>NW_025767458.1:0-533298 GCF_003918875.1 Haliotis rubra
CCCGTTCATGCAGCTGAATCTTTCGACCTGGAGACGGACCCATTGTTCAGACAGCTGCATGTTCCCTACTTCATGATGGTCAGCCCTGAGAGTTTTTGAGGCTCATTAACACTGGCTATATGACAAAGGAACATTTATCCTACAGATTAAAATGAACATTCCTTTTCGTTTTGATCGTCTTTCTAACTAGGATTATTGAATTTGACGAATAACTCTGGTTTCTAAACGAGGTCAGGAGTGAACATCTGGATGTTGTAAACTCATATCACAGTGTTAACACGGAACCACGACTATTAATTTTCCCCTGCTACAAACAGAGGCTTCCAATTCAAGGGATTTTATGAATGCTTTCCATTATTGGAGGGTCATTATAGAGGTCCCATTCCCACTGGCGGCTTGTATTCTCCTGCTTCTGAGGAAATAATGTGATTTGCATTTTTGTTTTGAGAACTTGCAGCCACCTTGTCATAAACAAACGAGCGACTCAAACGTCACAATTTTTAATACACAATCATATACTTCGGCAAAGCACCCAAACGCCATCAATCGGTAAAATACCTTGCCTACATTTGCTAAAAGTCTCAATAGAGAAGTCAGGTTTGGGGCTATATAGCTGAATGTTCAATTTGCACGTTTATAGTTGAGTGGTTAAATATGCAGTGTTTGCACCAGGAATGGTTCGGTTGCCAGCACTTCCAAGTCGATTGCATGCGGTGACTCTGTTAATTAAGTGGTCAGGTTCGGTGATTATCTGGCTCTGCTTATACTATCAATCAGGTAGTTTTGTATGGTTGAGATTCGGTGCAAGCAGAGTCAGAGGTGTAATTTCCTTCCAGTGCGATGTTAACTATCAAATATATGCACTGCAAATAGATCTTCTGCAAACCCTTAGCCTCAACATACATTAGTACAGACGAGTCCAGCCAGCATAAGGGGAACAACTCTCGTGCTGGCTTAATATCATTCAGACCGCCTGTATATGCACATATCGGCAGAGCAGCCGTCTCTCCTCTGCCGTGGGTTTTGTATGTGAGTGACACTGTTATAATATCCCTACCTTTGCACATTTAGTTGAAACTGTGACTCAGTTATACATGCAATGTTTGTTTTGGCAAATGAACGTAACTGATACATACATCTTTTATTACCATAGAGAACACGGATCATTTAGGGTTGTGCAATAACGCACGTAAGGCTTATACAGGGGCTATGTATGCAGTAAGACAATCCACGACTATCCGGTGCAGTGTATCGCCATTCGACTAAATACCTTCGACACAATCCAGCACCTTTTTGTGACGTAACCAGCTCCCTAGCTCTAACTACTCAACTATGTCCAGACGTCCCTCAAATACATGATACTCTTTAACCACTTAACTATGTCCACACTTCCCCAAATACATGATACTCTAACCACTGACTATGTCCAGACTTTCCCAAATACATGATACTCTAACCACTAACTATGTCCAGACTTCCCAAAATAAAATGATACTCTAACCTCACTAACTATGTCCAGACTTCCCCAAATACATGGATATACTCTAACTACTAACTATGTCCAGACTTTCCCAAATACATGATAATTCTAACATCTAACTATGTCCAGACTTCTCCAAATACATGATACTTAACCAACTAACTATGTCCAGATTTCCCCAAATACATGATACTCTAATCCACTAACTATGTCCAGATTTCCCCAATACATGATACTCTAACCACTAACTATGTCCAGACTTTTTCCCAAAATACATGATACTCTAACCACTATGTCCACACTTCCCAAATACATGATACTCTAACCACTAACTATGTCCAGATTTCCAAATACATGATACTCTAACCAATAACTATGTCCAGACTTTTCCCAAAATACATGATACTCTAACCACTATGTCCACACTTCTTCCAAATACATGATACTCTCTAAACACTAACTATGTCCAGATTCTCTTCCCCAATACATGATATCACTCTAACCACTAACTATGTCCAGATTTCCCCAAATACATGATACTCTAACCACTAACTATGTCCAGACTTCCCTAGATACATGATACTCCTAACCACTAACTATGTCCACACTTCCCCAAATACATGATACTCTAACCACTAACTATGTCCAGACTCTTCCCAAATACATGATACCCTAACCACTAACTATGTCCAGACTTCCCCAAATACATGATACTCTAACCACTAACTATGTCCAGACTTTCCCAAAACACATGATACTCTTAACCACTAACTATGTCCAGACTTCCCCAAATACATGATACTCTTAACCACTAACTATGTCCAGACTTCCCCAAATACATGATACTCTAACCACTAACTATGTCCAGACTTTCCCAAATACATGATACTCTAAATCCACTAACTATGACTCAGACTTCCTAAATAAATGATATACTCTTAACCACTAACTATGTCCAGACGTCCCCAAATACATGATACTCTAACCACTAACTATGTCCAGACTTCTCCCCAATACATGATACTCTAACCACTAAGTATGTCCAGACTTCCCCAAAATACATGATACTCTAACCACTAACTATGTCCACATTTCCCAAATACATTATATACTCTTACCACTAACTATGTCCACACTTCCCAAATACATGATACTCTAACCACTATGTCCAGACTTCCCCAAATACATGATACTCTTAACCACTAACTATGTCCAGACTCTCCCCAATACATGATACTCTAACCACTAACTATGTTCAGATTTCCCAAATACATGATACCCTAACCACTAACTATGTCCAGACTTTCCCCAATACATGATACTCTAACCACTAACTATATCCAGATTTCCCCAAATACATGATACTCTTAACCACTAACTATGTCCAGACGTCCCCAAATACATGATACTCTAACCACTAACTATGTCCAGACTTTCCCAAATACATGATACTCTAACCACTAACTATGACCAGACTTCCCCAAATAAATGATACTCTAACCACTAACTATGTCCAGACGTCCCCAAATACATGATACTCTAACCACTAACTATGTCCAGACTTTCCCAATACATGATACTCTAACCACTAAGTATGTCCAGACTTCCCCAAAATACATGATACTCTAACCACTAACTATGTCCACATTTCCCCAAATACATTATACTCTAACCACTAACTATGTCCACACTTCCCCAAATACATGATACTCTAACCACTATGTCCAGACTTCCCCAAATACATGATACTCTAACCACTAACTATGTCCAGACTGTCCCCAATACATGATACTCTAACCACTAACTATGTTCAGATTTCCCCCAAATACATGATAACCCTAACCACTAACTATGTCCAGACTTTCCCCAATACATGATACTCTAACCACTAACTATATCCAGATTTCCCAAATACATGATAGCTCCTAACCACTAACTATGTCCAGACGTCCCCAAATACATGATACTCTAACCACTAACTATGTCCACACTGCCCCAAATTGGCTACATGATACTCTAACCACTATGTCCAGACTTTCCCAAAAAATACATGATAACTCTCCCAACCACTATGTCCACACTTCCCCAAATACATGATACTCTAACCACTAACTATGTTCAGACTTTCCCCAATACATGATACTCTAACCACTAACTATGTCCAGATTTCCCCAAATACATGATACTTCTAACCACTAACTATGTCCAGACTTTCCCCAATACATGATACTCTAACCACTAACTATGTCCAGATTTTCCCAAATACATGATACTCTAACCACTAACTATGTCCAGACTTCCCCAGATACATGATACTCTAACCACTAACTATGTCCAGATTTCCCCAAATACATGATACTCTAAACCACTAACTATGTCCACACTTCCCCAAATACATGATACTCTAACCACTAACTATGTCCAGACGTCCCCAAATACATGATACTCTAACCACTAACTATGTCCAGACTTCCCCAAATACATGATACTCTAACCACTAACTATGTCCAGACTTCCCCAAATACATGATACTCTAACCACTAACTATGTCAACACTTTCCCCAATACATGATACTCTAACCACTAACTATGTCCAGATTTCCCCAAATACATGATACTCTAACCACTAACTATGTCCAGACTTCCCCAAATACATGATACTCTAACCACTAACTATGTCCAGACTTTCCCCAATACATGATACTCTAACCACTAACTATGTCCAGACTTTCCCCAATACATGATACTCTAACCACTAACTATGTCCAGACTTTCCCCAATACATGATACTCTAACCATTAACTATGTCCAGACTTTCCCCAATACATGATACTCTAACCGCTATGTCCAGACTTTCCCCAATACATGATACTCTAACCACTAACTATGTCCAGACTTTCCCCAATACATGATACTCTAACCACTAACTATGTCCAGACTTCCCCAAATACATGATACTTGGAATCAACAAACAATCTCAATATTTTCGCTTCTGAGTTTGGGATTCAGAAATACCCAATCAGCACATGCTCTCGGTGTATCACAAATCACAGGACGACAGGGAATCAAGACTTTTGTCTGGTTTTACGATACACTAAGAGTCGAAACAAGTATCGTTGCTTCTTTAAGTCATAAAACCGTCATATTTTATAGAACGTATATTTCTTGGGGCGTCCAAACCGAGCTCACAACGATGCCACAGGGTTGCCTGGGACATGTCATGATGCAACAGAGATGTGATAGACTAGCTGCTCAGTGAATACTGCTTAACGCCGCACCCTGGGTCGCGATTGGTCGTCAGCTGTCTTGATATCAGAATCAAATCACCGGCCAGTGAAGTTGGTTGTACGCTGTGCCTTTTACATTCAAGACACTGGTTGTTACCATTTGAGTGTGAGTGAGTGAGTTTAGATTTACGCGGCACTCAGCAGTATTACAGCTATATGGCGGCCGTCTGTAAATAATCGAGACTTGACCAGACATTCCAGTGATCAACAGCACTGAGCATCGATCTGCGCAACTGGGATTCGATGACATGTGTCAACCAAGTCAGCGAGCCTGACAACCCAATCCCGTTCATCGTCTCTTACGACAAGCATGGGTTACTGAAGACCAATTCTAACCCGGATCTTCACGGGTCGTTACTATTTAAAAAGTGAAAAACACGAAAGAGTGAATTTGGAATAAGTATTATGCGCATGCATGCGTGCGTGCATATATATTCACCTCTTGCCCTTTAAAGTTAAAATGATTTCTGTTCAACGTTTGAGCTCCAAGACAAGTTTAAGCTCCCAAGGTTCACATTCCAAGGTTCACATTCTCCATGTCTCGAACATGGGGACTGGGCTGACGAATAAAATTATATTTGTCATAACATACTGAATGCATAGAAAGGTCAATGGTAAACACCAGAAACAAACCCCGTTTGCTTAACGAGACCCAGTAACGCTGTGGTCAGCCCGTCCGATAGACAAACATGCTTACATCATAAATATGTCTTTACTCGTTAAATATCATATGTGTCCAAATGCCAAGAAGTGATGTTCATTGTTGTTAGTATGACATCGTGATGCCCACAGCCATTACCTTCTACAGGCATGATGTGAAGATTACAAAGAGGATTACACAGAAATAAAAATCAATCGTCACAGTTAGACAACTGCCTGGTTAGACACGAGGAGCGTTGTCCGCTGTTGGTTGTTCACGATGTACGTCTTGATGAAGGTTGAATGACTATGTCGTACTTAGACTGTCAGTAAAATAATCTTCAGATTTGTCAGCCGCCCACCATACCTATCAGCTTCGATATCCTTTCTTTCCAGTTTTACAAAATAATCACGAGCTTGACGCTTACAGCAATTGACAGTTCTGACATTAGTAAATATGCATATAAAACTATAGATTATCCATAGCTATGTTGAGAAAGAGTTCATTAAATGCAAAACGCAAGCTACTAAAGTAAGCGATCACTTAAGTGACATAATCGCTTCCAATGAAATCTCCCACTTGACTTGCTATTGCATCGAACGTAATGCGTATAGAAAATAAGCCACAATATGAATCAATGGTCTCGTCTGTGTGTGAGTAGTTTCACCCGACGCTACCGACATCAACATTTTTGTCCTGTCCTCTCCCTTTGTAGACACACAAGTCTCCTCAACACAGAGCAATACAAGTCATATTGATTGTAGCTAAATCTCAGTTACTCACCACAGGGCAATACAAGTCATATTCACTGTAGCCATACCTCAGTTACTCAACACAGGGCTATACAACTGACTGACTGAGTTAAGTTTTACGCCGCTCTTAGCAATATTCCAGCAATATCACGGCGGGGACACCAGAAATGGGCTTAACACATTGTGCTCATGTGGGGAATCGAACCCGGGCATTCGGCGTGACGAGCCAACGCTTTAACCACTAGGCTACCCGACCGCCCCCAGGGCTATACAAATCATATTGACTGTAGCTATATCGCCACAGGGCAATACAAGCCATATTGACTGTAGCTATATCTCATTTACTGAACACAGAACGATACAAGCCATATTGACTGTAGCTTTATCTCAGTTATTCACCACTGAACAATACAAGTCATATTGACTGTAGCTATATTTCAGTTACTCAACACAGGGCAATACAAGTCACATTGACTGTAGCTATTTCTTATTTACTCTCCACAGGGCCATACAAATCATATTGATTGTAGCTATATCCCAGTTACTTACCACAGGACAATACAAGTCACACTGGCTGTAGCTATATCTCAGTTACTCAACACAGGACAATACAAGTCATATTGACTGTGGCTATATTTGTTACTCACCACAGGGCGATACAAGTCACATTGACTGAAACTATATCTCAGTTACTTAACCCAGAGCAATACAAGCATATTGACTGTAGCAGGTATATCTCAGTTACTGACAATATAACAGTCTGACTATAACATCTATACATACATCTCAAAGTACAAGGCAATATAAGTCATACAGTCTCGAGTATCTATACCCCATCTCTTAGTACAAGGAAATACAAGACATACTGACTAGAGCATCTATACCCCGATCTCTTAGTACAAGGAAATACAAGTCATACAGTCTCGAGCATCTATACACCCATCTCTCTTAGTAAAGGCAATACAAGTCATACAGTCTCGAGCATCTATACCTCCATCTCTAAGTACGAGGAAGTACAAGTCATACTGACTCGAGCATCTATACCTCCATCTCTTTGTACAAGGCAAAACAAGTCATACAGTCTCGAGCATCTATACCTCCATCTCTTAGTACAAGGCAATACAAGTCATACCATCTCGAGCATCTATACCTAGCCGACAGTTAAAATAACAAAAATACTACGTTTTAGAAATCTGATAAGTCTGTATTTAACTTTGAAGGTTTTGGGACTTACTCACCCTCTCAGGAGGACAATAATTTTACAATACTTCAACCCCTTCGAGGGTACAGCCACTAACAATCTAAGGTACCAATCTAAACTATCAATCATAAAAGACATCTATTTTACACAAACTCTTAATCAAAGTTCATCAATTAACTCAATTTCTTTTTAAAATGCAATAATTAAAAGAAAAATAACAGTGGTAAAAAGTGCTTAACTGTTTTCACATTGAAATATTTATCCCTTATTTTGGAGAATTCAACACAGTCAAGCAGGACATGCTTGGTTCTCTCATCACAAGGGATACAAAACGGAGGATCCTCACCTTTCACTAAGTATGCATGAGTATATCTTGTGTGGCCAATACGACATCGTCGTATGATGACCTCCTCTAATCTGGACTGACAACCCAAGTTGTGTACAGATATAGGGTTTTATTTCATGTAATTTATTTATACCTACTTGGGTGTCCCATTACTTTTGCATCAGATCACAGATATATAAAAATCTAATAGCAGCTTTGTAATCAGAGTATGGGATCAGAAGTGGTGTCACAGATTTGTTGAGTGCTGCCTTAGCAGCAAGATCGGCCATTGTGTTCCCAGAAATGCCAACGTGGCTGGGTAACCAACAAAAGACGATGTCGCATTGGCCAGTAGCAAGATCATTATACAATTCAATAATTTCTAATGAAAGTGGATGTTTACAAGAAAGATTTTTAATAGCCTGAAGACAGGAAAGAGAATGGGAAAAGATTATGTATTGTTTATATTTACGGTGTTTATTCATATATTTAAGAGCTGTTAAAATGGCGTTAGCTTCCGCTTTGAAAATAGAGCTGTTATCAGGCAATCGAGAAGATATTGTTCTGGACCCAATGGCAGTGGCACAAGCTACAGCGCCACCATGCTTGAATCCATCTGTAAATAAGGATTTATATGCATTACATTGGGTTTTAGTTGACTAAATTCTTGTTTATACTGTAATTCATTAGTTTCTGATTTATTAAATGTAGTTAATGTTAGGTCAACGTGTGGCCTAACCTAATTCGCCAAAGAGGAGAAGAAAGAAGACGGGAGGGAGCTATATTGTCCAGCTGAATGCCGGCATCAGAAATGAATGATTTAATTCTGTGCCCAAGAGGCGGAACAAGAGAAGATTTGTTGTTGCATAAATCCTCATAGAGGGATTGAAGACACAGATATATACAGGGTTACTGTTATAGTACAGTTTGGTAATATACTGTAATGATAGTTTTAAATGGCGTTGTGCAAGAGATGGCTCATCTGCCTAGATGTAGAGGCTGTCAACAGGTGAAGTTCTAAAGAGCCAAGACAAAGTCTTAGACTTTGGTGGTGGACAGAATCTAAAAAGTTGTAGGTTGCTTTTGCAGGCTCCACCATATACGATGGAGCCATAATCAAGTTTTCAACGGACAAATGATCGATATAGATGTGGGAGGGTAGTTTGATTCCCTCCCCACTTAGAATTGGAAACGACTTTCAACAAGTCAAGCGCCTTCAGGAATTTAGTTTTAAGGGATTTAATATGGAGGCAGAAATGTTAAATGTGAGTCGAAAATTAACCCAGGAACTTTGCTTCCTTAACAGCTTTGATCGGAGAGCAATTTAGAAACAGTTCTGGGTCTTTATGCGGTTTATATTTTCTACAAAAAATGTATACAATTAGTTTTGGATTTAAAGCCGTTTTCAAGACACCATTTATTTATTTTGGTTTAAACACAACTGCAGTTCCTGTTAAAAGTATGCACATTTTTGCCACGAAATGAAATATTAAAATAATACACAAAAGTGATCCATCAATTGAATCGTTTAAAACCTTGGATAAACTGTTGATCTTAATGTTAAACAATGTTACAGACAAAATACTGCCTTGTGGGACACCCTGATCCTGATCAGACAGGGTTGAACCCACTCGGACTTGAAATTGCCTTTCGGTTAAAAACTGTGATATAAAAGAGGTAAACGACCCCTCAAAACCAAACTCATGTAAATCCTTCAAAATGCCATGCTTCCAGTTGGTATCGTATGCTTTCTCGAGTTCAAAGAATATCGATACAGCATGTTGTTTATTTTTAACAAAGGATTCCAATCTTACCAAATGATCAATGGTACTACGATTTTTCCTGTAACCACATCAAATATTTCATTTAAGGTTACGTGTTTCAAGATACCAAGTTAATCTATTGTTTACCATTCGTTCCATGGTTTGGCGGACACAACTCGTTAAAGAGATTGGTTTGTAATTAGACGGATCAGTATGATCCCTGCCAGGTTTTGGAATGGGGACTACAATGGCATTACGCCATGAAGTTGAGAAATTCCCTGAAGTCCATAATTAACCAAAAATATTTAGCAGCGTTTCCAGACATGATTCGGGCAAATGCTTCAAGAGCAGATAAGGAATATCATCAACCCATGTTGCTGTATCATGAGCTTGCTCAAGGGCAGTATGTAGCTCATGTAGTGAAACTAATTTATTATAATCTTCACCATTATCTGCGTTAAAATTGACTGTTTTCTTCTCCTGTTGTTTCTGATTTTCTGAAACTCAGGGACATAATTTGATGATGTAGAATGTTTGGCAAGAGTTTCGCCAATTGTATTTGCTATTTCAGCTTTATTAGTTAATAGGTTATCACCATCCTTCAGATGGTGTAGAGTAGATTTAGAACCTTTGCCCTTTTATTCTTTGGACCATGTTCCACACCTTTGACATAGGCGTACGTGAATTTATTCTTGACACATAGTTCCTCCAAGACAGACGCTTATTCTGTTTAAATGCGCGTCGAGCCTTTGCATTTAAAAGTTTTACTTTATCTAACTTATGGACTGTAGGATGTTGGCGAAAATACTTTTCAGCTTTTTTCCTACTCTTTCAGGCCTGTTTACAGTCATAATTAAACCATGGTTTACGAATATGTGGAGTTGCAGAGGACTTGGGTATAGTTTGGTCAGGAATGTCATTAAGTATATCAGATAACAATTGTATAGGATCTTCGCTGTTCGTAAATATGTCATGTTTTAAGTGTTCAACGCACAGAGTCTCATATAATGACCAAACAGCCCTGGCAAAGTTCCTTCTCGATAAGGTGGATCATCATCAGGGTTGATTGTTTTGAGAATGGTTGGAAAGTGATCACTACCACAAAGGTCATCATGGACCAACCATTCAAATTCATGATATAAATTGGAATCGGCGAGTGACAGATCCAGGGTAGAATATGTTCCCGTAGCTGGATGCATATATGTGACTGAATCGTCATTTAGAATACATACATTGTTATCAGAAATAAATTCCTCAAGGATTTTACCTTTAGTATTAGTGTGGACACTGTTCCCAAACATAATGACAGATGGTTTTGGAAGTTGATCGTAGAGAATTTGAAGATCTGATTGTCGATTATTTGAAGGAGGAATATACAAGCTGCACATGGCTATGTGCAGGGTCAACGAACAGCTACAGTTTGGAGATTGGTATGAATAGGGACAGGGCTATGTATTATACCCTGCCGCTCTAAATTGAGGCACCTCAATTGCTTTATCTCCCAGGGTAGGAAAGGAATGGTAATCGGTGTACTGTCTCAAGTTAAAGATATCTGTATTTTGAAATAAGTCTCTTGAAGACAGAATGCTGAAGGCAGAAGATCTTGTATGAGTAATTGTATTTCATTGAAGTTATTCTTCAATCCTCTGCAATTCCACTGAATCAAACTATTCATCTTTTAGGCGGATTAACTGGAAGGTCTCGCTCGCCCATTACGTTTAGGCCACAAACTTATTGTCCTCCGAGGGATGCTTTAATCAGCACTGTTTCATAATAATAATGGCACTTATATTTGATAGGATCATCCACGCCATGAAGGTATGCTCAAAGCGCATGTTTCTGAAACATCCATCCCTTCAAGTGATGGCCAAACTTGTTATAAAGTTTGATAGGATCATCTAGATACTCTGCCCGTGTGATTGTTTCGGGAAGAGACGATTTTTATATCAGCTAACACATATAGCCAGAGGGTCTGCAGGGGTCTGCGTGCACGAATCAGCTAGACAGAGTGGTTCAGGATTCATGGAATTTATCCATGTCAAATCTGTTTGACACTGAATTGACACTGATGAAACTGTGTGAGTTTTAGTAACTCATGCATAGGTTTCATTCTGGACTATTTGACACAAGCTTCTTTGCTTCAGTGTAAGAGATATTTTTCGTGCCTTTTATTTTGCTTATTTCCATTTCATTTTTCCATACTGGACAGGCTTTACCTGGTGAGGAATGTGCTCCAGAACAGTTCTGACACTTTTAACGTCACTGTTACAATCTTTTGTAACATGAGAAGTTTGACTAGAGTGTGCACAAGTAATTTTGTTTTTGCAGGAATTAGCCCCATGGCCAAATTTTTGGCATTTGAAACATCTTAAGGGGTTTGGAATGTAGAGTTCAACATTAATGTTACCATGTCCTGCTTTAACTGATTTGGGTGCTGAAGGGGATGAAAAGGAAAATAAGTAAGTATTTGTTCTGAACGTTTCAGTCTCTTGGCGCCTGGTAAAACGTTTCACGAAAGTAACCCCTTGGTCTTTCATTTCCGACACTATACGAGGGACAGTCTAAAAGTAGTCGGCCTGGCCAAGTGAATATTACAAATGCAGCTGTTTTATGTTGTTTTTTTCTACATATTATCTGTCAACCTCAAGCAAATTGGGTTTGCTACGTTCCAGTTTTACGATCCCCATTTTGTTTGACATTTTATCTTGGTACCCCAAAAGCGAAGGACATTGAATGGTCCTGTCCAAATTTAACAATAAATGCACCACAAACTTCAGATAACAAAATATGCAAGAAACATTTTGTGTGTTTGAGATAGGCAGACGACGAAATCATAAGGACATAACTTATTCTAATGTATTTCAATGTTTTTCACATATCATTATCCTTAAAAGAGGTAAATATGAATGACGCAATCGCTTTTTCATTTTCATCCAATTTTTTCTAAGAAATCTCATTACCCCAATGTGTGTTGTGATGACTAATATCTCGTTAATCACATTACCCAATGTATGATGATATCTCGTTTTTACGGCTTTGCTAATGATTCCTACAAACTAAAATGGAGGAGATACAGACACTGAAATTCCAACAAGTTCCTACAGACACTATTGACATCAGGTTTGCTGCTTGTTGTCTCCTTGCACATTCAATACGTATAGATCCTGTCCTGAGACGTTTAATGTTTTTAACGTGACCTGCTATTTCGTACATACCCTTTGCAACTGCAAAAGGGTTCAGTTTAATTGGTGTTCTGTCTGGCGTTTCTATCACCAAGAATCTAGGCCAATGTTCCATAGGCTTTTTCCTTTGACTCACATCATCACTTTCATGATCGATTTCCAGAGTACGCTTTGATTTTTTTAAGTGGGTTTGGAAAGCCACAGTTGTATGAGAAAGGTTCGTCATCCATACTCCCCACCCACCACGGAGTGCCAACAAGTGCAGTATATTAATGCCTGTGGATATCCAACAAACAGGGACTAGGGATATATGGATGATATACACCAGTAGTAAGTCCTACCAGTTTGGCCCATGAGCCATCGCCTTCTGGCACCAGCATCTAGGCAAATTTCTACTTTTCTGATGTTTCAAAAAACAGTGTATAATAATAAACTTGCAAGCACAATAGAAGTTCAACAATATGTATAAAAAAACAAGCCAAAAAGTGATAGAGCAATGAAAAAAGAGTGCTCAGCTCTCGGCATGACCAGCCGATTGGTTGAACCGGGCCCATTCAACCACCCGTCTCAGTGAAGTCAGGGCCGAAGTGGTGTGTTGGGCAAAGGAACATTGTTCCTGGAACCAGTGCCCTCAACCACCAGAATCCCTTCCTCCACCGACACAGGGGCGCAACCCACGGCAAACGGGTTGGTGGAACAAATATACCCCCGGGTCCACAATGGGGGGTTGAAGAGCGCTTAGCGTTATCCAGCACCCACCGAGAGAAGGTGGCTCTTCACGGGTGCCACAAGCCATACTGACTCGAGCACCTCTACCTCCATCTTTAAGTACAAGGAAATACAAATCAAACAGTCTCGAGCATCTATACCTCCATCTCTTAGTACAAGGCAATACAAGTCATACAGACTCGAGCATCTCTAAGTACAAGGGAAATACAAATCAAACAGTCTCGAGCATCCATCTCCATAGTACAAGGCAAGTCACAAGTCATACATCATCCTCGTACAAGCATCTATACATCCATCTCTTTAGTAGTCATAAGGCTATACAAGTCATAGCATCTCGAGCATCCATACCTCCATCTCATAGTACAAGGCAATCTCAAGTCATACCTCCATCTCAAGCATCTATAGCTCCATCTCTTAGTACAAAGAAATGCAAGTCTTATTGACTCTCGAGCATCTATACTTCTATCTCTTAATACAAAGCAATACAATTCACACTGACATAAGCAGCTGCATCTTCATTTACTCAGTAACGGGAAAATAAAATAATACTCATAGTCTGGCTTAAAGTCCCTGAACAGCACTATTTCCCTACTGCCTGAACAGCACTATTTTCCCTACTGCCCTGCCCTCTCCCTCCCTGCAATGCTAAAGCCCTATATGAAGTAAGTCTAGATTTCCTCAGGTTCAGGTTCTGAATCTCCCATTTCATTGGGATCCTTTGTGAATTAAAACGGGAATAATTGTTTGTTACTAATAAAATTACACTAAATATTAGTCTCTCCTATACTCACTGTCTCCGTTACAAGTTACAGGTCAGTACAAGCTACATCAAATGTCTCCTATACTCTATACCGGGGAGTATAAGACATTTTACTGAAGGTGTCAAATACGTTACTGAGAAACAAGAAATGCTGCCCAAGATAATCTGCACTACATCATCGATTATCAATTTTTGCATTTGACTTTATCTCTTTGGACCCATCTGCCGCTATATCTATTGATCATATGTAAATTACAATATAGAATACTGGGTAATCGAGGACAGAAGTGGCAACGATATTCTTGTTACTCAGTTAGATGCAGCACCTTCCAAGACATTCAACAGAAGGAATGGTAGGTTGCTAGAAGGTAGATGCATTTTTAAGCCAGCGGCGGATAATGATAACATAGGAAGGTCCCGAGTTTCGTATTATTCGTATGTAATGAGACCGAGTGTGGTATTTTATTTATTACCCACGTCTTGCATGCATTAAATTGACAAAATAGCGGGTTTTGTTATTTTTATGGTTTCAAACCGAAACCTGTTTCATTAAAGAGGTTGCGGAAGAGTTTTGTACTGTAGTACAACATTTGCATGACGTCACACAGTTGTCATTGCCTCGTACAGCCTCCTACAGTAAACTACCCGTAGCACCCGTTTCTTGGTTTGCAGTTGCTTCATTCGGCTAACATCACTGTTGGATACATTGCGTTTATGTTTTCGACGGATATAATATCTCAGTTCGACTCACAATTAAACAGCGACACGGCAACGTTCGCAATGTTTACATTCCCACCATGCATCTAAGTTGTAGAATGAATGAATTCACTTGTTTGTTATGAATGACAAAATAGTGACGTCAGAATGTGACATAACTGAGTGGTCATTGGTTAACCAATCAAATTGCTAGAACCTCAGGTCAAGTCGCTACGACACAGGTCAACGCGATACGACACTCGTGTGACGTACGAGATTAGTATGCACCTACCCATACGTTGACCTCGTGGGTAATAATGACGTAGAGGGTGTAGTTCATAATGGCATGCATGGATTCATTGTAATACCTTTATGCATGGATGAATGGTGCAAAACCGCATGTATGTGATCATTGTAATACCTTTATACATAGATGAATGGTACAAAACCGCATGCAAGGAGTCATTGTAATACCTTTATGCATGGATGAAAGATACAAAACTGCATGTAAGGACTCATTGTAATACCTTTATGCAAGGATGAATGGTACAAAGCCGCATGTATGTATTTATTATAATACCTTTTATACATGGATGAAAGATACAAAACCGCATGTATGGATTCATTGTAATACCTTTATGCATGGATGAATGGTACAAAACCGCATGCAAGGAGTCATTGTAATACCTTTTATGCATGGCTGAATGGTACAAGATCGCATGCAAGGAATCATTGTAATACCTTTATGCATGGATTGATGGTACAAAACCGCATGTATGTGTTCATTATAATACCTTTATACATGGATGAATGGTACAAAACCACATGCAAGGAGTCATTGTAATACCTTTATGCATGGATGATGAATGGTACAAAACCTCATGCAAGGAGTCATTGTAACACCTTTATACATGGATGAAAGGTACAAAACCGCAGGTATGGATTCATTGTACATGGATGGATGAATTGTACAAAACTGGATGTTTGATTCATTCTACATATCTTTATGCGTGGAAGAATGGTACAAAGCATGGGGCTCTGTGTGAACTGTATTTCTTACATTGCAAACCTTTGCAAACGCTTTACACAAATACCAATCTTGTCTTTCCTCTACCACTGTTGTACTTGTTCCATTTCCAAGTCAGCAAATCTCACATATATTACTTTCCGGAGCTGTACTCGTACACGGTTGTATTTAGTTGTGTTTTGTGTTAATCAAATTGCTGGTTCATTTTGCTGTTTATGGTATTAAGGTATTTGTGATATTAATTTAGATGTATACAGATAGACAAGTTGACATCTTTTACTTAACAGAAAATAAACTGGTAGGAGTTCTGAAAAATTACGATGCAGGCGTTGAAAGCCCAATGCCCTCACAACAGCTGGGCAGTAAGGTAGCCTAGTGGTTAAAGCGTTTGCTCATAACACAATAGACCTGGGTTCGATTCCCAGGATGGGCACTGTGTGTGAAGACCTTTTGTGTGTCCCCTGCCATGATATTCCTGGAATATTGCTAAAAACTGCGCGAAAACATACTCACTCATACACTCCCCTCACTCGCCAAACACTCACTCGCCAAACACTCACTCACGCACTCGCCTCTATTCACCCAGCAATGAATGGGTCTGCGGATGAAGAAATCATGTGATCTTCTAGCGCCTCACTGGCAAGTTTTATTATCCAGGGTAATAATGTGTTAGGGCTTTGTACGTGCACAAGTGCGTGGAAACATGCGCTTTATATATAGCCATTACAATTGTATATACTCACCACTAACAACAACACACAGTAGTATCAACACCGACAACACTGTTGTCCACGCCATCGTCAACACCCCAAAACCAACAACAACTCTCTGACATCGACAGCACCACCACGAACAAAACCACCAACATGAGCACCTCCAATACCAAGTTGGTAATGGTGTGGAATTTGGTGCTGATGTTTGTGTTTGTGTTGATGCTGTTTGTTGTTCTGGTTTTCTTGTCGATGTCCCATGTGAAACTGGAAACATTGTGTGATAATGGTAGGTTTGAATGACACAAAACATACTAGCACTAAAACGACTTAGTGTACAATAATGTGTCTTACGCATTACCTTTCAACATTTATAGCAACACCAAAACCACCAAAACCAACACCAGCAGCAATAATACCAATTCAGCATTTTATACATCACAGAGTATCCCACGTGGCATCAAACAGATGGTCCACGAGTTAGTGACTATTCAAGTCAGTTGTCGTACAATAACCTTGACCTTGACGAGGGTGGTCCGTAGTCCATGTCAACAGGATCCGGGTTAGAAATGGTCTTCAGCAATAATAATAGCTGGACATCTGCTGAGTGCGGCGTTAAACAACAACCAAACAATCATGAACATCAAAGGCAAGGTCTGTACTGGTGTTTTTGCTCGATTGTACTGGAATCTTCGGACCTGGAGATGGTACCATTGGTCCGACGACACCAGGTTCCTGCTTCTTTCACGGATGGTTGTCTGACAATTTTGGACACTGGTCATGATTGCAGATTCGGTTTCCGCTTCTTAGCTTGTTGGCACCATGCCACTGCATACAGCTTTCACTAAAGTGATCCACGTTCTAGAACTACTTCCTTTTCCTCCCTTTTATTGAGCTGACGTCGTTTAATAACTTTAAGCACTGTTCAAACTGACGTAAAACACAACTCAAGTCAAAATATATAACAGGCAATGGTGGACCTTAGGTGGAATGTCCTTGATGTCAACTAAGAAAATATACACACCGTAAATAGATCAACAAACCCACAGCCGCAACACCCATGAGTATGGCCAGTGGTAGGGGAACAACTCATGCTGGCTTAAAGAGGTTGGATACCTCTTTGTTCCTGTATACCGTATGCGAAGGATGTGACCGTTGATGTTGGAGGGCGTATTATTTTACGCAGAAAACTGTTATTTCCCTTTATCTTGCTTCTAATCATATCCTGAGGTAAACCTGATATGTTCACATATATACTTATCTTGTCTTTCCTCTGATCCTGCGAAAATGGAGTTTAGAATAATCAGAAAGCTGTTTTGATATTATTTTTTACTTATTGTGAACATTTGCAAACGCTTTACACAAATACTAATCTTGTCTTTCCTCTGCTAGCATTATACTTGTTCCGTTTCCAAGTCAGCAAATCGCACATATAGTACTTTTCGGAGCTTTACCCATACACTGTTGTATTTGTAGTGGAGATTTACAATAAAGAATAGTCAAATACTAAATTTGTTCTTTTGCTGTTTTTAGTTCAGATTTTCATGGATATCAGAGTTGACATCTTTACTTAACTAAAAATAAACAGGCATGAGTTCTGAGAAGTTCTGGGACGGTGGGGTTGTCTAGTGGTTAAAGCGTTCGCTCGTCACGCCGAAGGCCAGGGTTCGATTCCCACATGGGTACATACTTGTGGGAAGCCCATTCCTGTTGTTTCCCGCCGTGATATTGCTGGAGTATTGCTAAAAACGGTGTAAAACCATACTCAGCCAGTCAGTCAGCTCAGCTGAAATGTTCTGAAGCAGGCATTCTGTCAAAAACAAAGCCCTCCACCCCACCCCACCAAAACCAAGACCAGCAACAATAATACTAATTCAGCATTTATAGATCACATAGCATCACACATGACCTCAAATAGATGGTCCATGAGTTAGTGACTAATACACTGACTGTCCAACTCAGTTGTTGATCACTGCATTGTCTGGTCCAGACTCGATTATTTACAGACGACCGCCTTATAGCTGGAATATTGCTGAATGTGGCGTAAAAGCCATACCCATTCACTTACTCACTCACGTGGGAGGGAAGTCCGAAGTAAGATCTTCGACATTTATCGTTTTGGTGAAAAGCACATTGGTTCACCTTGCTCCCCAAATGTCATCGTATCCCATTTGCGTAGGTCAGTGCCTTCATGCTGTTGATTGCTGGATTGTCTGGTCCAGACTCGATTACATACAGACCGCCGCCCTACGCTGGAATATTGCTGACTATGGCGTTAAACAACAAGCAAACAAACATGAACATCAAAGGCGCTGGAATCTTCGGACCTGGAGACGGAGCCATTGTTCAGACAAAGGCAGGTACCTGCTTCATGATGGTCGTCTGAGAGTTTTGAGGCTCATTAACAAAGGAACATCTGGCAAGGAACATTTATCCTACAGGTTAAAATGAACATTCCTTTTCGTTTGATCGTCTTAACTGGATTACTGAATGACGAAAAATTCTTGTTTCTAAACTTGATGAGGTGTGAACATCTGGATGTTGAACTCACATCGCATGAAAACAGCCAAACCCACGACACTCTGACTTTCTTTTCCCCTTGCAAAAATAGAGGCTTCAATTCAAGGATTTTACGAATGCTTCCATTAATTGTGGCCATTATAGAGAACCCAATTCACTTGTGTGACTTGTATTCTCGTTTTGAGAATGTGTGTGACTTGTATTTTTGTTTGAGAATTCGCAGTCACCTTGTCATAAACAAACGAGCGACTAAACGTCAAATTTTTAATACAATCGTTATACTTCGGTAAAGCGCAACCCAAACGCTATCAATCGGTAAATAATCTGCAATTACTAAAGTCTCACATAGAGAGGTCAAGTTTTGGGGGTATTTAGCTGAATGTTCAAATGTGCACGTTTATAGTTGAGTGGTTAAATATGTAGTGTTTTCACCAGAATGGTTCGGTGGCCAGCACTTCCAAGTCGGATTGCATGCGGCGACTCTGTTAATTGAATGGTCAGGTTCGGTGACATGATGGATTATCTGGCTCTGCTTATACTATCAATCATTAGTTTGTATGGTTCAGATTCGGTGTTGTAAGAGTCAGAGAGAGATGGAATATCCTTCAGTGCGATGTTAACTAAGAAATATATGCACCGCCAATAGATCTACAAACCCTTAGCCTCAACATACATTAGTCCTGACGAGTCCAGCCAGCATAAGGGGAACAACCTCGTGCTGGCTTCTTAATATTATTCAGACCGCTCAGAAAGCACATATCTGGTAGAGCAGCCGTCTCTCTCTGCCGCGGGTCTTTATATGTGAGTGACACTGTTATAATACCCTACCACTTTGTACATTTAGTTGAAACTTAGACTCAGTTATACATACAATGTTTGTTTTGCAATAAACGTAACTGATACATACATTTTATTACCATAGAGAACACGGATCATTTAGGGTTGTTCAATAACGTGCGTAAGGCTTATACAGGGGCTATGTGTGCAGTGGACCATCCACGACTATCCAGTGCAGTGTATCGCCATTCGACTAAATACCTTCGACACAATCAGCACCTTCTTTTTGTGACGTAACTAGCACCCTTGCTCTAACCACAAACTATGACCAGACTTACCCCATTACATGATACTCTAACCGGTAACTATGTCCAGACTTTCCCCAGTACATGATACTCTAACCACTAACTATGTCCAGACTTACCCCTTTACATGATACACTAACCGCTAAGTATGTCCAGACTTTCCCCAATACATGATACTCTAACCATTAACTACCGGTATTCCCAGACTTCCCCAATACATGATACTCTAACCGCTAACTATGTCCAGACTTTCCCCAATACATGACACTCTAACCGCTAATTATGTATAGACTTTCCCCAATACATGATACTCTAACCGCTATGTCCAGACTTTCCCCAATACATGATACATGATACTCATCCCTAACCACTAACTATGTCCAGACTTTCCCCAATACATGATACTCTAACCATTAACTATGTCCAGACTTCCCCAATACATGATACTCTAACCACTAACTATGTCCAAACTTCCCCAATATATGATACTCTAACCACTAACTATGTCCAGACTTCCCCAATACATGATACAATATACGATACACTAAGAGTCGAAACAAATATGAATGATATTGTTGCTTCTTGAAGACATTAAAACGTCATATACTGAGTCAAAAAAGAAACTTCACATTCTTTCTTCAGGGCACTATAAAAGAACAACAGATGGTAAGATGGTTAAATTGTTATTATTTCATTGCTGAGATCTGTGTGATGTACTCGATACACTGACAGTGCCATAATCAGTTCCATTAGGCTACACCGCCGTTCCAAAAACATAAGTATACTAAGGAATGTCAAGTCACAAGAATAAAATGCGAAATTTCTCAGTTCAATAGCGTGTATGGTCGCCCCGCGCATTCACCACTGCCAAACACCGTCTCCTCATCGACTGCCTGATGCTTGTGAACACGTGGTTGGGGATTCTGCGCCTTTGCTCTTGCAAGGCAGCGCCAAGTTCCTGCAAATTCTGAGGTTGGTTCCTAAGACAACAAAGCCTTCTCCCAAGTGCATCCCAAACGTGCTCTATTGGATTAACGTCAGGGGACCTCGATGGCCAGTCCATGACGTTGATTCCAGCGTTTTGAAGGAAATTTCGTGTCAACATCGCGGTATGCGGCCGAGTATTATCATGCTGGAACGGATTAACGTATTATCATGCACGGATGACCAGAAGTCAGGGAACGGTTGTTCCCTACAGAAAGCACCCTACACCATGCAACTTCCGCCCCCGAATCTGTCGACTTCCTGTACACAACATTGGGCATACCGTTCACGACGTCGTCTCCAGACTCTATGCCTGCCGTCCGCTAATCTGAGGGTAAACCTGGATTCATCGCTAAAGACGACTCGATTCCAGTCTCTCTGGGTCCATCGGAGGTGACGTTGGTCCCACAGCAGACGTTGACGTTGATGAAACGGCGTCAATATTGGCCCAGGATATGGACGTCGAGAATGGAGATTGGCAGCCCGCAACCGATTTCGAATGGTCTGTGAGGACAGTCGACTTCTAAACATCTCAGCCCTGGTTCGTGTAGCCGGCAGAAATCTGTCAGGTAAGTGACGTAGGGCGATTTGACGGTCTTCTGCTCGTGACGTCACACGTTGACGACACGACCTTGGGCGATCAGAAGTGGTGCCAGTTTGTTGTAGACGACCTCGTCATACACAGTACGACGGCTGCATCCCATTGCTCTTGCGACGTCAATAACTGATCTTCCCGCTTGCAACATGCCAATGGCATGTTCACGCTGCACATTTGACAATCGTGGCATTTCAAGTACCGTTAGAACTGTGGTTTAAAAGTGTTTTTCAATTCTTGAGGCCAATGCAAACACGTGCATATGAAGAAAACTTCGATGCGAAGATCACGTGATCGACTGCACGTGCGAAAACCTGATTTGGCACTAACGTTATTTGCACGACGAATGGATTGGGTTTGAGTGCGTTTTGCTAACGTTTTTTCTAGAGTCGAAAGATAGGGATCCCATTTCGGATACATAGATGTATCATCAGAGAAAAATTATTCATTTTTTTTCAAATTACATTTTGTGAAGTTGCTTTTTGACTCAGTATATTTTATTGACGTATATTTTGGGGCGTCCAAACCGAGTTCACAACGATGCCACAGGGTGCATGGGACATGTCATGATGCAACAGAGATGTGATAGACTAGCTGCTCAGTGAATACTGCTTAACGCCGCATCCTGGGTCGCGATTGGTCGTCAGCTGTCTTGACATCACAATCAAATCACCGGCAAGTGAAGTTGGTTGTACACTGTACCTTTACATTCAAGACACTGGTTGTTACCATTTTGAAGGAGTGAGTTTAGATTTACGGGGCACTCAGCAGTATTACAGCCTTTATGGGCGGCGGTCTGTAAATAATCGAGACTTGACCAGACATTCCAGTGATCAACAGCACTGAGCATCGATCTGCGCAACTGGGATACGATGACATGTGTCAACCCAGTCAGCGAGCCTGACAACCCAATCCCGTTAGTCGCCTCTTACGACCAGCATGGGTTACTGAAGATTAATTCTAACCTGGATCTTCACGGGTCGTTACTATTTGAAAAGTGAAAACACGAAAGAGTGAATTTGAAATAAGTATTATGCGCATGCGTGCGTGCGTGCATATATATTCACTTTTGCCCTTTAAAGTTAAAATGATTTCTGTTCAACGTTTGAGCTCCAAGACAAGTTTAAGCTCCCAAGGTTCACATTCCAAAGGTTCACATTCTCCATGTCTCAAACATGGTGACTGGGCTGACGAATACAATTATATTTGTCATGACATACTGAATGCATAAAAAGGTCAATGGTAAACACCAGAAACAAACCCCGTTTGCTTAACGAGACCCAGTAACGCTGGGGTCAGCCCGTCCGATAGGCAAACATGCTTACATCATAAATATGTCTTTACACGTTAAATATCATATGTGTCCAAATGCCAAGAAGTAATGTTCATTGGTGTCAGTATGACACCGTGATGCCCACAGCCATTACCTTCTACAGGCATGATGTGAAGGTTACAAAGAGGATTACACAGAAATAAAAATCAATCGTCACAGTTAGACAACTGCCTGATTAGACGCGAGGAGCGTTCTACGCTGTTGGTTGTTTACGATGTACGTCTTGAAGGTTGAATGACTATGTCGTACTTAGACTGTCCGTAAAATAAACTTCAGATTTGTCAGCCGCCCACCATACCTATCAACTTCGATATCCTTTTCTTTCCACTTTTGCAAAATAATCACGAGCTTGACGCTTACAGCAATTGACAGTTCTGACATTAGTAAATATGCAACATTATAGCAAAAATAGGAACAAATTGTTTATAACATTTATGTTTTTTAAGTCATTTTCTTTATAAAACTGTGTGTTGTGAAATATGATGTCTCAAATATTTATCCAGAGACCTGGGTTCGACCTGGGTTTGACCTGGGTTCGACCTGGGTTCGACCTGGGTTCGATTCCCAGGATGGGCATTCGTGTGTGAAGCCCTTTTGTGTGTCCCCTACCATGATATTCATGGAATATTGCTAAAACTGCGCGAAAACATACTCACTCATACACTACCTCACTCGCCAAACACTCACTCACTCACTCGCCTCTAATTACCCAGCAATGAATGGGTCTGGGGATTAAGAAATCATGTGATCTTCTAGCGCCTCACTGGCAAGTTTTGTTATCCAGGGTAATAATGTGTTAGCGCTGTGAACGTGCACAAGTGCGCGTAGAAACATGCGCTTTATATGTAACCATTACAATTGTATATAATCACCAACAACAACAACACACAGTAGTATCAACACCGACAACACTGCCGTCAACGCCATCATCAACACCCCCAAAACCAACAACAACTCTGACATCGAAAGCACCACCACGAATAAAACCACCAACATGAGCACCTCCAATACCAAGTTGGTAATGGTGTGGAATTTGGTGCTGATGTTTGTGTTTGTGTTGATGCTGTTTGTTGTTCTGGTTTTCTTGTCGATGTCCCATGTGAAACTGAAACATTGTTTTTTCTGTGATAATGGTAGGTTTGAATGACACAAAACATACTAGCACTAAAACGACTTAGTGTACAATAATGTGTCTTACGCATTATCGTTTCAACGTTTATAGCAACACCAAAAAACCAACACCAACAACAATAATACTAATTCAGCATTTATACATCACAGAGTATCCCACGTGGCATCAAACAGATGGTCCACGAGTTAGTGACTATTCAAGTCAGTTGTCGTACAGTAACCTTGACCTTGACGAGGGTGTTCCGTAATCCATGTCAACAGGATCCTGGTTAGAAATGGTTTTCAGCAATAATAATAGCTGGAAATCTGCTGAGTGCGGCGATAAACAACAAACAAAGAATTATGAACATCAAAGGCAAGGTCTGCACTGGTGTTTTGCTCGATTGTACTGGAATCTTCGGACCTGAGATGGAACCATTGGTCCGACGACACCAGGTTCCTGCTTCTTTCACGGATGGTTGTCTGACAATTTTGGACACTGGTCATGTGCAGAGGAAAATTCATCCTACAGATTAAAACAAAATATCTTTTCGATTATACAACAAATAGTAATGAGAGTGCTTGTAATGATCTGGTCTTACATCTCGCCCAGATGAATCATTATTCATAAGTTACTTGAAGTAATTTGGTGAGGAACATACGTCATAAAATGAATAAATGAATCCTCTTCCTAAGTGCAGATACCGTCAACGATTTTTAAAATCTACTCATTGTTGCAGTTTGTCTTGTTTTTGTAAAATAAAAAACGCATTGGCTAGTATTGCAGCTGGAAGCAGTGACATGCAGAAAGTGAAGTTAGTTCTTTGGTTCTTTCAGGTCATTGATTGCTGGTAGGGCTGCGACCCATGGTTTCAAACCGTTGTAAATGCCATTATCAGAACGAAATATGTTTGACAAACCTGTTATTAGATATCCCTTTCATATACATGTATATGTTTATACACTCTAACTGCTATGGTAACTTGGTCGCTATAGGGCAGTACATATTTGCTTGATGCAGGTCTTATACCTTTATCACTATAGTGAAACCAACTGGCAGGTGTTTGCGCTTTAAAGCCAAAGATCATAATTAGAGCAATTCGTCGATTCAAACCCTTCATGAATAGGTGCACACAAGCACCGCGAGTAGTCGGAGATACACACAGCCTGACTCGCCCCATGGCTCCTCTGCTCTTGCAGAGTTGCATCCCTTTACAGACCTGTGTTTGTTTGTTTGCTGTTTAACGCCACACTCCAGCAATATTCAACCCATATACCGGTAGTCTGTCTGGACCATACAGTGATCAACATCATGAGCATTTGTCTTTGCGTTGGAGACCAGATTCGGCTTCCGCTTCTTGGCTTGTTGGCACCATGCCACTGCATACAGCCTTCACTAAAGTGATCCACGTTCTAGAACTACTTCTTTTTCCTCCCCTTATTGAGCTGACGCCGTGAAATAACTGAAGCACTGTTCAAACCGACGTAAACACAACTCAAGTCAAATATATAACAGGCAATGGTGGACCTTATACCCAATGGTATTTATGTGTGTATATTCGTTTTCTTACCTGGAGCACTTCGATGAACTGGTCACTATGTATACTTCACAGAGTTCATTCCTTGAGTCGGGTAATATTTTCAACAAATAGTGAGTGATATTTGCCTAGGCGCAAGTAAATTTCAGTTCTGCCATTCTCGTACGCGTCTGAAAATGTTCCAGAACTCTGAAACACACATGTCACATTGTTGCAGCAGAGTCGTCAAGCTGGCGAGTCTACATTTGAGTGGTCACGGTTACAGAGGTTTTAGATGCGCGGTTAAATAAACAGGATTTATAGTTGAGTGATTAATTTTGCAGGGTTTATAGTGAGTGTGTAAGTTTTAGTTTTACGCCGCTTTAGCAATATCACGGCAGGGGACACCAGACATGGGCTTAACACTTTGAACCCATGGGGAATCGAACCTGGGTCATCGTCAAAGCTTTAACTTCACTAGGCTACCTCTCCCGTCCCCTGCAGGGTTTATGAAGCTGACAGTGATCAAATAAAAACAGGGTTTGTAGTTGAGAGGTAAATTAAAACAGGATTTGTAATTGTAGGAGGTCAAGTTTGCAGGATTTATAATTGAGCGGTCAAGTAAAACAAGGTGTATAACCGAGAGGTCAAGCTTGCAAGGATTCGGTTGAGAGATCAATAAAAAGGGTTTATAGATGAGAGGTCTAGTAAACATGGTTTATGGTTGCGCAGTCAAGTAAATATGGTCATAGTTGAGAGGTCATGTTTAAAATGGTTTACAGCTGAGTGGTCAAGTTTGCGAGTTTACAGCTGAGTGGTCAAGCTTTACGCGGCATATCGCAGAATGGTCAAGGTTGCACGTTTCTAGTTCTCACCAGACTGATTCGGTAGCCAGCACTACCAGGTCAGATTGCATGAGAAGTGAATGGTAAGGTTCGGTGACATAATGAATTACCTGGCTCTGGTAATCAATCATTGGTTTGTATGGTCTTAGACTCGGTGTTGTAAGCGTCGTAGTCACACAGATGGAATGTCCCTTGATGTCAACTAAGAAATATACACACCATAAATAGATCCTACAAACCCACAGCCGCAACACTCCATGCGTATGGCCAGTGGTAGGGGAACAACTCATGCTGGCTTAAAGAGGCTGGATAACTTTGTTTGTTCGCATACCGTATGCGAAGGGATGACCGTTGCGTTGGAGGGCGTATTATTTTACGTAGAAAACTGTTATTTCCCTTTATCTTGCTTCTAATCATATCCTGAGGTAAACCTGGGCAAAAGTTATCTCCCCTTATCAAATTTAATGGGTATGCTGTTTTAATTGGAGATAATGTTGATACCTTCAGGCAACATATATTTTTTTATTTTTGAATATTAATCTAGTGTAAATTTACTATATAAAAAATTCATTTGATAAAAGTTTTGTTGCTATAAAAATCTTTTCATTAATGATTGAATTGTTTTTGTAAATTCCTGGTTTTTAGAAGGTAATTAATGTGTCAAACTTACATACCGCCTTGAAAATTGATTTTCCTGCTTTATTTCATATCAGTACTGAAATATCTTTATAAAAATCACATATCGAATAATAAAAATTCAACAATTTATTTTTAAGAGAATTTTACTGACGTATTATTATTAACAAGCGGTGCGACAAGGGGCACCACTTGTCAAACAAATGCCAAGGTGACTTGCTATATTTATTACATAATTAGATTTGGGACACATTTTTCTACAAAAATAATACAAAATTAGCAATTTCTTGATAATTTTTGAGATTGTGTATGCAACCTTCTTCATATTATCCAGGCCGTTCAGAAAACAAATATCTGGTAAAGCAACTGTCTATCCTCTGCCGCAGCTCTTGTGTGTGGAGTGACTCGATTATACATACCCTTCCTAGGAGACGTAGTTGTGAATGTGTCACGATAATACATACACTGATTGTTCTGCTATGAACATATCTGATACATATATTTTGCTGGTATAGGAAACAGGACCGGTCTGGGTTGTGCAATGGCGTACGTAAGGCTTTATACAGGGCTATATATGCAGGGGACCATCCACGTCTATCCAATGCGGTGTATCGCCAGTCGACTTAATGCCTTCGACACAATCAACACCTTCTTTAGCAAAGTGACGCAACTAGTTCCTGCTCTAACAACTAGCTTGGTTCAGACTTCCAAATTCATGAGCTTGGAATCAATAACCAGTCAAAATTTCTTCTAAGAGTGAATTTAGCATTCAAACATACAGCCTTATCGGAATAAGCTCTCCATGTATAAACACACATCATAAGACTGTTAGAACTTTTTAGATTGAGATGATATGATATAATTATTGGTTTAGTGAGGTTGATCCAATGATTTATCGACCTTGGACATGTGACATTCACCGATGCGAATATTCACCAATGTCGATAAACCATTGGATTAACCGAACTGAAGTCAAAAATTATTTTATTATATCACAAAAGTTCTAAATACCTGTTCTTCTGTAACATAGCATACCACCGATGGCGTTGCACATGACCCAAAAGTGCAGCCATTTTGATACAGATGGGACGTAACTCTAAACCAACACAATCATAGGGACGAAGCGATGCCTATCGCTTTCTTATCTAGCGTGACGCACGCAGTGCGGAGTTAACAGCTGGAATATCCCAAATCTATGTTTAGCCACGGAAGGTTTTTGGATTGTTATATCAACCACTTGCGACGTGGCGAGGTTGACACCGCTTAGCGTCAAAGCTATCATGTGACCAAGTGGGCCAATCAGCAGGGCGGAATTCTACCCGCCATGTAATAAATCCCTATGTACCACAACAGGGAAGGGGACCTTCTGGCTGTATTCGTGACGACACATTGAGCGAAGAAACAAGTATTAGTGACATTGCTGCTTCTTTAAGATATATAAAACATTATTTCTTTAGTCTATATTCATTTTACGTCCCAACTGAGCTCACAGCGATCCTATTATGGCGATTGGGACATATCATGATACAAGAGAGATGTGATAGACTGACTACACGGTGACATCAAAGAGTGAATATCTCTACACCTCCACAAATACATTGAAGGCGATTGTTGTCAATGAATATATCGTCATCGTACTGAATGAATACTGACAGCTGAGGTCTTCCAATACACTTGGTGTAATGTGATTGGCCATGTGGATAAAAATGCGTATTGAAAGAGGCAGATTCAGAAAATAAATACATATTTCTCAATTTGCTTTCGATATATAAACATACGTATGAATAACAAAGAATACTTTATCAAAGACAAATATCTACTCTGAAACAAGGGAAATGCACAACATCCCCCATTTACTAATGGACTCTCCAGTGTGGAAAAAGTACAGCATGAGCATCGGTCTACGCAACCTGAACCTATAGCATGTGGATCTTCACGGGTTGTGTGGAACCTACAAAACACCATGAGATCAAAGATAGACAAACAATGAATACAACTTAAACTCAGTAACCACACATTCAGATCTCTTCAAGTTTCAGTTAATACCCGCGCATGCTGCTGATTAAATCACCAACACTTTAAGTTGTCTCATTACAGATTGCTCATTTCATTCAAAATTCTGTGGATATATCCCTTTAGAGGCATCCACACCAAAATAGTTAACTAATACGCATTTCCTTCTAACTGTGGATAGAGGCGGTGCGGTAGCCTAGTGGTTAAAGCGTCTGCTCGTCAGGCTGAAGACCCGGGTTCGATTCCCTATACGGGTACAATGTGTGAAGCCTATTTCTGGTGTTCCCCGCCATGGTACTGCTGGAATATTGTTGAAAACGGCGATAAACCATACTCACTCACTCACTCTAACTGTGGTTATGTTTATACTTCAAAAGCATGCATATTCACATCAAACACATGAACCGGAAGTGACCTTCGAGTCAAGGGGGTTACCTGTACAGGTAGGTGGCTTGTGTCTCGTCTCTCACTTTGTCACACAACACACTCTCTCACTTTGTCACACAGCACACTATCTCACTTTGTCACACAGCACACAGATAACTGCTCGATATTCAGAATCAAAACTTAAATGTATCTATCGATATACTATGAGAATGTTGATGGTGGTACCTGTATCTTACGTTATTCATAGAATAGCCTGAATATTAGAGTTATTTGATTGTTACACCTTCCCACTTTCGGTTCAGAACAAGGCCGAGTTTTAAGCATGACCAACACTAACCATTGTCAAATTGCGACCAAAAAAAGTGTAGCGAGAGAAATACATTCGTCGCCTATGTTGAAATGTCAAACTGAATGAGTGAGTGAGTGAGAGTTTAGTTTTACGCCGCACTCAGCAATGTTCCAGCTATATGGCGGTGGACTGTAAATAATCGAGTCTGGACCAGATAATCCAGTGATCAACAGCATGTGCATCGATCTGTGCAATTGGGAAACGATGACACGTGTCAACCAAGTCAGCGAGCCTGACCACCCGATCCCGTTAGTCGCCTCTTACGGCAAGCATGGGTTACAGAAGGCCAATATTTTAACCCGGATCTTCGCGGGTGGTCAAACTGAAAGTATAACATCTGTTGCAATGACGTTGTTGTTGTGGTTCTTAATACATAGTGACGCAGGTTGCTGATCTTAGGTGCATGTTTTCACAAGTTGTTGTAACTGCTTGTACATTTACCATTTGGAATGTTATCTTAATGTTAGTGGGATTGCACGGGGTATTTATACTGCATGGCCTACAACGCGTTAGGTAATACATACATACATACATACTAACATTTGTATAGCGCCGATATCCAGCTCAGCTCAGCTGCTCAAAGGCGCTTTGTTTTTTTCCCTCGTTCACTGGATGTCAATCTCAACGGCACACCGATTTGTCAATCTCAACTACCTGGAGAGCAATATGTAAGTTGGTGTGGTTCATTTCATTGTAAGTCTGCCTTCATATGGCGTAGATTACAGACTGATAAAACATCATTTCAGAACCACATTACGACCTAAAGATCCAATGCCCCATTGCCCAATGTCTGTTCACGCTTACTGATGTTATACTCAAAACAAACTAATTCGTGTATATTCGAAATAATTTTAACCCAAAGATATTTGGGAAATGAATTTTGGAAATTATCACAGAAACTCTTTGTGTTAGCCATTCTAGCAAAGTCAGCACTCCACTGTAGATGGACATACAGCATGCACATCATCATGACCGTTCACATCACAGAAAAGGACACTCTCTTTGAAAAGACTGATTTATCTGAAAACTTATGCGACGTTTGTACCACTGTACTGTCTGTGAATACACGTACCTGACTGCACTGTGTAAGATAGAAAAAGCAAAGGAACCCTTTTCAATAAGCATAAAAAACCCAACGTGCATTGGACGATTGTCGGGTTATCGTCCAAATGTGTTCAAGCATCACAATCAATTATCTGATGTTCATTTCTAAAATGATATATTACATATGATTCACAACATGAAGTGTAATGCTTTCCACAACCTGATCACGCGATTATCTACTGCCTGGAATATTTGCAATGGGTTTGGTGTGGTCCTCACATCAAACAAACAAAAACAGCCAGTTAACTGATAAAACATAACATTGATTTGCTTTCTGACAGATTCATCTTAAAAACAACAAAGTAAAAAACTCTTTGAAATCATACATCGACTCGTTTTCAATCCTGTTTTTTTAAAATGCAGTAAGTGTCTTTGGTTAAGGCAAACAATGACGTCACAGTTGGACATCATGGGCAAGTGGCAGACAAGTGTTTTCTTGGTGGCTGAACATGAAATATTCATTGTTGCATTATTTCTGATATGACATGTCACGTTGACATCAACGATTTCCTTTGTTAATGATTAAATAGGAGTCTGTAAAAAGTTAAATTATTGACGTATGTAGTACTAACAACTGCCTTCACTATATATCTTTTTCACATTTACGGAAGTGTCAATACTAAAGGGTACACTTTATAAAGATTCGCTGCACATCAGGCAATATGGATCGCCTCTCATTTTACTGAGTTATCATATTGCTGGAGTGCGGCGTAAAACTAAACTCACTCACTCACCAGTTATCAACAATTGGCTCATATTAATTCAAGGTGCGGTGGATATAATTCTGTAACATATTGTAAGGTCCACAACAACATATTCAAATAATACGCATTCAATTTTAAGTGAGGCTACGAGCCTTCCAGCAAACCCTCGTGTGTATGAATACTTTAAAAGCATGCATATTCATAACATATATACTCAGCAGCACATAAAAACGTCATTTCGAATTCAAAATTAGATAGGTGCAGTAATCAAATCATTACAGAAATGGACATAAGAAGCGGATCAAAACGTTTATTGTATACAATATCTTGACAAATCAATAAATAACTCAGCACAATTTCAAGACATTGCGTGAACGTTTGCAGTCCATTCAGACTCTTGACTTCAGTATCTAGTGTGACCACTATGAGCGGCAATAAATGCAGCACAGCGTCCATGCATGGAGTGCACCAATCGATTGATGAAGGCCATTGGCACCTGGAACCACACTCTGAGAAAGGCCTGGCGCAATAAATCGGTTGTGTTCGGCCTTGGTATGGCATTATTCAGTCTCCTCTTAATTTCAGCCCAAAGATGTTCAATCGGGTTTTAATCAGAACTAAGGGCTGGCCACTGCATAATGTTGACACCTTTCTTCTGTAGGAAGTCCCGTGTAGCTCTGGCAGTATGGGCCCGGGCGTTATCATGACGTGCGAAATGGGGTATTACGTGGGTCTGGAGAGCCTGGTCGATGTAGCGCACCGCTGTGATGCCGCCTCCTCTTCCTGGACCAAGGCTTTGGAACACCACAGGACCCACCTCTGGTTCAGGCCCCATACCACGATGCTTGCACCTCCCCTTGAGTCTCTTTCCATAGCACATTGGTCAGAGCTCGAGTAACGCTGACCACGTCGTCGCCATATTCTTGTTCAGCCATCTGCAGTACCGACTCTCATCTATGAACGGAACAGTTCTCCATTGCTTGTATCGCCAGTTTTGCGTTTGTAGGGCAAACTGTAGACGTTCACGCATAATGACAAGGGGTGAGGTCCACGTTAAGGTCTACGCCAACCGAGGTTCCTGCTGTCGGCGTACTGCATCAGTACTGGTTAGTCTTCCGTGTGTTCCCACTGTTTGCGTGCTGTTTTGGATGCCCGTACGAAGGGATTCTGTACATGATGTCGCACAAAAGGGCGGTGTTGTCGTCGTCTGTGGTCACCCCTTGGTCTGCCAGTATGGGGGCGATCATGTGTGGTGTTGGTGGCCTGAAACGTTGCTGCAGCCTGTAGATGGCCCGAACATTGACCTTTGAAGTGATTGGCAACGGCTTGCAGTGAAAGCGGACATCTTCAAGTCTTCCTAGCGCCTGGTTCCTCTGAGCTGTGAGTGTTGGCATCCCGCTGACGTTTGTAATGTGAATGTTTCAACCCGGTTTGGGGGAGGTGCATTTTAGGGCTGGTCCTTGTGAACAACACGTGAAGCATGAGTTGCATGAAAACATGGAGAACATGTTTGAGCTTTGGAGACCATTTCCTGGTTCCTATTCCTAAAGTTTGGGAAGGAAATATCTTTGCTCAGGTGCAGTTGGAAATGTTGTCAAAAATATGCAATCCAAGCATCAAATGAGTTTACTGTTTATGGTGTTTCTGCGAAGGCAAATTCCAAACTGACGTTTCTTTTGCTGCTTAGTATATATGACCTGGAACTGTCCTTCGAGTCACATCGAAGGAGATTACCTACAGGTAGGTGGGTTGTGTCTCGTCTCTCACTGCACTCAGATTCCTGCTCGATATTCAGAGTCAAAACTTACATGGATTTTATTTCAATATACCTCACAGGCAGTTCATGGTGGTACCTGTATCTTACGTTATTCAATGTATAGCCTGAATGTCAGAGTTACCTGACTGCCGGACCCTCCCACTCTCCGTTCAGAACGAAGTCGCTTCTGCTTACAAACCGGGACGTACTCTTCCATACTTGAATTTCATATGCTATCTACGCTGAGATAGCAAATGCTGATTGACAGCATAAAGTTTCATAATTTTAGAACTAGGATTCACACTAAAACCTGCCCTTTCCTTTTTATTTTCGACCGTGTGTTGTTAAACTCACACAAACGTGTTCATTCCTTTTATTTAGTTTTAATGCAGTTCCGATATTTATATACATAACTCTTAATATCCCATCAAGTCCGTTTCCTTCAGTGGAACATAACTTTAGAAAGGAACAACTTCTGTGAATAGTTATGCAACGTATACACAAAGATATGTTCCTGGATTGGGATAGGTAGCTTTGTAAGACATGTAATATACCAAAGCGAAAACAACTCCTCGAATTTTAAGCAAAACCGCCGAGTCTCCTGGACATCTTGAGTGGATCATGACAATCTGTTCATGTGGTCCACGTCAAATCCCTCTTTGCTCACTTCTAATATTACGTATTGTGAAGTTGCTTGGGAAATATCGCTGCTGCTCCTTATCACGATGTTATCAGCTGTGTATATACTGCTTGACATCAAGCACATTGTTCATTTGAAGAAATAATACCAAAATGTGCCAGTTTCTAAGAACAGTCGCCGTTCACTACAGGGACTGAAATAAGAAATAGATATAGGCAGGATAGTATTGTGGCTGCCAGTAATCGGTTACCCTACGCAGATATTTCTTATTGACTTCATACCCATGTCATCGGGACAGCTACTAGTATCGCCAGCTTATGTCACTATCAGGGGTAGCTCTTCCCATACGCTGATCACATTAGCAAGTCGCCTCCTTATGCTGGAGATCAGAAAGCCTAGTCCTAAACTAGGGAACCGGCTGCCATTCTTCTTGCTAAGGCGTCTGGATCAGGTCAGGAAGAATTTGGGGTGGAGAGTCACTTGTTTAGTTCTACACCCTACACCATAGAAGCTCTACTGGTTTAAGATGTGAGATTTGAGCATGCCAAGTATCCCGGACTGTTTGAAAAGGGGATAACTACTCTTTGAATACAGAAATCCATCAGTGGGTCCACAACATTTTATTCGTGAATCATTGTGTATAACTACATGGTGTTTTAACAATGACAAGACAGCATTGGGGAGGCTATACGTCAGCCAACCTGACTAGCCGCTTTCTCAGGGTCAAGTCACGACTAACCCAAAGCAATAGGACTGTCACGTGTGGCATTTCCGACAGATGTCTGGTCAGCCTGCAGTATCCAGCACCTCATCCACAATGGCATGCTTCAGTGGCCAACCGGCCATTGTCTAATTTTGATTATAAGCAGTTAATTTGCAAATGACTCTATCTTGGTGGCCATGATGACAATGGTCAAGCTGCGTTGGTTTCATTTCTATTGACTACAGGGTCATCATTTAGAGATCTGCAATTTACATAACTCAGGGAACATATAAATATCCCTGATAAACCTTGGTCACAAATGCCTACGATACAAGGCAATGTCTGTATGCCATTGCTCCACAGATTATATGTCACAGATTGTTGAAACAGAAATCAAAACGTATAAATACTTTCTACACTGATACGCATTTTCGTTTGCATCTATTTCGCCACTGTAGAAGGTCACTGTTCATAAAATCGTTGAAAGGCTTTTAGAAGTGGAATGCAAAAAGCAAGATTTATGGGTGTCAACTACTTTATTGTCAATGACACGACGTGCCGGAGTGTATTCGCTTCTTCATTCATCCTTGGGGCGGTGGGGTAGCCTAATGGTTAAAGCGTTCGCTCGTCACGCCGAAGACCCGGGTTCAAATCCCCTACATGGGCAATAATGTGTGAAGCCCATTTCTGGTGTCCCCCGCCGTGATGTTGCTGGAATATTGCTAAAAGCGGCGTAAAACCAAACTCAGTCAGTCAGTCAGTCATTCATCCTTGATGAAGGAGCAAGCCAGCATACACTCCAAAACGTCGTGTTACTCACAATAGAGAAGTTAACATCCATGAATCTCTCTTTCTTAGTCACTGTTAATCGTCAATAAATCAAGATCTTTTTCCCACACTCTCATCTTTACCTCGTCACAATTGTTCGGACATGGTCAGAACGTTTAAAACAGCTAAACCATCAAAGATATTTCATCGTAATTATTTGCAGATGTAGGATTGTATTACGTCTACACGAACATCTATTTATAGTCACTGAAACATTTAAAGCAACGAGTTGATCAAAGTGAAGCCCTTTATCACATACTCACCTAACTCTCTTTAACCATTTCTGGTCCGACTTGACCTGGACAAATTAAACAACAGTGATAGTTCATAAAATGTATTTACATTTACAGACTTGTACTATCTCTACCTAAATACCACCTTTTAACGCCACAATAAACATCACATGCGGAGCTAGCTCGTCAGTTAAAGTGAAGCCCATGTCCCACACATTCCAAACATAGCCTCAGTCAAAAGTGTTTAGTCTCTGGTCCGACTTGGCCCGGCCGGTCAAAACAACGTAAAAAGTCATATATCTATCTTGAATTGAGTTTATATTTATAGAATAGTATTATATCTACCTAAATATCGCCTCGTCTTGACTGGTGGCGGTTTCAATGGGACAGATAAAATGCCGATTAAGTTTTCAATATCACACAACTAGGAAGTTCGGAGAGCTTCGTACAAGTATTATATAGGCATAAGATAATGGTAATTTGTTATAATAAGAGACATATAATTAACATTATTAATGACAGGGATTAAGGGGCAGAAGATATAAATTGTGAGAGTTTTAATAAAATATTTAAGATATGAAGTGATTGGTAACGCTGTAAGGTGGGAGGTAAGGTAGAAAGTCAGTAACGTAGGTAATGAACATGAAAGTAGGTCGCTGGAGCTGGTGAGTGCAGGGGAGTGACTCATAGCTTAGATAGAGGAAAATCTACTATAGTATCAAGATGGAGCGACGTGGCCGGGGACCTGACTGGGGACCTGGCCACCAGTTCCCTGGTATTCTACAAGACATATATGGTTAGGAGAGAGAGACCCTGAGATTCCTGGAATCCACCTCACGGTAGTGAGGGTACGAAATAGAGGTGGGGGAGAGTAATAGATAGTCAAATTATGGGTTATTGACCAATAGAAAAAATGAAAAAGGGTGTTGGCTGTGACGTAGGAACCCAGGTTTAAGCGGGAGCAAAGCTCAGAAACGGGAGTCTGGTGCGGGCCTGCTCTTGCTGTTGGTCACTAGGAACCGTTTGAGAAATTATCTTGAAGCACCAGCATTTTGGCTTAAGACTGAAGCTTTGCGGCTGAAGTCTTATAGAGTGACCATAGAGTAGGTTGACCAGCAACACAGTGTCAATAAAAACTATTGAACGAAGATCATCGTCTTGTGTTTGCTGGATGGACTACGGTAAAGTTCCAAGGGCCCCCGGGTACTGACATTGTACCTCTCGCACATCCCTTATCGTCAGGACCGAAGTACGGGGGTATACCGTAGTCCAGGTAATCGACACACCATCCCAGGTACGGGATACCGACAGGTAAAATACCATCTACCTGCCAGGTAAAGGTGCTAGTCGGAACGCCTTGGAAACAAGCTTTCACACAACAAATCATCATACGAAGGTTATTACAGCAATACATGTAATTCATCCTCAATACTTTCATTACACTGAAGGGCTAAGGGTAGCATAGTGGTTAAAGCGTTCGCTTGTCACACAGAAGACCCGGGTTCGATTCGATGGGTACAATGTGTGATGCCAATTCCTGGTGTCCCCCGCCGTGATATTGCTGGAATATTGCTAAAAATGGGGCGTAGAACCATACTCACTCACTTACTCACTCACTCATTACACTGAAAACACTCTGACATATGTTTTGGTTGTTGCTTTGTATGTACATGTGCACGGTTCAGAAATTTTAAACCTTCCTAATGACATACAATATATTCTGAAACTATTATTTATTAAATAATATATTCCAATATCGAGATATTTCAGTTACCCATTTGTATTACCTAAGTTGCTTTAGCATATTCAGTTTTAACCATGACGGACAGATTGTGGACATTTCTAGCTCATAAAAATATCAGCACGAACAAACAGGGACGTGCAAATTGACAGAATGTTTGTGGCCATGTGAAAATTACTGCTGGTGAATTATTTGAATTGCTTGTTGTCACAGCACAGGTAAACAGTGTGTATTCAAAACGTATAATCAACATGCATTCAGCATGTGTAAAGTTGTAACCACACAATATTTCAAAGAGTAGAAATCCATACGAGAACTCCGGTAAGCTCTCCTTTGTCAGCATTTCAAAAAGCCCCGTCATAATGATTGAAATACGATTTCTATATAATAGAAATGTTGCTAGAGTTACATTTGAAATGGCTTGTCAATGTGAATACCCCCAAGAAGGTTATTGCAATTGTGTTATTATACCCAGACTAACAGTTAGCAACAACCAAGAAGCACCTGAAAGCTGGGACAATATGGAAAGACATGTGTATTGATTTCAACTGAGTCAGACACACTCACCCATAGCGGACTAGCTCTATCAACTGAGGGGCAAAAAAAGTATATCAAACTTTGGACTTTTATCCAATGTGGCTGTGTATACCCATCCACTTGCAGTCAAATTTAACTATGTCTGATATCTCTGGTGCGAATTTGAGGAATTTATTGGATTGGGAAAACGTTACTGAGTCATACGTTTTTCAATACTCTGTAAGTTAATCTGAGGGTTTATACCACTGATTAACCCTGCAATTAAGTCATCAATCAACACCTATAACCTCCACAAGTGAAGGGTTATACCATGAAACGTGGATGACCAGAACGGATGAGTAATTGTTTTTTTTCACTCATGGCCAAAGGTTTTGCATATATTTTTTTATATATACACCAAGAACTTAGTTAAGCACCCCCTGACATATATCTTGATTGAATGATCCCCGATCCCAACCCTTTGGAGCATATCCGGGACAGGATTGGTCGTCATGTGCTAAAAAGGGATCTTCCTGTACAGTGAGTGAGTGAGTTAGTTAGTATTTAACGTGACATCGGCAATATCTCAGCCATATCGTGACGAAAACAGTTCATACAATGAAAAGTGAAAACATTGTGAGGAATAAAACCTGTCGATAATATACAGTAAAAATACTAATGAATCACAGATATGAATATAAAACTAGCGAGCAAAGCTGAAACATTCCAATTAAAGAAGACAATACAGTATAAAACACGGCTATAGATCGCCAACAACTGAAGGTAGATCACGATACTAAGGACCATGGGGACTTACAGTACCTTTGCTACCTACATGGACCCCAGTTGGATTTACATCATCCCTTCAGCAGCCAACGATTGTAGTCAAAATTTAGCCATAGTTAAAATCACAAAAATGCTATGCTTAAAATCCTGGTAAGTTTGAAATTGGCTGTGAGATTTTTGGACTCGGAGGAGGACAATAATTTTACAGTACTTTAACCCCACTTGAGGGTGCAGCCACTAACAGTTTTTAATTTAAACTTCCAATCATAAAATATCTATCTATACTGAGTCAAAAAAGAAACTTCACATTCTTTCTTCAGGGCACTATAAAAGAAAAAGAGATAGTAAGATGGTTAAATTGTTATTATTTCATTGCTGAGATGTGTGTGATGTACTCGATACACTGACAGTGCCATAACCAGTTCCATTAGGCTACACCGCCGTTCCAAAACATGGGTATACAGAATGTCAAGTCACAAGAATAAAAATGCGAAATTTCTCAGTTCAATATCGTGAATGGCCACCCCGCGCATTCACCACTGCCAAACACTGTCTCCTCATCGACTGCCTGATTCTTGTGAACACGTGGTTGGGGATTCTGCGCCATTGCTCTTGCAAGGCACCGCCAAGTTCCTGCAAATTCTGAGGTTGGTTCCTAAGACCACGAAGCCTTCTCCCAAGTGCATCCCAAACGTGCTCTATTGTATTAAGGTCAGGGGACCTCGATGGCCAGCCAATGACGCTGAATTCAGCGTTTTGAAGGACATTTCGTGTCAGCATCGCGGTATGCGGCCGAGCATTATCATGCTGGAACTGTAGACCTGGGCCATGAGCCGCCATGAAAGGAACGAGTTAAGGGGTAAGCACCTGGTCGCGTTAAGCAGCAGCTGTGAGGTTTCCACGGATGACCAGAAGTCGGGAACGGTTGTTCCCACAGAAAGAACCCCACACCATGCAACTTCCGCCCCCGAATCTGTCTACCTTCTGTACACAACGTTGGGCATACCGTTCACGTCGTCGTCTCCAGGGGGCGGTGGGGTAGCCTAGTGGTTAAAGCGTTCGCTCGTCACGCCGAAGACCCGGGTTCGATTCCCTACATGGGCACAATGTGTTAAGCCCATTTCTGGTGTCCCCCGCCGTGATATTGCTGGAATATTGCTAAAAGCGGCGTAAAACTAAACTCAGTCAGTCAGTCAGTCAGTCGTCTCCAGACTCTATGCCTGCCGTCCGCGAATCTGAGGAGGGTAAACCTGGATTCATCGCTAAAGACGACTCGATTCCAGTCTCTGGGTCCATCGGAGGTGACGGTTGGCCCACAGCAGACGTTGACGTTCATGAAACGGCGTCAATATTGGCCCACGATATGGACGTTGAGAATGGAGATTGGCAGCCCGCAACCGATTTCGAATGGTCTGTGAGGACAGTCGACCTCTAAACATCTCAGCCCTGGTTCGTGTAGCCGGCAGAAATCTGTCACGTAGGTGACGTAGGACGATTTGACGGTCTTCTGCTCGTGACGGCACACGTGGACGACCCGACCTTGGGCGATCAGAAGCGGTGCCAGTTTGTTGTAGACGACCTCGCAAGTCATACACAGTACGACGGCTGCATCTCATTGCTCTTGCGAAGTCAATAACTGATCTTCCCGCTTGCAACATGCCAACGGCACGTTCACGTTGCACATTTGACAATCGTGGCATTTCAAGTACCGTTAGAACTGTGGTTTAAAAGTGTGTTTTTCACTTCTTGAGCCCAATGCGAACACGCGCATATGAAGAAAACTTCGATGCGAAGATCACGTGATCGACTGCACGTGCAACACCTGATTTGGCACTAACGCCCTTGGCACGACGAATGGATGGGTTTGAGTGGGTTTTGGTAACGTTTTTCTAGAGTCGAAAGATAGGGATCCCATTTCGGATACATAGATGTATCATCAGAGAAAAAAATATTCATTATTTTCAAATTACATTTTCTGAAGTTTCTTTTTTGACTCAGTATATTTACAAATCGGTTAACAAATTTAATTCTTTAAAATGCAATTATTAAATGAGAACTCATGTTATTAAAAAGATCCTTAGTTCGTGATTTGAAATAATTATCCCTTGTGGTGGAATATTCAATGCAATCAAGCAACATATGCTTGACCGTGATTCTTTCATCAAAAAGGATACAAAACGGAGGATCTTCGTCTTTCAATAAATATTCGTGAGTATATCGAGTATGGCCAATGCGACATCGTCGCATAATGACCTCTTCTTCCTGTACAGAACCTGGAAGCTGCTTTACACGAGGAATGACGTAGACTGAACCTTCAGAGGATCAGGAGGTTGACGGAGGTTATGAGGGGGAGTGTGCTGTCTGTCATACAGTCATATGGAGGTTACACTCGGTATTGACCTTAAGTCGTGTAAGACACGCAAAATGACATTTTGAAAGTTCACATTCATCAAAAAATTCAACATTAAACATTCCAGGGTCATACTTGCACAGACATTGTTTTGTATGAAAATCACCAGCACAATAAGTCCGCAATCTAGACTTCCAGTTGTCCGAATTCCATTTTTGTGGAAGTCGCGGTGGCTTAGCGGGTTAGGCGGCTGACTTTGTGTGCTGGCAATTTGGTGCCTGATCCTGAGGTAGTCATGTAAAGACCCATGAATATAACTCAATATTATAATATCAAATGATTAAAAACAAACTACCTGACCATATACTAAATTGCAAACGCAATAATCTCTCTTCGAAAGATATTATTAGCTTCCGAAAAGCGTGAATGTGAAGACATTTGCAAATTTATAGACATTGCCCAATTCATTTGCTTATTTATGAAATCGCATAAGCAATAAACATATTACACACATTCTTTTGCGTAAATTCCTCCAGCAGGAAAAGTGTTGGACAGAATGTACTGTACAAGTTTCTCTCGAGGCTGAAATGTGGTACCTGTGAACGCATCGCCAATTCATAAATATAAACTAGTTTACAAAGGGAGATAATTTGCAAACAATAATGTCAAGTAAGGTATACCACGGAAGCAAATAAACAGTTCCTGTGGGAGTGAGTGCAGAGCAGAGTGAGTGAGAGAGTGGTGAGTGAGTGGAGTGAAGTGAGCGAGTGAAGAAAGGAGTGAGTGAGTGAGTGAGAGTATGAATCTACGCAACTCTTAGCAATATTTTGTTGTCTCATTACAAATTTACCCAAGGTTCTGTGAGGCTTAGGAACGTTTCCAGAAACCCTCTTGTGCATTAACTCCTCCCAAGCAGATAACAATCCAGATGTGGCCTTCGTGTCAGCAGTTAAGGAAGTTATCTATACAGAAGTCTGCAAAGTTATTAACGCTGACGTATTTATCATTAACAGGTTGCCTTCAATATTTTTGTGTACATTTTGTGTAGGCGTAAATGTCGGTGTATGAACATCCGCACATTAGGCTTTGTGGATCTCATTTTACTGAATTTATCATGATTTACGTCGGACAAGGTCCAGAAGGACACATTTCACTAACGCGCATTTAATTTCAAAGTGAGGCTACGAGCCTCCAGTAAACCATTGTGTGTATGAATATCAGCGCATATTCTCATAACATACATATCACCAGGAACTCACCTTCGCGTCACAGTGAAGGAGGTTACCTGTACAGGTAGGTGGGTTGTGTCTCTGCCCCTCATTTTCATTACATTGGGCATACAGATAACTGCTCGATATTCAGAGTCAAACCTTAGCGTGAGTATGTCAATATACTGTCAGGACGTTGATGGTGGGACCTTGTATCTTAAAGTTATTCAATGTATAGCCCCAATATTAAAGTTACTTGACTGCCACACCCTCCCACTTCTCTGTTCTGAACAAGACCGCCGACTCTCTGCTCACAAACCGGGACCCGCTCCATTGTCAGTAGCAAACATACTCGGCCACACAAAATAGATATGCCGCCTGTACTGAAGGACAAATACTGATTGAATGGATATTTCAGAACCATTTTGTCTCATTTGAGAGTGTTCGTTCACGAATATTGTATTGATGTTAGATTCATTAAGCGTTAGATATATACTTTGTATATATTCAAAATGATTGGGAGTGTTAATTGTGTTCATCGAGCTTTAATACATTTCTGATACAGATAAAGATACGTTTCAAGTGTACAATCAGGTGCAAAATATATAACTCTCAAAATCCCGCTCAGACAGTTTTGAGAAATTAGATGTATTTATCATCACCTGGTACAGTAAGAAATTCACTCCAGACGGCCATACAGGATACACATATCATTATTACCATAGAAAATTATATTTCTGCGGAGAGTAACAACCTCTTTGAATACTTATGCAAATCCTACTAAATGCGTGTTCTTGGGATATATCCGCAAAAGCATAGCGTGTAAATTGTCAAAAGCCGAGTTCCCTGCACAGTTCTGAGTGCATCAGGAAAACGTTAATGTATTCATGTGTCCCTAGTCATACCCTTCATGTTCATCTTCATCATTACATAGAATACGTGCGTGGGAAATACACTCTTCGAAAAAAGAAAAGCATAGGTCATTTTTAGAAGAATTTAATGCGTTACTTTAAGGTCAATTATTTCATGTAATTTCAATGGTTTTGAAAAAAGGTGAAAACTCACACGTCTACAGAAAAAGAGTTCGTCAACACAACATCAGCCTTTATTGTTGTGTTTATGTTTACTTGTGTCCACAAGATGGCGTCAAAGTAAGTATACATTGTATGGGCCACCATTGGCAGCAGTTACGGCTCGCCACCGTCTCGGCACAGACTGGATAAGTCAACGAAGTGGCTCTTGCGGAATTCTTCCTCACTCATCCTTCAATGCGATGGCCAGTTGTGGAAGTGTCTCAGGCGTGTTTTGACGTTGACGTACACGTTGATCGAGCTCATCCCATATGTGTTTTATCGGGTATAGATCTGGTGCTCGGGAAGGCCATGGCAAGAGATTGACGTTAGAATTGGCAAGAATTGGAAAGCGGACCGTGACGAGTACTGAATGTGAAGCGAAGCGTTGTCATGCTGGAACAACTCACTCCGTCTGTCCACATTTGGAAGCATGTGATGTGCAAGGTCTTCGTTGATGTACCGATATGCTGTCTAATTCCCCTGAACGACCACTATATCAGCTTTTTGTGTGCTGGATATCCAAACCGACACCATGACCATACTACCACCACCGAATCTGTCGACCTGTCGAATGCAATCAGCGGCAAAATGTTCATTTCTCCTACGGTAAATACGATGTCTTCCATCTCGCCGGTGAAGAAGAAATTGTGATTCATCACTGAAACAGACTCGCCATTAGTTTCTAAGGTTCCAGTCCTGACTCTACGACACAACCGCAAGCGATTGCACCAATGGAAGTCTCTCAAACAGGGGCGACAACTGGCCTTCTTGGCCAAATCCCCACTTCACGCAATCGATTCCTGACAGTTTGATGGAAATTCTTCTCAAACCAGGGATGCGTTGTGCAGTCTCCACGGCTGTGGCAAGACGATAACGCAAGTGAGCAACTCGGATGTAGCGGTCCTGGGCTTGGGTGGTAACTCTTAGACGGCCTCGGTCTGGGGCAGAATTGGTCTGGAAGGAAACGATCCCAAAGGCGAGATATGGTGCTCTGATGAATGTTGAAATGTCGGTCACTTCAAGGCGATCTATGGCGATGTTTCGACTGGCGGCATGATGATTTCCTCTTTACCAGGCAAAAACGAATGACAAAATTAAACACAAAGTTTGCCTTTTTTATTGATCGATACCACATGCTTTTCCGCTTACTTGCACGTGCATTATGCTTTGCATGTTTATTGGTGACGTTTTGGCGAATATTTCTTCAAACGCTTCTAATAGATGGGAAAAAGTTAAAATTGCTGCGTTTTGACGCTGAAGCTGTTTTAGATGACGCAAAGTTGTGGTTTTGTACATTGCACAGCTCGTGATCGTTGGGGTCCTTGTAAACAGGACGCAAAACCATTGGATGTGGCATAACATAACCTCGTACTCACGAACGGTCACTAAGTGAGGCATACGGTCATATGAACAGCAGACTCACACCATGGATTGACTAAAAAGTCAGGCCGGGCCGGACAGGGCCAAGACTGGCAAACTTCTTTCTCTTCTGATGTATCGCCTCCTTTTGTAACAGTGTTATCCCTCGCCTACCGACTCAGGTGACACTGCTACAAAATGACGTACATCAGGACCGTATTACTCCTCGAGAGAAGCACACAACCATCACAGGCAGTACAGTGAGGTTTGTGGCCATGTGAGAATTACTACTGCGTTGTTTGAATGCTTGTTGTCACAGCACAGGTAAACAGTGTGTATTCAACACATATAATCAACATGCATTTAGCATGACTTCAGGTAAAACTGACAGTCTACCAAGCCACGAGGACAATAGTAAAGTTGAAAACCACACTGTTTATCAAAGAGCGAAAATTCATAGGATAACTCCGATAAGCTCTCCTTTGTGAGCATTTTCAAAAGGCTCAGTCATAATGATTTACATACGTTTTCTATACAATAAAAATTACTGATACATTTGAAATGGCTGCAAAGTTATTAACGTTGACGTATTTATTATTAACAGTTGCCTTCAATATATTTGTGTACATTTGTGTAGGCGTAAATGTCGGTTAGCACAGTGTATGAACATCCGCACATTAGGCTTTGTGGATCTCATTTTACTGAATTATCATGATTTGGTCATGACAAGGTCCAGAAGGACACATTTCACTAACGCGCATTTAATTCAAAGTGAGGCTACGAGCCTTCCAGTAAACCATTGTGTGTATGAATATCATGCATATTCATAACATACATATCACCAGGAACTCACCTTCGCGTCACAGTGAAGGAGGTTACCTGTACAGGTAGGTGGGTTGTGTCTCGTCTCTCACTTTGTCACACTGCAAACAGATAACTGCTCGATATTCAGAGTCAAACCTTACGTGAGTATGTCAATATACTGTCAGGACGTTGATGATGGTACCTGTATCTTAAGTTATTCAATGTATAGCCCCAATATTAAAGTTACTTGACTGCCACACCCTCCCACTTTCTGTTCTGAACAAGACCGGACTTCTGCTCACAAACCGGGACCCACTCCGTTGTCAAAGTAGCAAACATACTCGGCCACACGAAATAGATATGCCGCCTGTACTGAAGGGACAAATACTGATTGAATGGATATTTCAGAACCAGTTTTGTCTCATTTGAGAGTGTTCGTTCACGAATATTGTATTGATGTTAGATTCACAAGCGTTAGATATATACTTTGTATATATTCAAAATGATTGGGAGTGTTAATTGTGTTCATCGAGCTTTAATACATTTCTGATACAGATAAAGATACGTTTCAAGTGTACAATCAGGTGCAAAATATATAACTCTCAAAATCCCGCTCAGACAGTTTTGAGAAATTAGATGTATTTATCATCACCTGGTACAGTAAGAAATTCACTCCAGACGGCCATACAGGATACATATCATTATTACCATAGAAAATTATATTTCTGCGAAGAGTAACAACCTCTTTGAATACTTATGCAAATCCTAACTAAATGCGTGTTCTTGGGATATATCCGCAAAAGCATAGCGTGTAAATTGTCAAAAGCCGAGTTCCCTGCACAGTTCTGAGTGCATCAGGAAAACGTTAATGTATTCATGTGTCCCTAGTCATACCCTTCATGTTCATCTTCATCATTACATAGAATACGTGCGTGGGAAATACACTCTTCGAAAAAAGAAAAGCATAGGTCATTTTTAGAAGAATTTAATGCGTTACTTTAAGGTCAATTATTTCATGTAATTTCAATGGTTTTGAAAAAAGGTGAAAACTCACACGTCTACAGAAAAAGAGTTCGTCAACACAACATCAGCCTTTATTGTTGTGTTTATGTTTACTTGTGTCCACAAGATGGCGTCAAAGTAAGTACATTGTATGGCCACCATTGGCAGCAGTTACGGCTCGCCACCGTCTCGGCACAGACTGGATAAGTGGACGAAGTCGCTCTTGCGGAATTCTTCCTCACTCATCCTTCAATGCGATGGCCAGTTGTGGAAGTGTCTCAGGCGTGTTTTGACGTTGACGTACACGTTGATCGAGCTCATCCCATATGTGTTTTATCGGGTATAGATCTGGTGATCAGGAAGGCCATGGCAAGAGATTGACGTTAGAATTGGCAAGAATTGGAAAGCGGACCGTGACGCGTACTGAATGTGAAGTAGCGTTGTCATGCTGGAACAACCCACTCCGTCTGTTCACAATTGGAAGCATGTGATGTGCAAGGTCTTCGTTGATGTACCGATATGCTGTCTAATTCCCCTGAACGACCACTATATCAGCTTTTTGTGTGCTGGATATCCCTACCGACACCATGACTCTTCCACCACCGAATCTGTCGACCTGTCGAATGCAATCAGCGGCAAAATGTTCATTTCTCCTACGGTAAATACGATGTCTTCCATCTCGCCGGTGAAGAAGAAATTGTGATTCATCACTGAAAGAGACTCGCCATTAGTTTCTAAGGTTCCAGTCCCACGACACCACCGCAAGCGATTGCACCAATGGAAGTCTCTCAAACAGGGGCGACAACTGGCCTTCTTGGCCAAATCCCCACTTCACGCAATCGATTCCTGACAGTTTGGATGGAAATTCTTCTCAAACCAGGGATGCGTTGTGCAGTCTCCACGGCTGTGGCAAGACGATAACGCAAGTGAGCAACTCGGATGTAGCGGTCCTGGGCTTGGGTGGTAACTCTTAGACGGCCGCGGTCTTGGGCGGAATTGCCCTGAGGAAACGATCCCAAAGGCGAGATATGGTGCTCTGATGAATGTTGAAATGTCGGGCACTTCAAGGCGATCTATGGCGATGTTTCGACTGGCGGCATGATGATTTCCTCTTTACCAGGCAAAAACGAATGACAAAATTAAACACAAAGTTTGCCTTTTTTATTGATCGATACCACATGCTTTTCCGCTTACTTGCACGTGCATTATGCTTTGCATGTTTATTGGTGACGTTTTGGCGAATATTTCTTCAAACGCTTCTAATAGATGGGAAAAAGTTAAAATTGCTGCGTTTTGACGCTGAAGCTGTTTTAGATGACGCAAAGTTGTGGTTTTGTACATTGCACAGCTCGTGATCGTTGGGGTCCTTGTAAACAGGACGCAAAACCATTGGATGTGGCATAACATAACCTCGTACTATGAACGGTCAGTAAGTGAGGCATACGGTCATATGAACAGCTGACTCACACCATGGGATTGACTAAAAGTCAGGCTGGGACGGACAGGGCCAAGACAGGCAAACTTCTCCCTCCTCTGATGTACGCCTCCTTTTTGTAACAGTGTTATCCTTCGCCTACCGACTCGGGTGACACTGCTACAAAATGACGTACATCAGACCGTATTACCCTCGAGAGAAGCACACAACCATCACAGACAGTACAGTGAGGTTTGTGGCCATGTGAGAATTACTACTGCGTTGTTTGAATGCTTGTTGTCACAGCACAGGTAAACAGTGTGTATTCAACACATATAATCAGCATGCATTTAGCATGACTTCAGGTAAAACTGACAGTCTACCAAGCCACGAGGACAATAGTAAAGTTGAAACCACACTGTTTATCAAAGAGCGAAAATTCATAGGAGAACTCCAATAAGCTCTCCTTTGTCAGCATTTCAAAAGGCTCAGTCATAATGATTTACATACGTTTTATCTATACAATAAAATTACTGATACATTTGAAATGGCTTTTCAAATGTGAATACCCTGAACGTTATTGCATTTTTTTACCCAGGGTAACAGTTAGAAACAGGCAAGAAACACTTGAAAGCTGCGACCATACGGAAAGACATGCGTATTGATTTCAACTGAGTCAGCCAACTAGGGTCCATGCAGGTAGCAAAAGTAATGTAAGTCCCCATGGTCCCCAGTTTAGTGATCTACCTTCAGTTGTTGGCGATCTATAGCCAGTTTTTATATTGTATTGTCCAAATAGTGCTATTAGTTTTGATTTTCCACACTAGTTTTAGTTGTAATTGTGATATTCTAGTTGTTTTACTGTCCTTCGTCGACAGGTTTTTATAATATACATCTATTCCATTTCAATGTCACATATGTTCTCGTCACGATATGGCTGAAATATTGCCGATGTGACGTTAAATAATAACTCACTCACTCAACTGAGTCAGACACACTATCCCATAGCGGACCAGCTCTGTGAACTGAGGGGCAAAAGAGGCTATATCAAATTTTGGACATTTATCTAATTTGGCTGTGTATACCCTTTTTGTCAAGTTTAGTTATGTCTCATGTGTCTAGTGGGGAATTTGAGAAATTTGGAGGCAGTGGAAAAAGATACGAGGTCAAAAGATTTAGCAAGTTTATCTGAGGGCTTCGACCCCTGTTATTAAAAACAACAACATTAATCTGCTCTGGTGTAGGGTTATACCATGAAACGGGGATGGCCAGAAGGGACGAGTAATTGTTTTATTACACACATGGCAAAAGGTTTTGCAAAACATCATATTTTTATTGTATAAATATGTTACTACTAACCACAGCAAAGGAATTTATCCACAGCTCAGTTTAACTTACTATATGAATAATTGAAACTTCATGGCAAACCTGAACGAAAGAAGAACTGTCATTTATTCTGGGAAGCAAACATGTTTAAAATTTACACATGTTGTGGTGCTTGTGACTGTGGTCGTGTGCGGTCATTTTCTAAATTCTGGCATACAATCATCGCTATCAAGCACAATGTCAATATCTGGTGTAACCTTCGCCATCTGCATTACATCCCCGACCTTTCTCCTCATTGACTTTGTCGGACGTTGAATTTGACGTCGAGGTATTACGTCATGTCCATGATGGAGGGCCTGCTTCTGAACAGCGAGGCCTTTTACTGCTACAGCTATTGCGATCTGGGCTAAGGTAGAGTTGCTACCGCCTCTTGACGTGAGAAATCACCAACGGGGCATGCGCAATGTGGCCAAGCATTGTCGTCCATAATGACCAGCCTTGTGTTGAGAGGACGGTGATCAAATGCATAACAACAGCCCTGTTGTAATCACAATCTACTATACATCGGTGACGTTTAAGTTGCTTTTGACAGCTCGGGCCAAGTTGGACCAACACAGACAAACCACCTTTGATTGAGGCTGTTTGGGGAATATTTCACTTTAAAGGGCCACTGATCCAGAGCGATTAATGTTTCCAGCCAACAGTCTAATTACGAAACCTAGCTGCAAACTGGTGAGCCCCTGCTCCCTCGAACTGGGCTACTGCCCACCTTGGCAGAATTTCTTCAACCTAATAAGTGGGACATTAGGAAGGGTGGATGCCCATCAGATGCCGTTATTTGAAAAATATTCCCGATAGTTCTTGTCTGATTGTAATAAAGTATCCCAGCAGTGTAGGCTTTTAATATTTTCAAATGTTTGGATGGTATAGTGACTGATCCAATTTGATCCTATTTCTGTGTTTTTTACCTCGATATTTAATCATGTAAAAATATGCTGTCTATTACGTATGCTATGATATCAAAAATACACATTTGATCAATTTGAATCCATAAACTAAACAACCCCACTTTGCCATTGCCCCAAAAATCTGACATTTTACTTAGGTACATAGGTATTTACAGTTTTTAACAAACACAGCAAATGCTTATATATATTTCTTATGTAACAATGAAGTTCCGTTCGTATCCTCAAAACAGTGTCAGCCCATAATTTTCTTTTTTTTCAGGCAATCAAACTTGCGTGCAATACAGCGATTACTACTCTCTTGCTTTAACCCTTGTTTGGTGGTAAACCTACACATGTTATTTGTCATCATTCACTTGATGGTCAGTTAATGAATTTATAACAGGTATAATTAGTGATAACACCACTGAGATTACCCGACAAAGGTTCCCATTTGACATTTCTTGTGTCTGGAGTAAATGCTCATCATTATAAATTGAGGTCTGATGTGGCAAATGTATTACATCTTATGTAATATACGCATGGAAGTGCAGTAAGAGGAATTATCAGCTGAGTTACAAAACAAACATCGATCAAAGGATTAACCGATAACACGCTGATTGATTAATTGATTTTATCCTGTCTACAGCGGATTTGTCAAAGGTAGTTTTTATGTATTTAGAGTTACTAATCTAATCTGAATACACCCTGTCGTAAAGTCTCTTTGTAAAGAACGTCCTTCCTTCAAAGGATTAACCATAGATTGCTCATTATTGGTTAACTAAATTACTTTTTTTATAAAGTGGCGGACATCATGCAATTAGTTGCCAGGTGGGCTATCTTGGGTGACCAATGGGACTATACACCAATGTGAAAACCTGAAACGATAGATCACTTTTAACATTAGACTGTTAAAAGACACATGACATGGAACAGGATACTTTGTCAGCTGCAGATGAATGGCATCTCATTCCTTTACATGTATGTGGATATTGATGGATACATTCCCCGAACAAGGTAATAGCCTCATATTGTTGCTATAACTTTGGTCTGTTTTAAGTTTAATACATGTATTTGCATTTTGTTTTTATTTATTTGTTATGGCATTCAACAGATTCATTTTTTGCCGTTAAGTGTAATGAGACAGACAACATACGCTAGGTCGCACTTAGGGCGTCTGTGTGACATAGGATACACGTTGGCAATCTATAAGATGTCTAGATATTACAGTCATGTTATAAATTCACTAAATATAAGCAGATCGTGTGCATTTTATTAAGTTTAAAAATGCATACAAATATGATAATAAACAAATTAGGACTATAAGACAAAATATAAAGACGTACATTGACTTCGTTATTTCAGGCCTAACATTTATTACCACTGGTAGATGGTTAAACTTAAAAAGTTTTCATTTGTTATCAAAATAATGCCATTTAATACAACATTCAGATTGACTTGTAAGTGAACCCAAGCTCACTACCCTCCCCAAGACTCCCCATGTACTTAGTTAGCCTTACTTTCAAAACAATGCTATTATATCAGGCTTCTCACCAAAGTCAAGGTCAAACTATTTCTTAAATCAAATTCTACATCCATTTACGTTAACATTTTTATAAAGTCAACATTACTATGAAATCAAAATTTTATATCAAAATCAGTATTTTTATCAAAGTGAATATTTTTCTAAAAGAAACCAAATTATTCATTAAAGTCTACATAATTTTACAACAAAATCAACATAAGATTATCGAGTAAAAAAATTTCATCTTTGTTGATCAGTCTATACTTATACTATCAATTGTGCATGAGGGTGGCGCAGCAGAGGTAACGAACCAATCATGAATTCTGGAATATCATCCGGGTACTCACTGGAGAAAAACAATAACAAAACAACAACCAGTCCACGGAAATTGCTCTGGATCAGTGGCCCTTTAACGGATCAGGTATCGTTAAATGTGATAGATTGTAAAAAGCATTACAACATTAAAAAGCGGTCGTTAGGGTTGATATTATACTATTCTTCCAATGTAGACAATGTTGAGAATGAGGGAAGGAGTGCTTCACTTCGAGAAACATGTACGTGTTTGCTTAAAATGCTTCGCTTTGAGACTGTAGAAAGTGATATTTTTATAGATATTATGCTATTCAATATACTTGAACACAATTCAGAATATATCTGTGACAGTGAAGTCGTTTTACATTTTTGCTTAAAATGCTTCGCTTTGAAACTCTATAAAGTGATATTTTGATAGATATTATGCTATTCCATGTAGGTAGACACAATTCAGGATATATATGTGAAATTGTAGTCGTTTTAACCGCCGAACCGAACCGAAGCCTTCCGATAAGACCTGTGACGAAAGTCACTTTGAGCAACGTGATTGATTTACCAAGATATTTTATGGATTCAAGCTTCTTTATTCTTTCCAACACAACGTTTCGGGATCATTACAGATCCCTTCATCAGATGATAAATCCGAAACGTTGTGTGGGAAGAATAAAGTAGCTTAAATCCATAAAATATTTTGGTCATCTGTAACAACTTCTAAATGCCGCTAAAAGACATCGCGTTTGTTGTAGTAACTGTGAGCCGTGAGGTGATCAATTTGTATCAAGTCAGATGTAAAACTGTACTATGTAAACACATCTGAACATAGATCTGCAAGATTTAAGTTGATTTTCACAACCTGGACAAAGTCAGACGAAACACTTGTGGGAGACATCTTGAAAAATGTAGTAAAGTGGCGACTTTCCAGCAGACAAGTTCGTTTAAAATGAATTATGTGTCACATCTGGTAGTTTTTGGTTTACAGCCCTGGTCAAGTCGGACCAACACAGGCTAAAACACTTCTAACAGAGGCTATTGTGAGCATACAGAATATTTCTCCATAATTCAATTCCAATGTTCGACACCACGCGAAACGATTTGTGATCAAATTTTAATTTTCACAGTGAAGCCCATGAGTTTGACGAGGATCAAATATGGTCAGTATCAGATCACTGTTATATGATGCTCATGACACTGCTGCATAACTGATTACCAGAAACAATGTCTGAAGACGTACAAATGTTCCTGTGTCTTAATGTACCTGACTTGTCAGTGGTGAACATTTCCACTGGAATTTCAGTACCTCAAACAATTAACAACGTTAAAATCTAAGTTTTCTATTCTACATTTTTTTATTGCTGTTTCTAACACTGATTGCACCAACAATAAGAATAAGTCGAGGTATTTAACGTGGGTAACATGTTGTTGTTCTCTCGGAAGTGTTTTGCTTTAAAGATGAAACATATCCAATGCCCTTTGGCCTGTAAATATGTTATCTCGGGTTACTTGCTTGCTACGTGTTTTTGCATAGATGGCACAGGTGAACGGTTGGGCGAATGAACAGCCCATGTATCATTTTAGACTGTAGAAGATGTTATAAATAATGAACATGGTTATAACCCTGTATGGAAGGCCTTACTTTATACCAGGAATCATGTCAGAACAGAGGGTATAAAGACTATAACAAGAGCAGTGTGAGGGAATGCAGTTCAGTGATGGCAGCGTTACGTCTGAATGGTCTTCTTTTTTCTTGCACACCAGTTGCAAGGTGAAGGTAAACTGGGAATGTTGATGATATTTTTCATGTGTACACATGAGTAAGCACGCATGGAAATATGTGCGTTGTTTCAAATACGTGTTTTTCTTCATTTAATATATCCTTAATTGGGGAAATGTAACTTCGAATACTAACCAGTTTCGCAATTTGGCCCATTTTATGACTATATAAAACAGATTTCTACCTTTTTGTAGTTTGATCATTTTTATGAAATACAAGGGTTTCAAAATGTCGGGCTCTCTATTCACCTTAACTTCAGCACAGCGTATAGTTTACTATAAGATAATACAGGATACAGTTTAAGAACACCAAAGGTAATACAATTTTTACCAACATTTGGCATTTACCAGCACAGGAGTCTTTCAACTGATCATATTTGAACAGTTTGTTCCTGTTCCTGTGCTATGTCCGAGAGTGGCGTAGATTTGTTCACTGTACAATAAATGTTGTGTATTAGCATCTCAAAAAGACAAAATATTATGTTTTCGCATATTTCAGCATAGGAAAAATCCTGGTTATGATTCATTATTGTCTACATGTACGTTCGTTCTCTGTGCAGACAGATGTTGGTTATCACCATATCTGAAACTTAACAAAATGCTGTTTTCACGGACATAAGTAAACCTTGCTTGCTATTCAGTTTTGTTTATTTTTTGTGTACACGTGGGGCGTAGCTAGATCTTAATAAGTTTATAGATATAGTTACATTATATGTATCAATGCTTTACTGATTTACTTGTGATTATTCCCTATGAGATATCCTCTTTCCTTTATTGAAAGGAAGTTTCAAGGTAGAGAGTTTACACCAATCATGTCCTCTCATTCCAAGTATTAACTGAAATAAGATGAGATTAGCATGGATATAACATATATATGACTGTTGAATATAGACGTTCTATTGTTTCGTTTTTCACATTAAATAATGTTCTTTGGAAACTGATGTTAAAGTCAATTTCTTCAAAACCCCTCTTAGTAACTGCGTCAGAATGGTTACGAAGCCTAAGGATCTGTCTTGACCATAATTCAGAAATATTCTTGATTTTATATTAATTTGTAATTTGTCATTATTTTAACAAAAGATTAATCCCCGAAACTATAGCTCTTGATAAACAACCGTGTATGTTATTTTCACAGAGATATTTTGTGGAACATCGATCAAAACAAAATGCTATAAACAGATCGTGAATATTTTATCCATGTTAAATGTTGGGCCCAACGCACAATTCTTGGGAAGGACAAGTGAGCGACAGACAGTCCTAAGAAATCACCCCTCTTGCCTATGACCTACTTTGCTGCACAACAATCGCGTCGATATGCAACTTGTCGTTACTACCGACAGTAATAGTAAACATTGCATGTAGGGTTGTCTAGAAGCTTCACTTGGAATACATTACTGAATGTAGGGTCTGCCGTGCTTCAGTCGCGTGCAGTGTTGTATATTGGGACAGACTATCTTTATTTAAGTGCAATGTTGAATATGGGGACTGCATGGCTTCAGTCGATTACAGTACTAAATATAGGGGTCATGTCACGACGACTTTCATGTCTCGAAACTGATTCTCTAAAAGTAACCGTTACGATAAACGTTCGCCAGGTGAGGCTTTAGCATCGATGAAAGTGATGAGAAAATATTCTAACCAGCCGTTCTCGGATTATCCTATAGTAAACACATAGCGTGTTGCCTGGTAGTTACGGTCACCATTGTGCAGTCCTTGCTGCTCAGGACCAGTCAGTTCCCACTCATAACCGTCAATTTGTGGTTTTACGTCAAATATAAATATGAAATATAGATTATGTAATCAATTAAATGTGACTGTCCAACACCTTGTCAGTGGGTGTCCATCGTTGGCACAGTCCATATCTTAATCAACATGATGGCACTGCTCGGTCCTTTTAATACAGGCTTGTGGTTTGGACTCCGAGGTCCATCAAAGGTGCGACCCAGAATATGTACAAGGCGTCATTGAAAATGGCACTTACAAAATTCATTGGAGTGGGCCCATATACAAACACCTATACCAATCCTGGACTTGTCCGTTTTGAAATTATTCATATCAATAACAATTCTGTCCCTTCGGAGAGCAATGTGATTATCATGATACAGGAAAGAACATGGCAAACATGCGGACGCCTATTTAAACTATCTCACTTGCATCCCAAGTTCCATGTTGTGGGACTTCCATTTGTTGGCGCAGATTAAGAGTGTGCCCAGGTTCTCCGCCGGGAGCGCAGCTCTTTGGACGCTCTTGATAATGCAAAAGTGTGCATGTGTTAGGGAGTCTCCATATTCTCCGGAAGGTTTTTGATGGGTTAGACTAGGCAGCACAACCTGGGAGAATTCTCATTTGCTGATGGGCTGCGTGTAGAGGGGGCAAGACTACCTGAGATTATGATGAACCCTAACCACCCTAACTGTACAAGGACGACCCAACCTCTCTTTGCTGCATATTTTTTTAACCTGTAAATGTTTTGTAGAACGTTTAGTATTACTATTCAATATAAAATATATTTACTGACAGCTTAAAGTGTTATCCGTTCACGACATTATCTGATGCTCATTTGAATTCACATTTAGACTCAAGATCTACTGGCCATTGAAGGTTAAAATGGTCTCTTCCTGACATAGCTAAGATTTCAAGCCACCATGGTGTGACATGTATTTTTGTAGGTCGTTAAAGCTTGGTAAGCATCATCCGTCAAATGTGTTCTGTTTGAATATATATAAAGTGAGACCCATTCGAGACTGAGAATGTGGGTTCGAATCCTAAATGGGACTCAACACCAGAAAGGTACTATGATTTGTACGTTTCTGAGAAAGTGTAATCCGAAATATGACGTGTTTGATTACTGCATTTACAGGGACAGGGGGCTTGCGTCAGCATTTTACAGTCAAGCGACTTCCGATTATCCTCAGTGACTTTAGTTTGGCACCTCTCTGTGTAGATCAGAAGCTTGCCCGCCTTTACAAATGGTACAACAGTCCTTCTGTCAACTTGCCATATGCAGAAGGCTGCACTATTGACTGCCCCTGTCTTAAAAAGATTCGTGGTGAGACTGACTGCAGTAGCTAAGGCGTCTTTGGAGAAGTTGCATTCACATGCAGGATTGCGCGCAGAGACGACATGATCCCACTGTCCCACAATACCCACATTCAGTCCCGCACTCACACTCGCACCCTTTATTGAATATTATCACTCTATTCCTTTCTATAAATACATCAATACATGCAATGGTATATTTTCTTTTATGTATTTCAGACCGTGTTTGTGTTGAGGATTTGGAATGATCGCCTGGTGGTTGTAAAGAAAACATACCAAGGTTTATCTGCGCTATGATGCTAATGACATGTCATCACTGGGTACAGAAACAGTTGATTACACGGGTATTGATATTCATTCCGATTACAATACAGGTTATGGATATTTAACACTTCTGATAAATTCGGATTGAGAGGACTCCAAATTAACTTTGAACACGTTATGTTACACATAAGTGTATGACGTAATCGGCGGATTAAAATATTTAGATAATAGTTTCACGAGTTTGTTACACATGTTAAGCTTTTCAAAACTGTAAAGGTCAACGTCAGTAATTTCCCTACATGCCACATATTCTCGCGAAACATATTAATAAGTGAGTCAGTGAATGTGATTTGTTAAATGCCTGCTGGGAAAATGGCATGGAAGTCATGATGTCTGAACAAGGAACATACAACAGGTGTTTTTACATAACATGTTATTTTTGCATCTCCTGTATTAAGTAAGTCAGACCGTTCAAACTATTTCAACACCACACTTACCTTTACAGAGGCCTGCAGAAAATGCCTGTCAGTAGGAAAATTGTACAAGTCTCACTCGAGCTGCCGTAACACCATTCTTCTTCACACAACCCGGTCTATTATTTGTGCTGGAAAAAAATCTGGGCAACTGTTAGGAAAGAAAAAGAAAACTCTTGACAGACTCGGGAAGATAGTCTCAGCTTGGAGGAACAGCGGAGGAGGCCAAGTTCTGATTCATGTAGAGGGTCAACTATCCGAGGACAGGTGTCTTGAACAGTTTGATGAGTTCATTACCAAGAGTCTGTCTGATCTCATTGATGACGGAGAACTATATGTAGACACATACAGGCGCCAATGGCTATCTGATATACAGAGGTTTCAAGGCCATACTGACTTCGTTTTTGTGAACGTGAAGGAAACGAGTGGGATAGCCACTCTGGATTTTAACACTAAAGTGAGGAACGACATTGGAAATGTATCAATAAGGTCTGTCAATTTGGCTAAATGCATGCTCAACAGGCGGACAAACACAGTTCCCCCAACGACGAAAGGATTGTGTGAAAATATTCAACTACTCCATGAGTGCCGGAATACTGAACTAAAAGGATTACATGTTGACAAATTGAGGTGTCCAGTAGCAACGAATATTTCGAGAAGCTCGTCAGATTTCGTGGATTATTTATGGCATGATCTCAAACTGAAAGATAACCTGACCTCCATGTCCAAGGTTGAGGGAGGTGGATCATACTATGTTGGGATAAGTGAGGATACCTGGGACACTAACAGTTACAGAACCAAACGTCCTAATATTGATGGGTTTTCCATGAGATTTGAAGAATCTGAGATCATTAGAGCCATTAATGCTAAACTTCAAAGTGACACAATTGCCTTACATGGAAACAACTTCTGTCATGCCCCTGACAATTTGATTAAAGTGCGGTTACATCCGATTCCTGGAACAGAGAGACGTGTTCTGGAGGTAGCTGTGCGTTGTTTTGATGGTATCATCTTCAGTGATAAGGACGGGCCAAGGACGTATGAAGTGAAGGACAATAATATTCATCGGATGGACAAAGCAGCTTGGTTAAAGCGTTTCAAAGCCGCACAGATATAGTTTAATAAACACTCAACATGGAAGGGGAGTTAGAGTTTGGTGGAAAAAAGAGTGATAGTGGCGAGAGTGATGACTCCAGTGTGCCGAGCAGGTACAGCTCAGAAGGAGACGTTCCATTACTGGCTGATGACGTCTTCTCTGATTCGGATGATCCAGTGATAGGAGCACAGACTTCCGGTAAGGCTTTACTGAAATTATGTTTTTCTATACACGGTGTCTCCATCTGGATACATCCTGAATATAAATCATTTCATTTGCTTGTTTCAGGTGATACTCTCCAGTCAGGCACTGTCTCTTCATCAGAACAAAGGAGGATTGTTGGGATACTGTCAGCTGAATCAGAACAATCGTGTATGTATTTGCAGATCTTTTTGATGATGTGAACATGGAGGTCGGGTTATCTTACAGTTAATAATGCTGGCCTTTATCATCATAATTTACTCTCCATAGAACTAAGATTCTGGTTTTAGTGAGTGCTTGCGTCAGACTTCCTAAGTCTGACTACCTTATCTATTTTGTAACATGCAAACAAAAACATGTCTCAGTATTATGCATGAAGACATCAGTTATTTTTACAGATTCAAGCCATGTCCATTTAAGGATGAGCATGTTTAACTCATCCAAACATTTATTTTTTAAAACGTGTGATTAAATATAAGACATAAATGTGTGTTGATATGAATGTATGCATTTTTTCTTTACATATCATCTTAAGATATGTGGTTATCTCATTTTAGTATTTTTTTATGCAGTCTTCGACATCTTCCCGTCAATTGTTGAAGACGCTCTCATGAAACAGCATGCTCACATTGTACAGAGGCTGAGAGAGCTACCAAAAAGAAATCGTACAGTCGTCATTTCAGGAGGCAGCTTACTGAAGATGATAGACCCATCCTGGGAGGGACGAGTACCTGCTTCTGTCCTGTGTGATGCTTGTGTGTTCTCCCCGACACGCCCTGTCATGGTGCTGACTTTCACAACTGGGGATGAGGACAGCCACAAGAACATTCAATACAATACCCAGCTGGCGATGGTGATCATACAATATGTGAAGGTGGACACGAAGTTTGATTTCAATATCATTCATGACACTGTCGACGCATCTTTGTGTAAGGAGAGACAAGATTTCCTGACGAAGATCGAGCAATGTGAGAATTCAGCCAAATGCATCTGTTTCCCCGCCGAACTACATATGGACGAAAAGAAATGTACAACCATCATAGAGACCTTCCTGAAATACCTGTCTGATGGCACTGAGTCAGCCAGACTTTCACCATCTACGGAGGATAGAGTACATGTGAACACCATTTCCGAGCAAGATGTATGTATAAATTATGTTATAACACACCTTAATATGGTTGATGTTTGAAATCTGGAATTTAAATAGAAATATTTCATTATCGTCCTTTGCTATCTTCAACTATACAAGGCCTAGTGAAACATTTCTGCAAACAAGAATTATTACATTCCAATTGATATTAGCATGTCAGTGAGGTGAAATGTGTATGTGTATTGACATCAAGTTATTTATTTCCATAATCTATACATGTTGCACGAGAGCGTTTCACCTTAGTTTCCGTATATGACTTAACCCTAACAGACGGTAATGGAACAGAGAGACACTTGAAACAGATTGAAGTCCGCCCCCAGGTACGCTTGAACTATCTACCTTGGCCAGTGCAACCACATTTTTCTACAAGTCAGACGTGTATTGAAACGTTTCTTTACAATTTTATCGCCTATCCTTTCCCCCGGCAATTTTTCACTACTTTGATATGGTGATATTTTGCAGTATTTGTTTCAAGAAAGGCATATTTGTGACAACATAGCAACTTTGTATATGTTCCTATTTTGTATTTTTATCTTGTATCGCATACACAAGTTGTGGTTCTCATTACACTTGTTCACCATAGTTTATATAATTATAACTCAATCAGTCGTGGTTGGACCAGTGGCTCATATTTTAGACAAAATATGTGTCTTGGTATCCTGGGTAGCATGTAGCCACTGAGTTTGTGTTTGGGTGAGCGGTTCCTTATATTGAGGAAACATGTAAATTGTGATCCTAATGTCACTATTCCCCATGGATAGATTTCCTTTGTTACAGATTGTGTTCTAGGGGAGTGTCTTTTGATCAAAAGACCAATGTCCGAGAAAGAAGAATCTAATCTACGGTTTTTCCCTGGCTGTCCATCTTAAACACGGTACGACCGTTGCCCTGTTTTTGCTGGTTTAGAAGAGAATTTTACATGCTACAAAAATGTGCTGAGAATGCAGGAGAAATAATTTATTATTTGAAAGAAGATAGCTGGTGTAGCCAATACTCCGTTACTGACCTCACCTCCGTCATCAGCACGTTCTACTTCGGTTTCTGCCCCATTACCTCCGGTTTCTGCCCATCAGGGGGCCTTGACTGAAGTTCCCATTTGACCATCGTACACCTCTTGGACCATCTCCTCCAAAAGTCAACTTATTGATTTCGCGTGATCTAGTGCAGATCTTTCAAGTGCCTGGTGCTTTGTTCCTGTTATCATGAATCAAAAGTACATTCACCCCAGCTGACATACCCACATGGCTGGTGTACTTCCTCCCATATGCTTTGCCATGACAAGATGCCTCCTGTTTTGTCTCAGCTCCATCAGCGTTGTCTGGAAGATGGCCTGCTCAACCTCAATCAGTCGGCGTGGTGTGCCTCATCTGGCAGGTTAATGTTCCCTGTATGGGATCCCCTGTCTGTAATCACCATGGCTTGTTTCATCTGCAGTCTCTCAGAGAAAGACGTATGTGGGTATACATCCAAGTCGTGATAGACAAGGCCCTTCCTTTCATCATCAACACCAGCCTGTAACGCAAGACAAACCACCAAGAATGACCAGAAATTATTACGGTCGGTAGATGTAGACGGTAGTGAATTTTACAGATAGCTTTAACTGGCACCTTTCTACGTCAGTTTCCCATTATGCCGATCGCCCTTAACCTTACACCAGGGATTGAGAAGAATTGTCATGACGAGCGCATTCTGATTACGCTAAGCTAATCTTGCGTTCACCATTTCACTGTTGGAACCTCCTTATCAACCTCAGCAGATTCCCGATCTTGCTGCCAATACAGATACCAAGGATGTCAAGGAAGTTCTTGATGCACAGATCATGTCAGGTTGGTTTGTTGTTTGGGTAACGCATTCCTGCTACATGGCGGCGATCTGTAAATAATCGAGTCTGGACCATACAATAGAGTAATCAGCAGCATGAGCATTGATCCAGGTAGCTGGGATGTGATGGCACGTGTCAACCTAATCAGAGAGTCTGACCACCCGATCCCTTTAGTTGCCTCTTAACACAAGCATTGGTTCCTGAAAGCTAATTTTAACCCGGATCTTCACGGATCCATGCCCAGGCGTTAGTTCAAGATGAAGACGCATATGAATAAGAACATGGTGCTTTTCAACCCCCACTATGTCAGTAGTCCTCCACATTTTCGTGTGTTCTCGATCGGCGTCAGCCTGCAGGATTCCTACTTCCATGTAGCTACACATGTTGCTCATTCATTTTTCAGGGTCAGCAGTTCCAGTGACAGGTGGCCCCGGTTGGGATTTCGCTGGTCCCCTCAAGGACGTGGACGTTTTTTCCTTTAACTGTTTTGCTGGTCCGGGGAATTTACAACATGTGCAGGCATGTCGTGCTTTTTGGTCTCGGCCTATTGGAGACCATGATTCAGGGCCTCATTCAGTTCACGGGAGAACCTGCCTTCTACGTACCCGACTGGGGATATTTGATGCTTAACCCTCATACTAGAATCATCCAAATCTCGAAGTTGACCATGTGGCAGATGTCGTTGAGAGTGAAGGGATTTTCAACCCGAGCTGCTACTACGGCCACCAAGATCCATCGTTTTACCTCTCGCGGACCGCCTCCGTGGTGTAGTGGTTAGAGCGTCCGCCCGGAGAGCGGAAGGTCGCGGGTTCGATCCCCGGATGCATCATACCAAAAGACGTTAAGATATGGTACTTGTTGGTCGCTGCCTGGCGCTCGGCATTAATGGGTACAAGAATGACTGGTCGGCTTGGAGTCAGTATAATGTGTCTGAGTGGGGTATTCATGCTTTACTGAGGCATGGTATCACAGTGGGCTAGCACTGTAAAACCAGCTTCAGTCTGGGCTAGTACAAGCAGCCACACATACACATACACACGCATGCACGTCGCTATATGAGCGAAATATTCCCAAGCACGATGTTAAACCCAATTCACCTCACCTCACTTCTTGCGCCATGTTTGATGACATGTGGTGTTCTTTTCACACCATTCGCTGGTCAAATCACATATATCCAGTAATGGCTACTGTCCCACAAGTGAAGGATTTCCTGCTTTTTTCTGAGTCAGTCTAGTTCCACGATTGCGACTTCGTTCCTGCTCTTCACAATGTTTTGAAGATTACCTCAGTACACGTTTGGGCCCAGCAAGGGGACCTAAGTATAATTTTATGTGACTTCCGTCAAAACCTTCCTTGTACCCATTGATTGGTCTCTTGTATGGTGATCTATCTTCAGCTTGCGATCTATGGCCCATTTTTACATTGTATTGTCCAAAAATAGTTTTCTTCTTTTTAAAGTGATATGTTAGCTAGTTTTAACTCATTTTGTGATAATCTAGTGATTTTACTATCCTTCGTTGACAGGGTTTTATCTATTATATGTATGTATTATGAGTTTAGAACTAGTTTTATCATGATATAGCTGAAATATTGCCGATGTGACATTAAATCTTAACTCATTCACTCAGCCTTGCAACCACTGAAATCTGCATTTTATGACGACCTCACTTACAAGACTTTCTTTCACATGCCTCTCGCCATGGCAACCATGTGAACCACTCCATGTGAACACCTCCAGGGTTGTTCAGGGAGGTCAATAATTGTCTTCAAACGCCATCAGCTCACCGTATCTCTGATACACTCCAGATGGAAACTTGACTTTCCTTTGTCGATTGTTGTTGTTCTTTATCTTCAGGGGGCGGTGGGGTAGACTAGTGGTTAAAGCGTTGGCTCGTTACGCCGAAGACCCGGGTTCGAATCCTCACATGGGTACATTGTGTGAAGCCCATTTCTGGTGTCCCCGGCCATGATGTTGCTGGAATATTGCTAAAAGCGGCGTAAAACCAAACTCACTCACTTTATCTTCAGACCTCTTTCTCTGATACGAGGGCGCTCAACTTGCGCCATACCCTCAGTTCTCATGAGAATGTGTAGCATCGGGTAATGTAAAACACGAGAGGAATGTTTTTATGCTGACCTGACGCTCCACCTTTAGCCTCACCGTTAGCTTTCTTTTATAAGCTGCGCATGTCGTCTTACAGTGAAGAGGTTGATCGGCCAAAGTAGATACAGCAGGGGTATTCCAATCTGTTTCTACTGTCTCTCTGTTGTCAGTTTGAGGGAGAGGGAAGCAACAGCACTGTATACAGTCAGATACGTATAAACAGATTGCATTTATCACGACATGCCCATTTGAATTCTTGAATGACATCTCAAGAGAAATTCATATTCTATTATTACCCCATTACCGTGGCTAATTATCACTGGAATTGTCACAGAATTTGATAAGACTCCAATACTACTGGTTTCTGCTAAGTAGTTAAACACACATAATATTCAATGCGTGATGAATGTTACATTCAAATAGACTTTATTACCACAAAGATGTTGTTTATTTACAATCAGATTTAGCTGTATTCAACATAGTGAAATACTGTTGTTCGTCTTTCCAAATATGTGGTCTTTGTTATCATCATTTCAACAGTCGGGGGACCCGCTTGATGAATTACGACAACAGTTACGTGCTATGGATGAGGACCATCAACAAGTGATCAGTGAAGTCAACCAGCATCATGAAGAGAAGGTATCAAAACTGATGTATCTGCATGCTCAGAGAAAGCAGAAACTGGAGAAGGAAATCGAAGAATTAATTCAGAAGCTTCGCCATGAAAAAAAAGATGAAACATCCGGTAAGTAGGAATAGTCGTTTTTGAAAGAGGAAATCTTTGGTTAAGAACCCTCCAGCTTCTGACGGTTTTAATGATATATACACATGGAAAAGGGTTCGTGATAGTTATCCCCTATGGAGCCATTTATAACCATTTCATAATTATGTTAGTTTATATACATGCCTTGACCCTTCAGTGGCACCATACATTGAGTTAGTTTCCTAACAATTTCATATACCCCACACATTCAAGCTGGAAACTTGAATGAATATTGGCAAACTACTTCCATTGGTGATAGAAGCTACTTTTCCTGATTGATATGCATATGCCGAAAGAAATACCACTTAAAGCCTCCATACACAATATCAACATAGCTTACTTAGTGACAAGAGTTAATTGTCAAGATACTTTTTCTTTTATTTACAGAACTCCATCAGTTGAACCTTTTCGCCAGAACGTCAAGCAAGTAAGGCAACACTTTACTTACTATGCATTACTACATGCCATAAATTTAATAAGGTTGCCCAACACCATGTCCATGGATGCCAAGCATTGACACTTTGCGTGTTAAGGAAAATGACGGCTTGGCACGATCCATCAAAAATCGTCTGTAGAATACTTGTGGTTTTGACTGAAAAGTCAATGCATTGCCTAACCAAGAATGTGGTGAGGGCTTCATGGAAAATAGTTATTTTTAAAATATCGCTGGATCAGGCCTATACATAGTTTCACGTGTATCGAAATCAACAATCAGGCCCTTGATCTTTCGACAAAACGAATGAAAGCATTTATATCATGGAATTTTCGGTCCTGATGTCATTGAAATGATTCATGAGAAACATGGCATATAAGCTTATGAAATGTCACAAGTACCAAGTTGTCCGAATGCCTTTTGTTGCCTTGAAGTCTTAGGTTTGGCGTACTTGCTGGCGGTAACACAGATGTTCTGGCACTCTGAGTAATGCAGAATGTTGCATTGCTTGGAAGGCTTCCCATTCTCAGAAAAGTTAGACCAGGCAGCGCTTCATGAGAAAAACTCCATTCGCTGTCTGTGTTGTGTGTGGAGTTGCTAAACCCTATTTGCTGATAATTTTTCTCTAAACTGTGAATATCATGTATGACACCAAGGTGGCCGTGTCATCTCATCATTTCGGCTGCCTATTTACTGCTGAGTGACTACAGGAACGTTCTGGTCCTGAGCTACGTGAATGTGCGTGTGTGCACTAGCTCTGACTCTAAGTGTGTGGGTTCGAATCCCGGATGAGACTCAGCCCAACAAAGTACTAGAATCTGTACTTTACTATGAAAGTGTAATCCCAAATATAACATATGTTACATTTGACCACTTTCTAAATGGCATTGTGTAATCAAATATTACCTTGTTCAAACATACAATTGTATCTTCTTCACAATGTTATGTCTGCAATGCTGAGACTGAAAATATCCTCCATTTGTTATTTGAAAGTACATATGTCAAATTATTGAGGCACAATGCGATGAATTGGACAGAGAATAGAACTTAATTTGTATTACAACAAAACATTACGTGTGTGGAAAAAAGATTAAATTCCCTCTCAAATACTCAAATACCTCCTGGATTTATAACATATGCTAAAATATGACTTATACAAGAAATGTATGGACATTATGCCACAGCCTTTTTACACAACTTTGTTATATTGCACGTGCCTATTATGCACGTATTTACTATGTGTCACAACAGGTTAACTTCAAATATTCATATTGTCCAGCATAATGAAATATATTTCTGCAAAACCATCTCAAATCTGTGTCCGTAAAAAATAAAACATAGTGATAGAAATTAAAGTATTTCTATTTGTCAGTGGGTCATTTCTGTTGATTTTGTATTAACTATACCCCAAAGGAATGGGTCCCATGACGAAAACTGTTATGGGAAAAAATAACCAATTGCATTGAATGAAAATTGTGTATTGGAAGGATGGATGGCTTCCACGGTATTTACAATGGTTTACACAAGTAAACAAAGCAAACGTATTTAATTTACAGAGAAAAGATTCACATGGGGATCAAATGTCAGTTTCACAATTTAAATCATAGAGTTTGAAAAGCGTTATCGAGTTCAGTGTACACTCCAGGATGCTCTTGTGGTCAGTATCTTGCGTGTTCTCCTCGAAACTTCATGCACCAATAAACACGACGTCTCACTGACGTTGTGAGACGTCTGATGACGTTATTGGGAATGTTCTGCCATTCCTGTGATAACGGACTTCATGAGGGGTCGTGACCTTTGGTCTGCCAGTTCACGGTCTATCCAAGGTCGTGTCTTGCTTTTGAAAACCTTCCATTAATCTGTTGATAGTTTTACGGTGGCATCCAAACGTCCTTACGACGTGCCCATGTTGATCATGTCTATTGACTTTTTCTCTCTGTTCGCGGCTTAGCCTGGGCATTTTATATTTGTTTTCCTGTCACCTAAGCTCAATGGGGTTGCATTTACAATGATTTAGTTTCTCAATGTGAATTTTGTGCATTTAGATACGGAAAAGCATTTGAGTTTTATTCACAAAGTGCACGAAATTCTCAATTGTTGGCAAGTTTATATTTGACCCATATTTGGCATGCTTTAAGGGCATTTAGTTTAATGGGACACTTTCTTTGGGCATTTAGTTATTATAAGAGAGGCAACAAATGTTGTGTCTAAACACAACAAAAATGATTTTAGTGTTTGTATATCAAAATACAACTGTATTTACGCTTGTCAATTTACACAAGGATCCTGATTTTGTTTTACTAATGTCCCTTCAAGGAAGATATTACATTCCTCGGGATCGTGTTTGACATTCTCCCCTAAATTCAAATATCTGAATGCATGCAAAGTGGCTGAAGCCTCTCGGTTTACTTAATTCAGTCAATTACACATCTTCTCAACCTACTTATAGAAACAGCCAGAGATAATTTGGTTATTTAGTGTAGCTTATTTAAGGTTTCTGTCTTCCAGAATGGACGACTTCCCCAAATGTTCTGTCTGTCAGCAGCAGTTTACCCTGAAGCGTCCCGCCCCCTACCTACTGCCCTGTCTACACGCCGTGTGTGAGACGTGTGTCACATCTGCAGCTGGTGGTGTCATATCATGCTCTACATGTCAGAGGGAGGTCAACCTCACAGACACATGCCTCCAGAAGGATGCAGTCAGACAAAAGGAAATATTCCATCTGACAGTCAAACATCGCCCCACAGAGCTCTTCTGTGCAAATAATGACGGCAACCAGGCTGTGTGTTGGTGTCGGGACTGTCAAGAGCTACTTTGTGAATATTGCCAGAATATGCACAGCAGCCTTAACGTTTTCAGAAACCATGTACTTCAAAACTTCAGTGACATGGTACCGACTGTCTCGGACATTCCAACATCTTGCAGCATCCATAAATACAACGTCCTGGATCTCTTTGATAAAAGCTGCCAGAAGGTGATATGTGCGAGATGTAAAATCCATGATCACGCAGACCATAATGTTGAGGAGTTGGATGTAGTTGCTGATGCTGTAACGAAACAGTTCCACCACCAAAAGAATGAGCTATTAAAGTTACAGACCCGTCAGAAAACTCACATGCAGAGCATCAGAGAAGAAATCAAATCTACTGACAGAACACACGACACTTTGAAAAGAAATATTGGCCACACTTTCCAGACTCTGCGATTGCTTCTTGATCAACGAGAGAGTGAACTTACGACCGATCTAGAAATTCATACAAAGGAGACCAAGGCAACCCAACAGGCTCTCCTCACCACCACTGAAGAAGATTGGGAGACATGCACAGATGTGTCAGACTACATCGACAAAGTTCTCCTCTATGCCCCCAAATTACACATCCTGGAGTTGGAGAGTCGTGTAGGAGACAGAGCTCGGAGCTGCCTGAAAGATGTTAGATCTCAGTCACGTGCTGTAACAACAGTTTTCGTCAATACAAACAGATTGTCAGGACTGAAATCAGCTATATCAGTATTGGGTACCATTACGACAGATGACGGGAACGTTGAATCTTTTAGAGGTATTCCAACTTGACATAATTATAAGTTAATTATTCTTTGTATGTCTGACATTCTTGTGATGTTTTATGTTGCATTATTTACACCTCCTTTGGAGTCATGTTTCTATAACTTAAGATCCCCCGTGTCTGTTGATAACTGTGTTTGCAAAGGTTTTAGTGTATTAACATTCATAAAATATTATCCCTGTATTTAAGACCTATCACGTAAATATTTTACATCTTGTATAATTCTCCTGTTGTTTCAGACAAGGATACCCAGACCCTTGATGACTTTATGGCAGACCTGGAGAGGAAACACAAAATTGTGAGTATAGTCTGTGGTACATCATACATTTTTTATCACAAACTGACCAACAAACTAGCAAATTGTAAACAGACCCAAGCAAACCTACCTCAACTTCATGTCTGTAGGGATGCTTCAGCCCATCGCATTCCGTATGTGTTTTGTTTTACAGGAAATTACAGAACTGAAGATGAAACAGGATTCAGACGAGAAACGTATTGAAAGTTTCAGACTGCTCACAGACAAGCTCAATGAAGACATCAGTAACCTCAAATCGGTTTGGTTTCATTATTTTACGTTCGTTCATACCTTTAGACATCTTAACATCTGACCTTATATTCAAGTGTAATATATATAATCAAAGAAAATCATATAAAGGTGAATGTATCAGCCCATGAACTACTTTGAGTGTTTGAGAGTTTTTTTCAGGAAAGTAAGGAATTGAAGTCGAAAATTGATTCAGACGAGAAAACTGTTGAATGTCTTAAACATAAAAGTCAGTGTGTACGTGAATTATATGTTAGCCCTTATTCTTGAAGTGTATCGCACAAACATTTCTGTTCCTATTCTTAATAAAGATTGCAAAGATTATAATTAATTATTGCATGCCTTGGACACCCTATACCCTTGAGCTAACCAATCCTTTGATATGTACAATGTTTACAGCTCATTGCCGAGAAGGAAAACATCGAGAGGAGACTCTCAAAGAACCCGGATGTTTTACTTGGTAAATTTGCATTACGTTTCTTCCTGTGCCTCCCAGGTCACTTAATCCGCAATATATTTGACGACTTCACTTGTATCTACAATCGGTTAAAATCATCGAAGTGGTAAACATATATAATCCTTGACTCCTTTAGCTGTCCTCCCATACTAAAACAAATCATATAATCACCTTAACATATATGATAAACATGGAGTCACTAAACCTTCCCGAACAGATAGCATCATCACTATTTGATTATGATTCCTTAAACGCATGCTCATGATAAAGTCGGAACGGACACAGCTCTTGTCAGAGGCTTCTTGTGTATTTTGAATGGGTTTTGTGGCTTACATTTATCATACATATATATTATGCATATATGGTTATATGCATGTTTGTTTTACAGGTGTGGCCAGAGAAAGTGGTATCCACCTGCTGAATCCAGGGACTGTAGACAGGTCTGTGGTGCTGAAGTGTGAGTACATTTACTCAAATAACATACAACGTCAGCACACCACATAGGACATGTAGTCATATACTACGACTGGGGAGAATAGACGAAGTTACGTATCTCATGCTTGAAGTAACGCACGCTGGGGTTCACTGATTGTGTGGTATTGTTTTAACAATGTAATGCATCATGAGGGCTTAATGTTCCTGGGTCATGCCTGGTGATCAACGTAAACACGGGCACCCGTTGATGGGCTGATCTTTGACATTTTTTTCTTCAAAAACCTTTTTTTCCAAATTTGTAAATCACAGACTGAGACACACTGGACATACTGGCTATATCTAGGTATTTTATGCGAGAAAAATCTATGCCAGTAACCAGAATGTGTTCATCGTGATGTTGATGACGCACGTCCAGCCTGGTGGAGCGTTACTGTTGGTAATGAAAATATCACAAAATCTAAAGTGAAAAAATCAGATACACCCCCTGTGACATTCACATTTGTTTTTTAATCCTGAAAGTCACTTGGTACTGTGTACACCCCTCAGCAGACTATATGCACTCAGTTGAAGAATATTTAAGAGTTTTGTTGATAGAATCTTCTTGAATGTCATTTCTAACTGAAAATATTGACGACCCTTTTCATCACATATTTAATATTCTTACCACCATTTATCGTTAAAACAGAGTAAATCGTGTTATTGTTTGCTTCCATATACGTCCCCAAAAATTTTTATACCATTATTCATGAGAATCAATAAGATCAATTACACCATATCCAAGAACACTGCAAAATGTGTCGGAGTAACTCAGGACACGTGCGTGACCACGTGACGTGATCTAGCCACTCTTAATTCCTACTCTTTGACATAATTGAGAAGGACTTAAAGCTTGTAAACAAAAAGACATAAGTACATTTGGTCCTTGTTTCACAAAATACAAACTTAGTTATCATGTTAGAATTTTTTCTAAAACTGTCAACAGTTGACGTCTGCAAGCATCTGGTTTTGATCGAGCAAGAAAAAGAAACGTGCCTCCGCCAAATCGATGTTGTGATGCGTTGCACTTGCTGGGCTCGCGTGTCATACAGCAAGAATGCATTTCTTTTTTGGGGGGATATTCTCAATTACTGTTATGCCAGTAAACAGAAGATGTTTATCAAGATGTTGACGACGCATGTCCAGTCTTTTACAAATGCTGCGTTAAAGCAAGACTAGAGTGGTGGAGCGCTGTTGTTGGTATTGACAATCAGCCAAAAAAAACGGTAATAGCTGAGAGTGACTTTCAATAACGTTTAAAAATCAACATTCACCCCTGTGACATTTCCTTTTGTCACCTTTTACTCCTTAAAGTCATCCGACAGTCCTAGTATTGTTTACAATCCTACTCAAGACTCAGCTCTTATTTAAAATATCAAGATATTATGAAAATTTCAGATTTTTGCCGATTGTATTATATTGTTTCTACCATATCTAACTGAAAATATTAACGACCCCTTTTATCATATATTCAACGTTCATAACTTCTCTATATCGTAAAAAACAGAGTAACGGTGTTATTTTTTGCGTCCACTGATAATTTCTTTTTACTTGGTTTTTCTTAAGAATCTTTAAAATGAATTACGCCATTTCCAACAACACTGCAAAGTGATATGGTTTGTGGGATATCTGTTTTTTCAAATACAGAAGTCCATCAGTATGTCCACAACACTTTATTTGTCAGCTAAGTATGTAATTACATGGTAGTGCAGCAACGGCCAGGCGGCATCACATGCAGATGCGATCGTCAGCCCACCTGCCTAGCCGCTGTCCGAGGGTCAAGTCCCGTTACATTAAGAATTCATTGTCTATATACTACTGACTGACAGGCTGCCCTGTATCGTATTACGATACATGTATGGTCAGCCTGCAGTATCCAGCATGCACCTCATCCACAATGTTAACTTCTGTGGCCAACCGGCCATACTCTAAAGTTAATTAAGGTTAATTACACGCAGGCAGCTGACCTGTACATGGATGTGCTGATGGTCATGATAATAGGCTGCTGATATTTCAATTATATTGTCAGCACTGTGATTTAGATTTAGATAACACAACTTTAACTAAACTCAGAGAATATACAAACATGTCTATATTTCCCGATAAAACCCATACCCCATCAAAGTGCCTACGACAGTGAGTTGGAGTAACCAAGCACACGTGTGGGATCGCAAGTTCTCAAGCCACTATTAATTTCTTATTTTTCATATAACCAGAGGTAGACCTAAAATTTGTCAATGTGACATAAGCTCATTTGAACCTTATTTCACCAGTTTCAAGGTTAGTTGTGATATTTGCACGTTAAAAACAGAGTGAAATTGACAACAGTTGGTCGTCTTCAAGCATCTGCCACTGATACTGAGAGCGGGAAAATCGAACTCGTCTCTACTGACGCGACCTAACCACGAGCTGCACGTGCTGGGTCCGCGTGTCACAACAAAGAGCGGGAAGGCATTTCGAAAATATTGTTGGATACTCTGAATTAATTCTGTTAGGTTTTTGGTCTCAACATGGTTTTTTTTCTGCTACAAACCATAACATTATTATATTTTCCAAAATATGATCTTCCAGAAACATTAAGAAAAAACATGACTTGTTTATACATAATGTCATTTTCATTTCTCCTGTTAGCGTCCTCCTGACAATCTACTTTTTTGCCATTGTCATCCCGCCGAGCGATCCCTGAAGATGTATATTAGAACTGGTCTTCAGTAATCCATGCTAGTAGTAAGAGACGACTAACGGGAGCGGGTGGTCAGGCTCGTTATGGATATTTTCGTAGATCGATGCTGGTATTGTCAATCACTGGATTATTGGGTGTAGACTGCATGTTTTGCAGATCGCCGTGATATAGCTGGCATACTGCTATACCTGAGTGCCCTATTAAACAACAAACAGGCAGTCTGGCGAGCCATGTTCGTCCTTAGCATGTAACACAATCTCCCGAATGACGTGCCCTGCTCAAGTGACACTGATTTTGACAATGTTTGACATGCAATCTACACGTTCCTCATTATAGCGCGTCTGTATAATGAAACAGTGTACGACTGCGACTGTTCGCTTCTGTATGATCGATGATTATCCTGCTCTGTTTACCATTCCGTGTCTGTAATTCAGAACATCAACTGTAAATATTTCTGATTCCTTTAAGGCCATTCAGATTGATGTGTTGCCCATACCATACTGACAATTCGGGTAGATTTATTATCAGTTGATCCAAATATAATACACAGCAGTTTTACCGTACTTACTTCTGCGTTGATTATATTGCTCTATGCATATCAGTACTTTGTAGATAGATGTGAATTTCGTGCACATTAATATTAGTATGGAACTTAACGGCGTATGTCTTATTTACATTTAAATTCACATGTTGTAGGTACACCACTGAAGTATGACAAAGACAGAGTCAATCTCGACAAAGTCCACATCAACACAGAAGGAGACCTGGTCAACAGGAAGTCGGTCACCAGACCTGCAGGGGAGGGGAGACTGAAGAAGTACTGGGGCACATGCGGTACTGACCCCCTCCCCCAGGATGGCTGTCCCCAGTACTGGGAGGTAGAGAACAGGGTCAGTCTGGACAAACCACTCTCAGGGTACAACCTCATCCTGGAGGTTGGAGTATGTAGGGAGGAGCAGAGGGACGTGGATTATTGTATAGGGGGACGTCCTTACTCCTACTCTATGACCGTCTCCCTCTGTACTCCACACGGTGGAATATGCAGGAGGATATGTAAGGAGGGGAAGTATGTGCTGCATCTGCCTGGCACTCTCCCCAACACAGCAGGGGCATCACACACACTACATTACGGTGTTGTCTATGATGACGCCAGGAAGAAGATTGTCTTCATTGATGTGAAGGAGAAGAAAGTCGTGTCGACGTTAGACAATGTAGACTGTAGTGAACCACTGTGGCCGATGTTCGGGGTGTATAACCCAGAGTGGATCACTGACAGCATGAGACTTGTAGTGGGCAGCGACATCAACATGACAGAGGAGAAGAAAGTGATGATTGTCAAGGCGCTGGCGTGATGGTGACAGTGATGGTGACTATGAACACATGGATATGTAGTAGATACCTAACAGCAGCATGAGTGAAGAGAACTTTCCTCATGACCTTGTTGTATTTGAGATCCTCAAGTATTTATACAAACACAAACAGTGAAGCTTGTAGAAAACATATCGCTAGTAGTGCAACTTATGATCTAGTACACCTATAAACTATTTTCCTGCACCTAGCATGTGGATATCACACGCGATTAATTGCAGTTAAAATATTAATTAAAAACAACATGACCCCTAAACATGTCCATTGATCATAACCGAACATGTATGGGAACATACACTACACGGACCTGGTGAATACCATGGGGGTATGCATGTGCTTGCCATAAAAAGGCGACTATCTTGTCGTAAGAGGCGACTAACGGGATCGGGTGGTCAGTTTCGCTGACTTGGTTGACACATGTCATCGGTTCCCAATTGCGCAGATCGATGCTCATGCTGTTGATCACTGGATTGTCTGGTCCAGACTCGATTATTTACAGACCGCCGCCATATAGCTGGAATATTGCTGAGTGCGGCGTGAAACTAAACTCACTCACTCACTCACCACGGGGTGTATGACATGTATTGGAACATACACTACACGGACCTGGTGAATACCACGGGATGTATGACATGTATTGGAACATACACTACACGGACCTGGTGAATACCACGGGATGTATGACATGTATTGGGACATACACTACACGGATCTGGTGAATACCACGGGGTGTATGACATGTATTGGAACATACACTGCACGTACCTGGTGAATACCAAGTGAGTGTATGACATGTATTAGAACATACACAACACGGACCTGGTGAATACCACGAGGGTGTATGCCATGTATTGGAACATACAGTACACGGACCTTGTGAATACCACAGGGGTGTATGGCATGTATTAGAACATACAGTACACGGACCTGGTGAATACCACCGGAGTGTAAGCCACGTGTAGAGTTTTTGTCACTCATTGCTTTCGATATTTGATACAAGTGTTTTATTTGACTTGTTTAGCAGTTGACTTGTAAATTTCACTGATATGATGTCACAATCCACAGTAGCTCATCGTGCTTAGGCGATATTTAATTTTTCTTTTTTAGAAACTGAATGAGAAATATGTGTATTTCAATTTGTTCAAAGTGTATTGCTTTGGGTTAACCCACAATATGTATATACAAGGAGAATATCAGGTATATTTTAAAAGACGCTTTCCAACAGTACTTATAGGCACTTTCTCGCAATAATCAGAGGTAAACATGTTCCCCCTTTCAGTCGCTTGCAGACAGAAATGAATTGTGATATTTTACAAACGCTTCAGTCACTATGTCTTGTGTAAAGGGGTGATTGATTTTATTAGCCAGCCCCAGAGCTTGTAACTCTTGCAGAAATATTGTTTTATTTCAGGATAAGTTGACCTACCGCTTCTCGTAAGAAATACAAGACAGCGGTTGTAGTAAATGTATATGCCTCTATTTCTACAGTAAGGGGAGACAGTAACATGATTTGTTATTTTATCATACTATTTTGTAATATAGACATTTGTTTGTGTACGTTAGTGGACAGTTTTCTTTTTGGCTTCCAAGATGAGAGGCCGCTCTCCTGTGGATATGTAGTTGGGAATAACCAGAAAGCTGTTTGATACTTTTTCACTTATTTACGCTCGCGTCCTCGTACTTTAGGACAAAGGCGTACCTTATTACGCTATACATGGTGGGAGAGCGAACTGTACACATATACTTATCTTGTTATTCCTCTGGTCCTGCGAAAATGGAGTTTAGAATAACCAGAAAGCTATTTGATATTAATTTACTTATTGTGAACCTTTGCAAACGCTTTACACAAATACTAATCTTCTCTTTCCTCTACTAGCATTATGCTTGTTCCATTTCCAAGTCAGCAAATCGCACATATAGTACTTTTCGGAGCTTTACTGTTTTAATTTGTAGTGGAGATTTACAATAAAGAATAGTCAGATACTAAATTTGTTCTTTTTGCTGTTTTTTAGTTCAGATGTACATAGATATCAGAGTTGACATCTTTTACTCACGTAAAATAAACAGGCATGAGTTCTGAAAAGTTCTGGGGCGGTTGGGTAGCCCAGTAGTTAAAGTGTTCGTTCGTCACGCCGAAGGCCAGGGTTCGATTCCCCACATGGGTACAAACTTGTAAAGCCCATTCCTGGTGTTTCCCGCCGTGATATTGCTGGAATATTGCTAAAAACGGTGTAAAACCATACTCAGCCAGTCAGCCAGCTCAACTGAAAAGTTCTGAAGCAGGCATTCTGTCAAAAAACAATGCCCTCCACCCCGCACCCCACCCCCCACCAAAACCAAGACCAGCAACAATAATACTAATTCAGCATTTATAGATCACATAGCATCACACATGACCTCAAATAGATGGTCCATGAGTTAGTGACTAATACACTGACTGCCCAACTCAGTTGTTGATCACAGGATTGTCTGGTCCAGACTCGATTATTTACAGACAACCGCCTTATAGCTGGAATATTGCTGAATGTGGCGTAAAGCTATACTCATTCACTCACTCACTCACGTGGGAGGGAAGTCCGAAGTAAGCCGGTTCACGTTGCTCCCCAAATGTCATCGTATCCCAATTGCGTAGGTCAGTGCTCATGCTGTTGATTGTTGGATTGTCTGGTCAAGACTCGATTATATACAGACCGCCGCCCTACGCTGGAATATTGTTCTTTACGGCGTTAAACAACAAACAAACAATCATGAACATCAAAGTCAACGTCTGCTGTGGCGCTGGAATCTTCGGACCTGGAGACGGACCCATTGTTGAGACAAAGGCAGGTACCTGCTTCATGATGGTCGTCTGGGAGTTTTGAGGCTCATTATCACTGGCTATCTGACAAGGAACATTTATCCTATTGGTTAAAATGGACATTCCTTTTCGTTTGGATCGTCTTAACTAGATTATTGAATGCCGAATAATTCTTGTTTCTAAACTTGGTGAGGCGTGAACATCTGGATGTTGAACTCACATCGTATGAAAAACAACCAAACCCACGACACGCTGACTTTCCCCTTGCTAAAACAGAGGCTTCAATTCAAGGATTTTACGAATGCTTCCATTAATTGAGGCCATTATAGAGAACCCAATTCACTTGTGTGACTTGTATTCTCGTTTGAGAATGTGTGACTTGTATTTTTGTTTGAGAATTCGCAGTCACCTTGTCATAAACAAACGAGCGACTAAACGTCAAAATTTTAATACAATCGTTATACTTCGGTAAAGCGCAATTCCAAACGCTATCAATCGGTAAATAATCTGCAGTTACTAAAGTCCCACATAGAGAAGTCAGGTTTTGGGGGTATTTAGCTGAATGTTCACATGTGCACGTTTATAGTTGAGTGGTTAAATATGTAGTGTTTTCACCAGAATGGTTCGGTGGCCAGCACTTCCAAGTCTGATTGCATGCGGCGACTCTGTTAATTGAATGGTCAGGTTCGGTGATTATCTGGCTCTGCTTATACTATCAATCATTAGTTTGTATGGTTCAGATTCGGTGTTGTAAGAGTCAGAGAGATGGAATATCCTTCAGTGCGACGTTAACTGAGAAATATATGTACCGTAAATAGATCTACAAACCCCTAGCCTCAACATGCATGAGTACAGAGGAGTCTAGCCAGCATAAGGGGAACAACTCGTGCTGGTTTAATATTATTCAGATCGCTCAGAAAGCACATATCTGGTAGAGCAGCCGCCTCTCCTCTGCCGCGGGTCTTGTATGTGAGTGAGTATGTGTATTTAGGAAGAATAGCTTTATCTCATTTACTACAGCCTGCCAAATATTTGACACGAAAATAGTTCCTGTTTTATTATACGCAAGTGAAATTTGGGGCAATAATTATCATCATGAAATAGAGCAAGTGCAAACTACATATTTTAAACGATATTTAAGGGTGGGAAAGTTTGCATCCAATAAGGCCATACTTGGTGAAACTGGTAGGTATGATATGTTTATATTAACGCAAATACGCTGTATTAAGTATTGGATTAAGTTGTTGCAAATGAATGTAAATCGTTACTCATATCAATGTTATGTATTACTTAAAAATTTAGATGAAAATGGAAAATGTAATTGGGTGTCAAACATTAGAACAATCCTTTTTAGAACAGGTTTCTCATTTGTGTGGATATTACAAAATGTTGGTGATGCAAATGTGTTTATAGTGAAGTTTAGAGAAAGATTGATTGACATATACAAACAAACTTGGCATGATTCTATTTGTAACTCGCATTATTTAACGAACTACTGTAAGCTGAAAGCAGTTCTGGAGCCTGAATGTTATATTTTACAAATGAATGATAAGTCTCTTCTAAGAGCAGTTTGTAAATTTAGAATATCCCTCCATAATTTTAGAATTGTTACTTACAGGAGAAATAAAGACAGTGGGAAAATTAGTTGTATCTGTAAAAATTGTAATCTTGGAGCGATTGAAGATGAATACCATGTTTTTATGCAATGTACAAAATATAATGAAATTCTGAAAAAGTACTTGCCACAGCTGAATGCCATGCCAAAATGTGAACAAAGTATGATAAATTTATTACACTCCAAAGACTCTTATGTTATTAAATCAGTTGCTCTGTTTTTAAAACATCTGTTTAAACATTATATATGAAACTATCACGTGGCATTGTAAAATATTGTAAATTTCAATTGTATTATAGGCCGTTAGGCCCACATTACTGAATAAATATGTCTGTCTGTCTGTCTGTCTGTCTGACACTGTTATAATACCCTACCTTGTACATTTAGTTGAAACTTAGACTCAGTTATACATACAATGTTTGTTTTGCAATGAACGTAACTGATACATACATTTTATTACCATAGAGAACACGGATCATTTAGGGTTGTTCAATAACGTGCGTAAGGCTTATACAAGGGCTATGTATGCAGTGGACCATCCACGACTATCCAGTGCAGTGTATCGCCATTCGACTAAATACCTTCGACACAATCAGCACCTTCTTTTTGTGACGTAACTAGCTCCCTTGCTCTAACCACTAACTATGTCCACGCTGACGACCCGACCTTGGGCGATCAGAAGTGGTGCCAGTTTGTTGTAGACGACCTCGCAAGTCATACACAGTACGACGGCTGCATCCCATTGCTCTTGCGAAGTCAATAACTGATCTTCCCGCTTGCAACATGCCAACGGCACGTTCACGTTGCACATTTGACAATCGTGGCATTTCAAGTACCGTTAGAACTGTGGTTTAAAAGTGTTTTTTCAATTCTTGAGGCCAATGCAAACACGTGCATATGAAGAAAACTTCGATGCGAAGATCACGTGATCGACTGCACGTGCAAAAACCTGATTTGGCACTAACGTTATTTGCACGACGAATGGATGGGTTTGAGTGCGTTTTGCTAACGTTTTTCTAGAGTCGAAAGATAGGGATCCCATTTCGGATACATAGATGTATCATCAGAGAAAAATTATTCATTATTTTTCAAATTACATTTTGTGAAGTTTTTTTTTTGACTCAGTATATTTTATTGGACGTATATTTCGGGGCGTCCAAACCGAGCTCACAACGATGCCACAGGGGTGCCTGGGACATGTCATGATGCAACAGAGATGTGATAGACTAGCTGCTCAGTGAATACTGCTTACCGCCGCATCCTGGGTCGCGATTGGTCGTCAGCTGTCTTGACATCACAATCAAATCACTGGCCAGTGAAGTTGGTTGAACGCTGTACCTTTTACATTCAAGACACTGGTTGTTACCATTTGAGTGAGTGAGTTTAGATTTACGGAGCACTCAGCAGTATTACGGCTATATGGCGGCGGTATGTAAATAATCGAGACTTGACCAGACATTCCAGTGATCAACAGCACTGAGCATCGATCTGCGCAACTGGGATACGATGACATGTGTCAACCAAGTCAGCGAGCCTGACAACCCAATCCCGTTAGTCGCCTCTTACGACAAGCATGGGTTACTGAAGACCAATTCTAACCCGGATCTTCACGGGTCGTTACTATTTAAAAAGTGAAAAACACGAAAGAGTGAATTTGGAATAAGTATTATGCGCATGCGTGCGTGCGTGCGTGCGTGCATATATATTCACTTCTTGCCCTTTAAAGTTAAAATGATTTCTGTTCAACGTTTGAGCTCCAAGACAAGTTTAAGCTCCAAAGGTTCACACTCCAAGGTTCACATTCTCCATGTCTCAAACATGGTGACTGGGCTGACGAATACAATTATATTTGTCATGACATACTGAATGCATAAAAAAGGTCAATGGTAAACACCAGAAACAAACCCCGTTTGCTTAACGAGACCCAGTAACGCTGGGGTCAGCCCGTCCGATAGGCAAACATGCTTACATCATAAATATGTCTTTACACGTTAAATATCATATGTGTCCAAATGCCAAGAAGTGATGTTCATTGTTGTCAGTATGACACCGTGATGCCCACAGCCATTACCATCTACAGGCATTTGTGAAGGTTACAAGAGGATTACACAGAAATAAAAAATCAATCGTCACAGTTAGACAACTGCCTGGTTAGACACGAGGAGCGTTCTCCGCTGTTGGTTGTTCACGATGTACGTCTTGATGAAGGTTGAATGACTATGTCGTACTTAGACTGTCAGTAAAATAAACTTCAGATTTGTCAGCCGCCCACCATACCTATCAGCTTCGATATCCTTTCTTTCCACTTTTACAAAATAATCACGAGCTTGACGCTTACAGCAATTGACAGTTCTGACATCAGTAAATATGCATATAAAACTATAGATTATCCGTAGCTGTGTTGAGAAAGAGTTCATTAAATGCAAAACGCGAGCTACTAATGTAAGCAACCACTTAAGTGACATAATTGCTTCCAATGAAATCTCCCACTTGACTTGCTATTGCATCGAACGTAATGCGTATAGAAAATAAGCCACAATATGAATCAATGCACTCGTCTGTGTGTGAGTAGTTTCACTCGACGTTACCGACATCAACATTGTTGTCGAAGTACAGTGCTCTTCGTTGTATAACACAAGTCATATTGACTTTAGCAGGTATATCTCAGTTACTCAACACAGGGCAATACAAGTCATATTGACTGTAGCAGGTTTATCTCAGTTACTCAACACAGGGCAATACAAGTCATATTGACTGTAGCAGATATATCTCAGTTACTCAACACAGAGCAATACAAGTCATATTGACTGTAGCTATATCTCAGTTACTCAACACAGGGCAATACAAGTCATATTGACTGTAGCTATATCTCAGTTACTCAACAGAAGACAATACAAGTCATATTCACTGTACCTATATCTCAGTTACTCCACACAGGGCAATACAAGTCATATTGACTGTAGCTATATCTCAGTTACTCAACAGAGGACAATAAAGGTCATATAAACTGTAGGAGGGATATATCAGTTACTCAACACAAGGCAATACAAGTCATATATCTGTTATTCAACATAAGACAATACAAGTCATCTTGACTGTAGCAGGCATATCTCAGTTACTCAACACAAGGCAATACAAGTCATATTGTCTGTAGCAGCTATATCACAGTTACTCAACACAGAGCAATACAAGTCATATTGACTGAAGCAGCTATACCTCCAACTCTTAGTACAAGGAAATACAAGTTATACTGACTGGAGCATCTATACCTCCATCTCTTAGTACAAGGAAATACAAGTCATACTGACTCGAGCATCTATAACCTCCATCTCTTAGTACAAGGAAATACAAGTCATACAGACTCGAGCATCTATACCTCCATCTCTTAGTACAAGGAAATACAAGTCATACTGACTCGAGCATCTATACCTCCATCCCATACTACAAGGAAATAGAAGTCATACAGTCTCGAGCATCTATACCTCTATCTCTTAGTACAAGGAAATACAAGTCATGCTGACTCGAGCATCTATACCTCCATCTCATAGTACAAGGAAATACAAGTCAAACAGGCTCGAGCATCTATACCTCCATCTCTTAGTACAAGGAAATACAAGTCATACTGACTCGAGCATCTATACCTCAATCTCTTAGTACAAAGCATTACAAGTCATACAGTCTTAAGCATCTATACCTCCATCTCTTAGTTCAAGGCAACACAAGTCATACAGTCTCGAGCATCTATACCTCCATCTCTTAGTACAAGGCAATACAAGTCATACAGTCGCGAGCATCCATCCATCCATCTCTTAGTACAAGGCAATACAAGTCATACAGTCTCGAGCAGCTATACCTCCATCTCTTAGTACAATGAAATACAAGTCTTACGGTCTCGAGCATCTATACCTCCATCTCTTAGTACAAAGCAATACAAGTCTTACAGTCTCGAGCAGCCATACCTCCATCTCTTAGTACAAGGCAATACAAGTCATACAGTCTCGAGTAGCTATACCTCCTTCTCTTAGTACAAGGAAATACAAGTTATACTGAGTCGAGTATCTATACCTCCATCTCTTAGTACAAGGAAATGCAAGTCATATTGACTGTAGCAGCAATATCACAGTTACTAAACACAGAGCAATACAAGTCATATTGACTGTAGCAGCTATTCCTCCAACTCTTAGTACAAGAAAATACAAGTCATACTGACTCGAGCATCTATACCTCCATCTCTTAGTACAAGGAAATACAAGTTATACTGAGTCGAGTATCTATACCTCCATCTCTTAGTACAAGGAAATACAAGTCATACTGAGTCGAGCATCAATACCTCCAACTCTTAGTACAAGGCAACACAAGTCATACAGTCTCGAGCATCTATACCTCCATCTCTTAGTACAAGGAAATACAAGTCATACTGACTCGAGCATCTATACCTCCATCTCTTAGTACAAGGAAATACAAGTCATACTGACTGGAGCATCTATACCTCAATCTCTTAGTACAAGGAAATACAACTCATACTGACTCGAGCATCTATATATAACTCCATCTCTTAGTACAAGGAAATACAAGTCATACAGACTCGAGCATCTATACCTCCATCTCATAGTACAAGGAAATACAAGTCATACTGACTCGAGCATCTATACCTCCATCTCTTAGTACAAGGAAATACAAGTTATACTGAGTCGAGTATCTATACCTCCATCTCTTAGTACAAGGAAATACAAGTCATACTGAGTCGAGCATCTATACCTCCAACTCTTAGTACAAGGCAACACAAGTCATACAGTCTCGAGCATCTATACCTCCATCTCTTAGTACAAGGAAATACAAGTCATACTGACTCGAGCATCTATACCTCCATCTCATAGTACAAGGAAATACAAGTCATACTGACTCGAGCATCTATATATAACTCCATCTCTTAGTACAAAGGAAATACAAGTCATACAGACTCGAGCATCTATACCTCCATCTCTTAGTACAAGGAAATACAAGTCATACTGACTCGAGCATCTATACCTCCATCCCTTAGTACAAGGAAATACAAGTCATACAGTCTCGAGCATCTATACCTCCATCTCTTAGTACAAGGAAATACAAGTCATGCTGACTCGAGCATCTATACCTCCATCTCTTAGTACAAGGAAATACAAGTCATACTGACTCGAGCATCTATACCTCCATCTCTTAGTACAAGGAAATACAAGTTATACTGACTCGAGCAGCTATACCTCCATCTCTTAGTACAAGGAAATACAAGTTATACTGACTCGAGCAGCTATACCTCCATCTCTTAGTACAAGGCATTACAAGTCATGCAGTCTTAAGCATCTATACCTCCATCTCTTAGTACAAGGAAATACAAGTCATACAGTCTCGAGCATCTATACCTCCATCTCTTAGTACAAGGAAATACAAGTCATACAGTCGCGAGCATCCATCCATCCATCTCTTAGTACAAGGCAATACAAGTCATACAGTCTCGAGCATCTATACCTCCATCTCTTAGTACAAGGAAATACAAGTCATACTGACTCGAGCATCTATACCTCCATCTCTTAGTACAAGGAAATACAAGTCATACTGACTCGAGCATCTATACCTCCATCTCTTAGTACAAGGAAATACAAGTTATACTGACTCGAGCAGCTATACCTCCATCTCTTAGTACAAGGCATTACAAGTCATGCAGTCTTAAGCATCTATACCTCCATCTCTTAGTACAAGGAAATACAAGTCATACAGTCTCGAGCATCTATACCTCCATCTCTTAGTACAAGGAAATACAAGTCTTACAGTCTCGAGCATCCATCCATCCATCTCTTAGTACAAGGCAATACAAGTCATACAGTCTCGAGCAGCTATACCTCTATCTCTTAGTACAAGGAAATACAAGTCTTACAGTCTCGAACATCTATACCTCCATCTCTTAGTACAAAGCAATACAAGTCTTACAGTCTCGAGCATCTATACCTCCATCTCTTAGTACAAGGAAATACAAGTCATACTGACTCGAGCAGCTATACCTCCATCTCTTAGTACAAGGCAATACAAGTCATACAGTCTTAAACATCTATACCTCCATCTCTTAGTTCAAGGAAATACAAGTCATACAGTCTCGAGCATCTATACCTCCATCTCTTAGTACAAGGAAATACAAGTCATACAGTCGCGAGCATCTATTCATCCATCTCTTAGTACAAGGCAATACAAGTCATACAGTCTCGAGAGTCTATACCTCCATCTCTTAGTACAAAGAAATACAAGTCATACAGTCTCGAACATCTATACCTCCATCTCTTAGTACAAGGAAATACAAGTCTTACAGTCGCGAGCATCCATCCATCCATCTCTTAGTACAAGGCAATACAAGTCATACAGTCTCGAGCATCTATACCTCTATCTCTTAGTACAAGGAAATACAAGTCATGCTGACTCGAGCATCTATACCTCCATCTCTTAGTACAAGGAAATACAAGTCATACTGACTCGAGCATCTATACCTCCATCTCTTAGTACAAGGAAATACAAGTTATACTGACTCGAGCATCTATACCTCCATCTCTTAGTACAAGGCATTACAAGTCATGCAGTCTTAAGCATCTATACCTCCATCTCTTAGTACAAGGAAATACAAGTCATACAGTCTCGAGCATCTATACCTCCATCTCTTAGTACAAGGAAATACAAGTCTTACAGTCTCGAGCATCCATCCATCCATCTCTTAGTACAAGGCAATACAAGTCATACAGTCTCGAGCAGCTATACCTCCATCTCTTAGTACAAGGAAATACAAGTCTTACAGTCTCGAACATCTATACCTCCATCTCTTAGTACAAAGCAATACAAGTCTTACAGTGTCGAGCATCTATACCTCCATCTCTTAGTACAAGGAAATACAAGTCATACTGACTCGAGCAGCTATACCTCCATCTCTTAGTACAAGGAAATACAAGTCATACAGTCTTAAACATCTATACCTCCATCTCTTAGTTCAAGGAAATACAAGTCATACAGTCTCGAGCATCTATACCTCCATCTCTTAGTACAAGGAAATACAAGTCATACAGTCGCGAGCATCCATTCATCCATCTCTTAGTACAAGGCAATACAAGTCATACAGTCTCGAGCATCTATACCTCCATCTCTTAGTACAAGGAAATACAAGTCATACTGTCTCGAGCATCTATACCTCCATCTCTTAGTACAAGGCAATACAAGTCATACAGTCTCGAGCATCTATACCTCCATCTCTTAGTACAAGGAAATACAAGTCATACAGTCTCGAGCATCTATACCTCCATCTCTTAGTACAAGGCAATACAAGTCTTACAGTCTCGAACATCTATACCTCCATCTCTTAGTACAAAGCAATACAAGTCATACAGTCTCGAGCATCTATACCTCCATCTCTTAGTACAAGGCAATACAAGTCATACAGTCTCGAGCATCTATACCTCCATCTCTTAGTACAAGGCAATACAAGTCATACAGTCTCGAGCATCTATACCTCCATCTCTTAGTACAAAGAAATACAAGTCTTACAGTCTCGAGCATCTATACCTCCATCTCTTAGTACAAGGCAATACAAGTCATACAGTCTCGAGCAGCTATACCTCCATCTCTTAGTACAAGGCAATACAAGTCATACAGTCTCGAGCATCTATACCTCCATCTCTTAGTACAAGGAAATACAAGTCATACAGTCTCGAGCATCTATACCTCCATCTCTTAGTACAAGGCAATACAAGTCATACAGTCTCGAGCATCTATACCTCCATCTCTTAGTACAAGGCAATACAAGTCATACAGTCTCGAGCATCTATACCTCCATCTCTTAGTACAAGGCAATACAAGTCATACAGTCTCGAGCATCTATACCTCCATCTCTTAGTACAAGGCAATACAAGTCATACAGTCTCGAGCATCTATGCCTCCATCTCTTAGTACAAGGAAATACAAGTCATACAGTCTCGAGCATCTATACCTCCTCCTCTTAGTACAAGGAAATACAAGTCATACAGTCTCGAGCATCTATACCTCCATCTCATAGTACAGGAAATAGCAAGCCTCTCTTAGTACAGGTCTCGAGCATCTCGAGCATCTATACCTCCATCTCTTAGTACAGAGCAATACAAGTCATACAGTCTCGAGCATCTATACCTCCATCTCTTAGTACAAGGAAATACAAGTCATACAGCCTCGAGCATCTATACCTCCATCTCTTAGTTCAAGGCAATACAAGTCATACGTAACTGAGAAGCAATTGCTGTTCAAGATAATCTGCACTACATCCTCGCTTTTCAAAGTTTCCATTTGATCTAATCTCTCTGAACCCATCCGCCCGCTATATCTATTGGTTATATATGTTAATTACAATAGAGAATACTGGGTAATCGAGGACAGAAGTGGCAACGACGATACTGTTACTCAGTAGAAGGTCAGGGGTGGATGCATTTTAAGCCAAGGGCGGATAATGATGTAGAGGGTGTGGTTCATAATGGCATGCAAGGATTCATTGTAATACCTTTATGCATGGATTGATGGTGCAAAACCGCATGTATGGATTCATTGTAATACCTTTATGCATGGATTGATGGTGCAAAACCGCATGTATGGATTCATTGTAATACCTTTATGCATGGATTGATGGTGCAAAACCGCATGTATGGATTCATTGTAATAAACTTTATGCATGGATTGATGGTGCAAAACCGCATGTATGGATTCATTGTAATACCTTTATGCATGGATGAATGGTACAAAACCGCATGTATGGATTCATTGTAATACCTTTATGCATGGATTGATGGTGCAAAACCGCATGTATGGATTCATTGTTATACCTTTATGCATGGATTGATGGTGCAAAACCGCATGTATGGATTCATTGTAATACCTTTATGCATGTATTGATGGTGCAAAACCGCATGTATGGATTCATTGTAATACCTTTATGCATGGATTGATGGTACAAAACCGCATGTATGGATTCATTGTAATACCTTTATGCATGGATTGATGGTGCAAAACCGCATGTATGGATTCATTCTAATACCTTTATGCATGGATTGATGGTGCAAAACCGCATGTATGGATTCATTGTAATACCTTTATGCATGGATGAATGGTACAAAACCGCATGTATGGATTCATTGTAATACCTTTATGCATGGATTGATGGTGCAAAACCGCATGCATGGATTCATTGTAATACCTTTATGCATGGATTGATGGTACAAAACCGCATGTATGGATTCATTGTAATACCTTTATGCATGGATTGATGTAGCAAAACCGCATGTATTGATTCATTGTAATACCTTTATGCATGGATGAATGGTACAAAACCGCATGCATGGATTCATTGTAACACCTTTATGCATGGATTAGCGTGCAAAACCGCATGTATGGATTCATTGTAATACCTTTATGCATGGATTGATGGTGCAAAACCGCATGTATGGATTCATTGTAATACCTTTATGCATGGATTGATGGTGCAAAACCGCATGTATGGATTCATTGTAATACCTTTAACTTTATGCATGGATTGATTGTGCAAAACCGCATGTATGGATTCTTTGTCATACCTTTATGCATGGATTGATGGTGCAAAACCGCATGTATGGATTCATTGTAATACCTTGTGAGGACTTATTGTGAAAAGGGGCATGTGTATATTTATTGTACATATGGGTGTGTGTATATGTATTGTACAAAATAGGGACGTGTGTGTGTGTGTGTGTGTGTGTGTGTGTGTGTGTGTGTGTGTGTGTGTGTGTGTGTGTGTGTGTGTGTGTAATGGTAATGTACGAATTGTGTGTATTTTTGTACAAAGGGGCGTGTGTAGATTCATTGTACACTGTGAATTGTGAGGTCTTATTGTACAAAGGGGCGTGTGTATATGTACGAAGGGGCGTGTGTATATGTACAAAGGGGCGTGTGTAAATTCATTGTACAGAGGTGCATGTGTAAATTCATTGAACATAAGGGGCATGTGTGGATTTAGTATCCATAATGGCATGTGTAGATTCATTGTACGCTAGAATGTGTTTAGATTTATTGTGCAAAAACGACGGCATGTTTGGATTCGTTGTGACTCGTGTAAATTCTTGTTATATTTGCGACAAAGCTCTCTCCATATCCACCACAATTAATCAGAGTCGATTAACTTGCTATCAAATAGTGATGATGGCAGGTGGTATCGAACAGTTAAGCGCATCCTGTCCCACCGGTGGCACCATCACAAACATCCGCAAGGGCAAGTCAATTACGCACCTTCATGAAGGCGTTACTTGGCATAATGTCAGTTGTCGAAGACTCAGGCGAAACAGTTGATATTTGGGGCAAAAGAACTTAATGTATCGGGTGTCACAGTTTGTCAATGGTTTTCAGGAATGGAAGCTAATAGAAGGAATATACAAAAGGGTTCTTGCGTGTTGGGGTCAGACCAGTGAAGGGGTACTGACCCCCCATGATAACTACATCACATACACGATGTGATCACATAACTGTCAGTTGAAGTAAAGAGGCGTGAAAGTGTTTCCGGGCGGTGTATTAGCGCTACAGTTACGCGGTCGATAGACAACCATCGACTGACAGGCCTCGCCGCACGCGCGCTCTGTGTGACGTCACCCAAGAGATGTCAAGTACCTGTCAACATACAGCTAAAGAGCTGAAGGCGATTTGATACGCCGACTACAATTACTTTGGCTTGTGGTGAGGACGGTTTTATGTTTGTACATTTTTAAAGAGGGTTGTCATTTTTAAAGAGGGTTGTATTCGAAATAGACATGAAAGAAAACGGTCGTGATTTGTCAAATGAAAGCAACCGTCTGAACAACTTCCGCAAGCGCTCATTTGTTGCGGGCGATTATGACTCGGGTCTGTTGAAGTTGCACCCGTTTGTCAACTGGGCATATAACTCTCTTGGAGGAGCGCCGTCACCGCGAGATCCGGCAACTACCGTAGTGCACGGAAGGGTAATACATGGCTGTGTCACGCTGTTGAGAAAGTATTCCAGCCAAGCAACAGATCTGTGTTCAGTGTGAGAGATTCGCTGTTTGCAGTTTGCCACGCGGAATGCAATCGGGTACTGTCCTAAAAATGTATACTTATTCTTGAATCAGCGTTAAGAGTTATGTAGATTGTCCACTATAAATGTGTATATGCTGCAATCGTGTCTACCTTGGTTATTACCAATGGACACTAAACATATTGTGAGCGCAATTAGTTGTAATGTATTGAGTGACGTCACATTATTATGACGTCATAACAGTGTTCATGACAACTCGTGCAATTCTTGAAACGTATGTTCTGAATAACATTATTTTGTTCTATTAAATCCCATTTCGTTTCCTTCAATCAAATCATTTTCCACTCTTGAGTTATTGTTTTAAAGTTTTCAGTTCCTCGTTTTACATGTAACCATACAAGATGGCCGAATTGCCATATGGCAGGAAATACGAACTTGCCTGTATCTTGGATTATCAACAGGGAAATAATGTATAATAAACAGACTGTAACCTGAATAACCTGAATATAAGGAATATACCCTTGTGACCTAAATTAACCTTGTCTTCAACGTCCGTGTTCCGAAAATACGCGAGTCATGGTGTGTGTACAGCTAGTCTACGAGTTTTACAAGACGGTGAATGAAAACCAGATGTCAAGGGGGTAAAAACGTTTCCCATTTGGGGAGCAAGGTGAACCGGCTGTGCTTTTTTACCAAACAGATAAATGTCGAAGATCTTACTTCGGACTTCCCTCCCACGTGAGTGAGTGAATGAGTATAGCTTTACGCCACATTCATCAATATTCCAGCTTTATGGCGGCGGTCTGTAAATAATCGAGTCTGGACCAGATAATCCAGTGATCAACAGCATGAGCTTCGATCTGCGCAAATGGGAACCGATGACTTGTGTCAACCAAGTCAGCGAGCCTGACCACCCGATCCCGTTAGTCGGAGAATTTCATCCTCGAGGATTATCTTCAGTTGTTTTTGTTAAATACACAAGACCCATTCGCAACAACAACTTCGTCAACAGCTTCGCCAACGTCAACGCACGGTAACGACCAGTCGTGATTATCCGTGAATGAGTGAGTGTATGAGTATAGCTTTACGCCACACTCATCAATATTCCAGCAGAAAGGCGGCGGTCTGTAAATAATCGAGTCTTGACACAAGACCAGACCCATTCATACAAAGTCTTAAAGGCAAAATAGCCGTGATAATTGTATGAATGGATGACCATACATCAGTGATGACACCAGGTGTTCGCGGAAAGGACGTCCGGTCCTGTGGGTACAAACCATCTCTCCCGCAATTTGCATGAAAGTATCTCACAATCCCTGAACCACATTATTTTCCCTACTGCCTAGCCCTTCCTGCAATGCCAAAGCCCTAAATAAAGCAAGTCCAGATTTCCTCGGGTTGGTGAAGTTAGGAGATAGGAGGGACATGAGGTGATGACGTCACTTCCGACGCTAGCGTTGCGAATGGAACCATGATAATTATCAAAATAGAACGTATATATCAGACCCTATATATGGACGCCGCGACACGGTCGCCAGGTCAGGGTGAGTTTCGGTCCAAATCGCGTCTGGGGACTTAAACAACAGCTTTCGAGCTGACGGAGGTTCAATGTGTGGTCAGTAGTTCCACCAAAAGTAAGATATCTGTTGGTCAAGGTGTCCAGACAATTTGAACTGTTGCCGACTACCACTGGTTTGCCTGGTCCCGACGCGACAGCGTAAGTCTGTCATCCCTGCAGCACAACCCTTCGATCCTCTCTGTGTAACCTGTCTTCACAACCCACTGAGCGTGACAGTCGTGAGATGTCGCATACACGAAGCAGTGTTACGAGTTTGTTATGCTGGATTGGTGAACACGAGTTACGGTGTTACAAAACAGCCTACACATTGACCCCGATTCGTGGGCTGCCCCACCTTACCTGAAATTAAGAGAGTGATGTGTCATGGTCACATAGAAAGAAAATAGATACGATAGTTGCCTGTGTGTAGGTTTCCATGCCTGCCCCTGAAAATTGAGGGTTTCGTTTCATTCTCTAACACTTACTGGCAAATAGACCCGGAGCATACACATGTAATTAGACGAGACCGTGAAAGACAATCCTGTGTGCGGGGGTGGCAGATGCTACAGGCTGGCCAATTACGCGGAGGTGTGTCACTGTCACGTACAGATATACAGTGGTGGCCTTCAGCTGCTGGTCATGTACTCTGGTGCAGTGTTGGCAGTCGTGGGAGATGGTGTCGTCGTCGTCCCGGGCCTCGACCTCAGTGGAATGTGCTTTCCTTCTGCGTTAGGTTAGGATATATGTGAAAAGGGCCATCCTTCTGCCTTACGTTAGGATCTGTGTGACAAGGTTCATCCGTTTGCGTTGGATTAGGATCTGTGCGAAAAGAGTCATCCTTTTGCATTTAGTTAGGATCTGTGTGACAAGGTTCATCCTTTTGCGTTGGATTAGGATCTGTGTGAAAAGAGTCATCCTTTTGCGTTTAGATTGTCATCCTTTTTGCGTTAGATGGGTTCCTTTCAGGTTGGATCAGGATCTATGTAAGATGTGCTTCCTTCAAAGCTAGGTCAGGATCATCCTTCCTGCGTTAGGATCATGATCTTTGTGGAATAGTTGTTCCCTGTACGTCAGATCAGGATCCATGTGAAAAAGGTCTTCCTTCTGTGTCAGGTCATGATATGTCTGAAAGAGGTCTTCCTTCTGTGTTAGGTCAGGATATGTCTGAAAGAGGTCTTCCTTCTGTGATAGGTCAGGATATGTCTGAAAGAGGTCTTCCTTCTGTGATAGGTCAGGATATGATCTGTAAGAAGAGGTCTTCCTTATGTGTTAGGTCAGGATATGTCAGGTCTTCCTTCTGTGTTAGGGTCAGGATATGTCTGAAAGAGGTCTTCCTTCAAGGCTAGGATGGTCAGGATCTGCATAGGTCAGATGGTTTGCCTTCCTTCTGGTTAGGTCAGGATGAGTGTGAAAGATCTTCCTTCCTAGGTCATGAATGCTGAAAGAGGTCTTCCTTCTGTGATAGGTCAGGATATGTGTGGAGGTCATCCTTCGTGATAGATCATGATATGTGTGGAAGAGGTGTTCCTTCTGTGTTAGATCAGGATCCATGTCTGAAAAAGGTCTTCCTTCTGTGTCAGGTCATGATATGTCTGAAAGAGGTCTTCCTTCTGTGATAGGTCAGGATATGTCTGAAAGAGGTCTTCCTTCTGTGATAGGTCAGGATATGTCTGAAAGAGGTCTTCCTTCTGTGTTAGGTCATGATATGTCTGAAAGAGGTCTTCCTTCTGTGATAGGTCAGGATATGTCTGAAAGAGGTCTTCCTTCTGTGATAGGTCAGGATATGTCTGAAAGAGGTCTTCCTTCTGTGTTAGGTCAGGATATGTCTGAAAGAGGTCTTCCTTCTGTGTTAGGTCAGGATATGTCTGAAAGAGGTCTTCCTTCTGTGTTAGGTCAGGATATGTCTGAAAGAGGTCTTCCTTCTGTGTTAGGTCAGGATGTGTCTGAAAGAGGTCTTCCTTCTGTGATAGGTCAGGATGTGTGTGAAAGAGGTCTTCCTTCTGTGATAGGTCAGGATATGTGTGAAAGAGGTGTTCCTTCTGTGTTAGGTCAGGGATATGTCTGAAAGACTTCTGTGTTAGGTCAGGATATGTCTGAAAGAGGTCTTCCGTCTGTGTTAGGTCAGGTCTTATGTGATAGGTCATGATATGTCTGAAAGAGGTCTTCCTGATAGGTCATGATATGTCTTAAAGTCCTTCTGTGATAGGTCAGGATATGTCTGAAAGAGGTCTTCCTTCTGTGTTAGGTCAGGATATGTCTGAAAGAGGTCTTCCTTCTGTGTTAGGTCAGGATATGTCTGAAAGAGGTCTTCCTTCTGTGGATAGGTGTCCTTCTGAAGGTCAGGATATGTCTGAAAGAGGTCTTCCTTCTGTGATAGGTTATGTGTCTGAAAGAGGTCTTCCTTCTGTGATAGGTCAGGATATGTCTGAAAGAGGTCTTCCTTCTGTGATAGGTCAGGATATGTCTGAAAGAGGTCTTCCTTCTGTGATAGGTCAGGATATGTCTGGAAAGAGGTCTTCCTTCTGTGTTAGGTCAGGATATGATATGTCTGAAAGAGGTATTCCTTCTGTGTTAGGTCAGGATATGTCTGAAAGAGGTCTTCCTTCTGTGTTAGGTCAGGATATGTCTGAAAGAGGTATTCCTTCTGTGTTAGGTCAGGATATGTCTGAAAGAGGTCTTCCTTCTGTGTTAGGTCAGGGTATGTCTGAAAGAGGTCTTCCTTCTGTGTTAGGTCAGGGTATGTCTGAAAGAGGTCTTCCTTCTGTGTTAGGTCAGGATATGTCTGAAAAGAGGTCTTCCTTCTGTGTAGGGTCAGATATGTCTGAAAGAGGATTCCCTTCTGTGTTAGGGTCAGGATGTGAAAAGAGGTCTTCCTTCTGTGATAGGTCAGGATGTGTGTGAAAGAGGTCTTCCTTCTGTAAGTTAGGTCAGGATATGTGTGAAAGAGGTCTTCCTTCTGTGTTAGGTCAGGATATGTCTGAAAGAGGTCTTCCTTCTGTCATGATGTGTCTGAAAGTCAGGATATGTCTTCCTTCTGTGATAGGTCAGGATATGTCTGAAAGAGGTCTTCCTTCTGTGTTAGGTCAGGATATGTCTGAAAGAGGTCTTTCCTTCTGTGTTAGGTCAGGATATGTCTGAAAGAGGTATTCCTTCTGTGTTAGGTCAGGATGTGTCTGAAAGAGGTCTTCCTTCTGTGTTAGGTCAGGATATGTCTGAAAGAGGTCTTCCTTCTGTGTTAGGTCAGGATATGTCTGAAAGAGGTCTTCCTTCTGTGTTAGGTCAGGATATGTCTGAAAGAGGTCTTCCTTCAGTGTTAGGTCAGGATATGTCTGAAAGAGGTCTCTCCTTCTGTGTTAGGTCAGGATGTGTGATAGGTCATGATGTGTCTGAAAGAGGTCTTCCTTCTGTGTTAGGACCTGGTCTCAGTCGTATGGATTTACCTTCTATGTTAGCCGAGATGTTCAGTACAGTTGTATGTCTGTGTGAGAACTTGGCTTCCTTCTCCGTCAGGTGATATTTTCAGTGAAATATGCCGCTGTCCTAAATAACGACTCGACCCCAGTGAAAACGAAATATGAATATTCATCTTCGGGAAAGAGAATTTTCTTTTTCTACACATATTTTCAGGACGCCTTGCGCGTCAAGAGAAGGAGTCTCATAAAACCTTTGGCATATATATGTAAAGACATAATGTGACATTGCAAAATGACTGTGATACTCTTTCGTAAATGGCTTCGTGTGGCTTGAATTGTGCTCCACTTCAATTATCCATAGACGTTTCCAAAGGTCTACTCCCATTTGTGGGAACCCTCAATTGTGAGACTCCCAGTTATGAGACAGTAGACTAGGTAGTTAACAAAGAAAACACACCATACTCCCCTGTCTGGTAGAATGGATTTACCCTAGCTAATTACTGATTTGCTATGTAAATTAATGAAGGAGGTAAGTTAATGAAGCTTTATAAGATAAATTGATTAACATAATGTGGTAAATGTCTTTAAACACTTTGTGTAGATAACTTCGTGGTCATTTGAAAGATTAATTAATTTACCTACTCAGATTTACTCCGTCTCCGACACTACAGCATGTTAGACACACACAACTGTAAGTCTCTAATTTATGACTACTTAGAGGATAGTTGCATTTGATGTAATCTGTATATATTTATATGTACTTAAAAATATATTCATGCAATAGTCAACATCGATGACGTCACATCCTCAATTTCATTTTGAATTTTATGTTGCATGGGAGCGGTGTTAACATAAGCAGTAATGCTTGTTCACCAATCCCAATTCATTTTCATACGTAATAATATATGTTTAAACTAAAATGACTTTCAAACTTCATAATAGTCAATAAAAATGTGGTATCATAATTATAATCTTTGATAATCTATTTCATTAATCAACTCTTCAATAAACTATGCCTCCTGTGGGTACTCTTCAACTACTGGGCTGATCCCATTTTCATTGTAGGGATGTGGTAACACCACCTACGTGCACTGAACTATTAATTAATGTGTCTCACAACTGGGAGTTCTCACAAATGGGAGGACACCTTTCCAAATGTTTGTGAATCCCGCTGTCGATCTGGAGGTCAGTGGGTGCATTAGGTCAACAAGGGGTGAGGTGAGGTGAGGTGAGGTGAAATTGGGTTAAACGTCGCAATTCAGAATATTTCGCTCATATGACGACGTGCTCCTTGTACTAGCCCAGACTAAAGCTGGTTTTATAGTGCTAGCTCACTGAGATACCTTGCCGCAGTGAAGCATTAATACCCCACTCAGACACAATATACTGAACCCGCGCCGACAAGTCCTTCTTGTACCTATTAATGCCGAGCGCCAGGCAGGGACCAACAAGTACCATATTTTAACGTCTTTTCGTATGAGGCGGCCGGGGATCGAACCCGCGACCTTCCGCTCTCCGCGAGTTCGCCCTAACCACTACACCACGGAGGCGATTAGGTCAGCAAGAAGGACGCCTCCATGTTATGTTTATCTTAATAACAACAACAGTCATGTCCTGTCCCACCAAACGTTCATCATGAAGAGATATTTGTTGCCTCTTCTACCAGTACTAATACACGTCACCTCCTTTCAATGGAGCGCAGAACATGGCTCGGTTTACAGTTAATGCACCTCCTTATAGCTTATGTCAACTGAAGGCGACGAGAAATGCCTTTGCACGTGACCTGCGTATTCGGATTCTTATTATTCCACTTATGAAGCCAATTGTTATAGTAGGTAGACACTACCGGAAGTTGTGGTCGATCCCTGTATTCATATGATCAACCAATCAAAGCCAAGTCTCCTGTGTCACGCCTCTCGGTATAATCGCCCTCCATGATTGAAGACAATCGACGTGTAAATTAGAAGGTAACAAACACTGTGTTTTTATACACCATTTACGAAACTGCTTTCGTCCGGAATGACGAGCATATAGCATCAGGGCCCCGTTCCAAAACAAGATAGTAGATGATCGTAACTCCCGTACTTTAACATAGACTTACGTCTGTCGTAGCGCTACGATCGCTTTGAGGAACGGGGCCACGGGCCCGCAAAACAATCGAGCTTAGCCCAACAACTAGTGTAAATCGTTGAGATCGTGATTTTAGGCATTGGCTGCAATGGCCATCCACTTATACAAGCGTTTGTGGGCTAAGATCATTGTAAACTACAATGGACACTTACAGTTGGTCAGGGCTCCATTTCACAAAGCGATCGTAGCGCTACGACAGTCGTAAGTCTATGTTAAAGTATGGGAGTTACGACTGTCGTAGCGCTACGATCGCTTTGAGGAACGGGGCCCAGGGCTCCATTTCACAAAGCGATCGTAGCGGTGAGGTGAACTTTCATAGTTTAGTAGAGACTTACGACAGTCGTAGTGCTACGATAGCTAATAGTCTGTTTGCGGTGAAAACGTAACGATGAATTTCACTTTAAACAAATAATGTTAATTAAATAAAGTGAAATTAAGATTGCGAATCCTCATTGTTTTACCTTGCCAACCGAACACTTAAATCTCTGAATTTTATTCAACTTAGGACAAAAGTTGTTTAACAAACGATCATAAATTCAAATCGCTGTTATTGGTTGGTATTACGACGGGGTAGGCGTAGTAGTTGGAACAGTGCAACATATGCACGTGCGTTACCTGATGAGCGTTAACTGAGACCAACCCTACTTGTTCTCGGTGTTTCATTTAATGTACATACACCCTTGTAATGCAAACCAATAATAACGATTTAATATCCCCTGCCCTGGACACCTGATATACCCCTTCCCTGGACACCTGATATACCCCTGCCCTCAACACCTGATATACCCCTGCCCTTAACACCAGGTATACTCCTCTCCTCAACACCCGATATACTCCTGCCCTCAACACCTGATATACACCTATCCTCAACACCTGATATACACCTGCCCTCAACGCCTGATATACTCCTGTCTTCAACACCTGATATACCCCTGCCCTGGACACCTGATATACCCCTGTCCTCAACACCTGATATACTCCTGCCCTCAACACCTGATATACCCCTCCCCTCAACACCTGATATACTCCTGTCCTCAACACCTGATATACCCCTGTCCTCAACACCTGATATACTCCTGCCCTCAACACCTGATATACCCCTGCCCTCAACACCTGATATAGTCCTGTCCTCAACACCTGATATACCCCTGCCCTCAACATCTGATATACTCCTGCCCTCAAAACCTGATATACTCCTGCCCTGGAGACCTGATACACTCTTGCCCTCAACACCTGATATACTCCAGATATAAACAGACAATAACACCTGGTGTACACAGACACTATACACCTGATATACACAGACACTAAACATCTAATGTACACATACACTAAACATGTGATGTACACAGACACTAAACATCAGATATAAACGGACACTAAACATCTGATATACACAGACACTAAACACCTGATATACACAGACACTAAACAGACACTAAACTATACCTCTGTCCTGGACACCTGATATACCCCTGCCCTGGACACCTGATATACCTCTGTCCTGGACACCTGATGTACCCCTGCCCTGGACACCTGATATACCCCTGGCCTCAACACCTGATATACCCCTGCCCTCAACACCTGATGTACCCCTGCCCTCAACACCTGATATACTCCTGTCCTCAACACCTGATATTCCCCTGCCCTCAACACCTGATATACTCCTGCCCTCAAAACCTGATATACTCCTGCCCTGAAGACCTGATACACTCCTGCCCTCAACACCTGATATACTCCTGTCCTCAACTCCTGATATACTCCAGATATAAACAGAAAATAACACATGGTGTACACAGACACTAAACACCTGATGTACACAGACACTAAACATCTAATGTACACATACACTAAACATCTGATGTAAACAGACACTAAACATCAGATGTAAACGGACACTAAACATCTGATATACACATACACTAAACACCTGATATACACAGTCACTAAACATCAGATATAAACGGACACTAAACATGTGATATACACATACACTAAACACCAGATATACACAGACATTAAACACCACATATACACAGACACTAAACACCTGATATACACAGACACTAAACACCAGATATAAACAGACAATAACACCTGATATACACAGACACTAAACACCTAATGTACACATACACTAAACATCTAATGTACACATACACTAAACATCTGATATAAACATTCACTAAAACATAAGATATAAACGGACACTAAACATGTAACATACACATACACTAAACACCACTAATTCCTTCCATGAAAACCTGATATACGCTTATACTCAATAACAAATATATTCGTTCAATGAAAATCTTATATACCCTCACACTACATAACAAATACAATCCTTCCATGAACATCTGATATCCCCTCACACTAAATAACAGATATATTCCTTCCAGGAAAACCTGATATACGCTTACTCTAAATAACAGTTATATTCCTTCCATGGAAACCTGATATATGCTTACACTCAGTAACAGATATATTCCTTCCATGAAAATCTGATATACGCTTACACTAAAAACCAGATATACTCCTTCCATGAACATCTGATATCCCCTCACACTAGATAACAGATATATTCCTTCGATGAAAACCTGATATACCCTCACACTAAATAACAGATATATTCCTTCCATGAACATCTGATATACCCTCACACTCAATAACAGATATGCTCCTTCCATGAACATCTGATATCCCTTACACTAAGCAACAGATATATGCCTTCCATGAACATCTGATATCCCTCACACTAAAGACCAGATATAAGCCTTCCATGAACATCTCATATCCCCTAACACTAAGTAACAGATATACTCCTTCCATGAACATCTGATATCCCCTTACACCAAATAACAGATATACGCCTTCCATGAACATTTGATATACCCTCACACTAAATAACAGATATATTCCTTCCATGAACATCTGATATCCCCTCACACTAAATAACAGATATATTCCTTCCATGAACATCTCATATACCTTCACACTAAGTGACAGATTTACTCCTTCTATGAACATCCCATATCCCTCACACTAAAGACCAGATATACGCCTTCCATGAACATCTCATATCCCCTAACATTAAGTAACAGATATACTCCTTCCATGAACATCTGATATCCCCTTACACTAAATAACAGATATACTCATTCCATGAACATCTGATATTCCCTCACACAAAATGACAGATATACTCCTTCCATGAACATGTGATATCCCCTCACATTAAATACCATACCCTCCTTCCATGAACATCTGATATCCCCTCACACTAATTACCATATATACTCCTTCGGTGAACATCTGAAATCCCCTTAAACTAAATAACAGATATATTCCTTCCATGAACATCTGATATCCCCTCACACTAAATAACAGATATACTCCTTCCATGGACATCTGATATCACCTCACACTAAATAACAGATATATTCCTTCCATGAACATCTCATACACCCTCACACTTAATAACAGATATATTCCTTCCATGAACATCTGATATCCCCTCACACTCAATAACAGGTATATTCCTTCCTTGATCATCTCATATACCCTCACACTAAATAACAGAATTACTCCTTCTATGAACATCCGATATCCCTCACACTAAAGACCAGATATATTCCTTCCATGAACATCTGATATCCCCTCGCACTAAATAACAGATATATTCCTTCAATGAACATCTGATATCCCCTCACACTAAATAACAGATATATTCATCCCATGAACATTCCATATCCCCTCACACTAACTAACAGATATATTTCTTCCATGAACATCGGATATCACCTCACACTAAGTAACATATCTACTTTTTCCATGAACATCTGATAGCCCCTCACACTAAAGACCAGATATATTCCTTCCACGAACATCTGATATCCCCAAACACTAAATTACAGATATATTCATCCCATGAACATTCCATATCCCCTCACCCTAAATAACAGATATATTCCTTCCTTGAACATCTCATATAACCTCGCACTAAATGACAGATTTACTCCTTCCATGAACATCTGATATCCCTCACACTAAAGACCAGCTATACTCCTTCCATGAACATCTGATATATCCTCACACTAAATAACAGAATTACTCCTTCCATGAACATCCGATATCCCCTCACACTAAATAACAGATATATTCCTTCCATGAACATCTGATATCCCCTCACACTAAATAACAGATATACTCCTTCCATGAACATCTCATATACCCTTAAACTAAATAACAGATATACTCCTTCTATGAACATCTGATATCCCTTACACTAAATAACAGATATATTCCTTCCATGAACATCTCATATCCCCTCACACTAAATAACAGAATTACTCCTTCCATGAACATCTGATATCCCCTCACACTAAATAACAGATATATTCCTTCCATGAACATCTGATATCCCCTCACAATAAGTAACAGATATACTCCTTCCATGAACATCTAATATCCCCTCACACTAAATAACACATATATACCTTCCATGAACATCTGATATCCCCTCACACTAAATAACAGATATATTCCTTCCATGAACATCTGATATCCCCTCACACAAAATGACAGTTATACTCCTTCGGTGAACATCTGATATACCCTCACACTAAATAACAGAATTACTCCTTCCATGAACATCCGATATCCCCTCACACTAAATAACAGATATATTCCTTCCATGAACATCTGATATCCCTTCACACTAAATAACAGATATACTCCTTTCATTAACATCTGATATCCCCTCACACTAAAGACCAGATATACTCCTTCCATGAACATCTGATATAGCCTCACACTAAATACCAGATATATTCCTTCCATGAACATCTCATATCTCCTTACACTAATTAACAGATATATTCCATACTTTAAAATCTGATATCACCTCACACTAAATAACAGATATACTCATTCCATGAACATCTCATATCCCCTCACACTAAATAACAGATATACTCCTTCCATGTACATCTCATATACCCTCACACTAAATAACAGATATACTCCTTCCATGAACATCTGATATCCCCTCACACTAAATAACAGATATATACCTTCCATGAACATCTGATATCCCCTCACACTAAATAACAGATATATTCCTTCCATGAACATCTGATATCCCCTCACACAAAATGACAGTTATACTCCTTCGGTGAACATCTGATATCCCCTCACACTAAATAACAGATATATTCCTTCCATGAACATCTGATATATCCGTACACTAAATAACAGTTATACTCCTTCCATGAACATCTGATATTCCCTCACACTAAGTAACAGATATATTCCTTCCATGAACATCTCATATCCCCTCATACTAAATAACAGATATACTCCTTCCATGAACATCTGATATCCCCTTACACTAAATAACAGTTATACTCCTTCCATGAACATCAGATATTTCCTCACACTAAGTAACAGATATATTCCTTCCATGAACATCTGATACCCCCGCACACACAATACTCACACTTGTATTGACGTATGGATTAACCTTCCCATTCATGACCATAGTCAGTTGACTGTCACTTCAACTCATGTCCTCGTGTCTTGTTATGGAGGGTAGCTCAATACCGAGGGTAGTTCAATATTCGAGGCACCGACGTTAACCAACGTGTATCTTTGACAAGAGTTTAGAGTTTGGGATCAGTTTGGGAGCCTACTCGGAGACTTGATAACTTTACTGTTCATCTAATTACCGCTGACTGTGGATAAAGCCCCTTGACGTCACTGTGACGTCAGTCCACTGTATACAAATTGCATCATTAAGTAGTGATCAGTGTAACACCAGCGACGCCCAACTAGAGCCCCTGTGTGCCATCTTGTGTTACTTGAAAATATTTACTTCATCACAACACAGAAAGGGACCGAGCCGTTATTTCTATGCCAGATGAAAACATCTGCACCCTTATAAGCGATCTGTCCATAAAACATCCAGTCAAGGGACAGAAGAAAAATAGATTCGCCTGTGAAAACTGGACGCAAGAAAGAGTATATACAAGTGATAGTTTGTTGTATGGGTAATAGCATCCAAAAACAGCCCTCTAATGACACATCGTGTTTATGACGTCATTAATCCTCTGACGTCATAACCTGATATTACATAATGCATTTGTCAATAATGACAATTTCCCTTCAGACTGGTTATCATAATTGCATCTCGGGTCTACAGTACGACATGCCACAAGTGTACACCCGGGTAATATGGAGTTACTACCAGGTTTGTCACAAATATTATTTACTCCCAATCTAGGTCAAGTCAAAGCGAACCATCAGCATGGCAACCTGCTTTCCCATCTCAGCGGGGATTAGCTGCCCGATTCTTAAATCAGGATGCAGAAGCTTCCAAGAAACCATGGAACCAACTGATCCAACGGTTATCTCCCTTTGGTAATGGTATTCCATATTGGATATTGACCCAAATGGATTGCCTGTCACGTAGTTGCACTTCACGGCGGCGGTGTCGTCCTGGACGGCTCCGGCGTGTTGTCGTCATCGTCTCTATCTTCAGATGTGGATCTCCGCGGTGACTATGCAAGTCGCGGACACACACGTTCTGGGTGACTTACGGCGTACAACGAGATACAATTGTACTTGACGCAAGGTTGATGCCCATCACGATATTATCTAAATGTTTTGAATATATTTATGCATGATAAGTATACGCTGAAGTGGTGTAAAAGAGGCATGGAGTCTCTTTCAAGATCACCACGCTCATTCTCTTCTACATTTGTAATTTAGAAACCATGTATAACGAATGAGAAATGCTAATCAATATAAGACGTAACGACAACCCCATACCCGCTTTATGTATGACACTGAAACGTAAAATGTGACACGCGTTTGTTCGTACGTGCGTGCGAGTGGCTGCGTATCTTGGTCCGGCCTAATGCTGAGTCTTAGCTCACTGAAATGCCATAACGCAGTGTACCATAGCAGCCACCCCCCACCCACACACACACACCTACCACACGCCACCACCCAACCCCCGGTAGTCACGTGAGTAGAGCGTCTGCTCGTAAAGCGGCTCTGTAGTCTAGCAGGTAGAGCGTCTGCTCGTAAAGCAGCTCTGTAGTCTAGTAAGTAGAGCGTCTGCTCGTAAAGCGGCTCTGTAGTCTGGCAGGTGGAGCGTCTACTCGTAAAGCGGCTCTGTAGTCTAGTGGGTCGAGCGTCTCCTCGTAAAGCGGCTCTGTAGTCTAGTGGGTGGAGCGTCTCCTCGTAAAGCGGCTCTGTAGTCTAGTGGGTCGAGCGTCTCCTCGTAAAGCGGCTCTGTAGTCTAGTGGGTCGAGCGTCTCCTCGTAAAGCGGCTCTGTAGTCTAGTGGGTAGAGCGTCTGCTCGTAAAGCAGCTCTGTAGTGTAGTCGGTAGAGCGTCTCCTCGTAGAGCGGCTCTGTAGTCTAGTAGGTAGAGCGTCTCCTCGTAAAGCGGCTCTGTAGTCTAGTGGGTAGAGAGTCTGCTCGTAAAGCAGCTCTGTAGTCTAGCGGGTAGAGAGTCTGCTCGTAAAAGCGGCTCTGTAGTCTAGTAAGTAGAGGGTCTCCTCGTAAAGCGGCTCTGTAGTCTAGTGGGTAGAGCGTCTCCTCGTAAAGCGGCCCTGTAGTCTAGTGGGTGGAGCGTCTCCTCGTAAAGCAGCTCTGTAGTCTAGTAGACGGAGCGTCGGCTCGTAAAGCAGCTCTGTAGTCTAGTAGGTAGAGCGTCTGCTCGTAAAGCAGCTCTGTAGTCTAGTAGGTGGAGCGTCTGTACGTAGAGAGGCTCTGTAGTCTGCTCGTAAAGCAGCTCTGTAGTCTAGTAGGTGGAGCGTCTGCTCGTAAAGCGGCTCTGTAGTCTAGTAGGTAGAGCGTCTGCTCGTAAAGCAGCTCTGAAGTCTAGTAGGTGGAGCGTCTGTACGTAGAGAGGCTCTGTAGTCTGCTCGTAAAGCAGCTCTGTAGTCTAGCAGGTAGAGCGTCTGCTCGTACAGCGGCTCTGTAGTCTAGTAGGTGGAGCGTCTGCTCGTAAAGCAGCTCTGTAGTCTAGTGGGTGGAGCGTCTGCTCGTTAAGCGGCTCTGTAGTCTAGTAGGTGGAGCGTCTCCTCGTAAAGCAGCTCTGTAGTCTAGTAGGTGGAGCGTCTCCTCGTAAAGCAGCTCTGTAGTCTAGTAGGTGGAGCGTCTGCTCGTAAAGCAGCTCTGTAGTCTAGTGGGTGGAGCGTCTCCTCGTAAAGCAGCTCTGTAGTCTAGTAGGTGGAGCGTCTGCTCGTAAAGCGGCTCTGTAGTCTAGTAGGTAGAGCGTCTCCTCGTAAAGCAACTCTGTAGTCTAGTAGGTGGAGCGTCTGTACGTAGAGAGGCTCTGTAGTCTGCTCGTAAAGCAGCTCTGTAGTCTAGTAGGTAGAGCGTCTGCTCGTATAGCGGCTCTGTAGTCTAGTAGGTAGAGCGTCTGCTCGTAAAGCAGCTCTGTAGTCTAGTAGGTAGAGCGTCTGCTCGTAAAGCAGCTCTGTAGTCTAGTAGGTGGAGCGTCTCCTCGTAAAGCGGCTCTGTAGTCTAGTAGGTAGAGCGTCTCCTCGTAAAGAAGCTCTGTAGTCTAGTAGGTGGAGCGTCTGTACGTAGAGAGGCTCTGTAGTCTAGTAGGTGGAGCGTCTCCTCGTAAAGCAGCTCTGTAGTCTAGCAGGTAGAGCGTCTGCTCGTAAAGCAGCTCTGTAGTCTAGTAGGTAGAGCGTCTGCTCGTAAAGCAGCTCTGTAGTCTAGTAGGCAGTGCGTCTGCTCGTAAATCGGCTCTGCAGTCTAGTGGGTAGAGCGTTTCCTCGTAAAGCAGCTCTGTAGTCTAGTTGGTGGAGCGTCTGCTCGTAAAGCAGCTCTGTAGTCTAGTAGGTAGGGCGTCTACTCGTAAAGCAGCTCTGTAGTCTAGTGGGTAGAGCGTCTGTACGTAGAGAGGCTCTGTAGTCTAGCGGGTAGAGCGTCTGTATGTAGATTGGCTCTGTAGTCTAGTAAGTAGAGCGTCTGTACGTAGAGCGGCTCTGTAGTCTAGTGGGTAGAGCGTCTGTATGTAGAGTGGCTCTGTAGTCTAGTGGGTAGAGCGTATGTATGTAGAGCGGCTCTGTAGTCTAGTTGGTAGAGCGTCTGTATGTAGAGCGGCTCTGTAGTCAGTGGGTAGAGCGTCTGTATGTAGAGCGGCTCTGTAGTGTAGTCGGTAGAGCGTCTGCTCGTAAAGTGGCTCTATAGTCTAGCGGGTAGACCGTCTGTATGTAGAGCTGCTCTGTAGTCTAGTGGGTAGAGCGTCTGTGCGTAGAGAGCGGCTCTGTAGTCTAACGGGTTGAGCGTCTGTATGTAGAGAGCGGCTCTGTAGTCTAGTGGGTAGAGCGTCTGCTCGTAAATCGGCTCTGTAGTCTAGTAGGTAGAACGTTTGTACGTAGAGAGGCTCTGTAGTCTAGTGGGTAGAGCGTCTGTGCGTAGAGTGGCTCCTTAGTCTAGCGGGTAGAGCGTCTGTATGTAGAGCGGCTCTGTAGTCTAGTGGGTAGAGCGTATGTATGTAGAGCGGCTCTGTAGTCTAGTGGGTAGAGCGTCTGTATGCAGAGCGGCTCTGTAGTCTAGTGGGTAGAGCGTCTGTATGTAGAGCGGCTCTGTAGTGTAGTCGGTAGAGCGTCTGCTCGTAAAGCGGCTCTATAGTCTAGCGGGAAGACCGTCTGTATGTAGAGCGGCTCTGTAGTCTAGTGGGTAGAGCGTCTGTGCGTAGAGCGGCTCTGTAGTCTAACGGGTAGAGCGTCTGTATGCAGAGCGGCTCTGTAGTCTAGTGGGTGGAGCGTCAGCTCGTAAATCGGCTCTGTAGTCTAGTGGGTAGAGCGTTTCCTCGTAAAGCGGCTCTGTAGTCTAGTGGGTAGAGCGTCTGCTTGTAAAGCGGCTCTGTAGTCTAGTAGGTAGAGCGTCTGTTCGTAAAGCGGCTCTGTAGCTAGTCTAGTGGGTAGAGCGTCTGTTCGTAAAGCGGCTCTGTAGTCTAGTAGGTAGAGCTTCTGCTCGTAAAGCGGCTCTGTAGTCTAGTAGGTGGAGCGTCTGCTTGTAAAGCGGCTCTGTACTCTAGTAGGTAGAGCGTCTGTTCGTAAAGCGGCTCTGTATTCTAGTAGGTGGAGCGGCTCCTCGTAAAGCGGCTCTGTAGTCTAGTGGATGGAGCGTCTGCTCGTAAAGCGGCTCTGTAGTCTAGTGGGTAGAGCGTCTGCTCGTAAAGCAGCTCTGTAGTCTAGTAGGTAGAGCGTCTGCTCGTAAAGCAGCTCTGTAGTCTAGTAAGTAGAGCGTCTGTTCGTAAAGCGGCTCTGTAGTCTAGTGAGTAGAGCGACTGTTCGTAAAGCGGCTCTGTAGTCTAGTGGGTAGAGCGTCTGTTCGTAAAGCGGCTCTGTTGTCTAGCAGGTAGAGCGTCTACTTGTAAAGCGGCTCTGTAGTCTAGTGGGTCGAGCGTCTGCTTGTAAAGCGGCTCTGTAGTCTAGTGAGTAGAGCGTCTGCTCGTAAAGCAGCTCTGTAGTCTAGTAGGTAGAGCGTCTGCTCGTAAAGCAGCTCTGTAGTCTAGTAGGTGGAGCGTCTCCTCGTAAAGCGGCTCTGTAGTCTAGTGGGTAGAGCGTCTCCTCGTAAAGCGGCTCTGTAGTCTAGTGGGTAGAGCGTCTCCTCGTAAAGCAGCTCTGTAGTCTAGTAGGTGGAGCGTCTGTACGTAGAGAGGCTCTGTAGTCTAGTAGGTGGAGCGTCTCCTCGTAAAGCAGCTCTGTAGTCTAGCAGGTAGAGCGTCTGCTCGTAAAGCAGCTCTGTAGTCTAGTAGGTAGAGCGTCTGCTCGTAAAGCAGCTCTGTAGTCTAGTAGGCAGTGCGTCTGCTCGTAAATCGGCTCTGCAGTCTAGTGGGTAGAGCGTTTCCTCGTAAAGCGGCTCTGTAGTCTAGTTGGTGGAGCGTCTGCTCGTAAAGCAGCTCTGTAGTCTAGTAGGTGGGGCGTCTACTCGTAAAGCAGCTCTGTAGTCTAGTGGGTAGAGCGTCTGTACGTAGAGAGGATCTGTAGTCTAGCGGGTAGAGCGTCTGTATGTAGATTGGCTCTGTAGTCTAGTAAGTAGAGCGTCTGTACGTAGAGCGGCTCTGTAGTCTAGTGGGTAGAGCGTCTGTATGTAGAGTGGCTCTGTAGTCTAGTGGGTAGAGCGTATGTATGTAGAGCGGCTCTGTAGTCTAGTTGGTAGAGCGTCTGTATGTAGAGCGGCTCTGTAGTCTAGCGGGTAGAGCGTCTGTATGTAGAGCGGCTCTGTAGCGTAGTCGGTAGAGCGTCTGCTCGTAAAGTGGCTCTATAGTCTAGCGGGTAGACCGTCTGTATGTAGAGCTGCTCTGTAGTCTAGTGGGTAGAGCGTCTGTGCGTAGAGCGGCTCTGTAGTCTAACGGGTAGAGCGTCTGTATGTAGAGCGGCTCTGTAGTCTAGTGGGTAGAGCGTCTGCTCGTAAATCGGCTCTGTAGTCTAGTAGGTAGAACGTTTGTACGTAGAGAGGCTCTGTAGTCTAGTGGGTAGAGCGTCTGTGCGTAGAGTGGCTCCTTAGTCTAGCGGGTAGAGCGTCTGTATGTAGAGCGGCTCTGTAGTCTAGTGGGTAGAGCGTATGTATGTAGAGCGGCTCTGTAGTCTAGTGGGTAGAGCGTCTGTATGTAGAGCGGCTCTGTAGTCTAGTGGGTAGAGCGTCTGTATGTAGAGCGGCTCTGTAGTGTAGTCGGTAGAGCGTCTACTCGTAAAGCGGCTCTATAGTCTAGCGGGAAGACCGTCTGTATGTAGAGCGGCTCTGTAGTCTAGTGGGTAGAGCGTCTGTGCGTAGAGCGGCTCTGTAGTCTAACGGGTAGAGCGTCTGTATGCAGAGCGGCTCTGTAGTCTAGTGGGTGGAGCGTCAGCTCGTAAATCGGCTCTGTAGTCTAGTGGGTAGAGCGTTTCCTCGTAAAGCGGCTCTGTAGTCTAGTGGGTAGAGCGTCTGCTTGTAAAGCGGCTCTGTAGTCTAGTAGGTAGAGCGTCTGTTCGTAAAGCGGCTCTGTAGCTAGTCTAGTGGGTAGAGCGTCTGTCTTAGTAAGCGGCTCAGTAGTCTAGTAGGTAGAGCTTCTGCTCGTAAAGCGGCTCTGTAGTCCTGTAGTAGGTGGAGCGTCTGCTTGTAAAGCGGCTCTGTACTCTAGTAGGTAGAGCGTCTGTTCGTAAAGCGGCTCTGTAGTCTAGTAGGTGGAGCGGCTCCTCGTAAAGCGGCTCTGTAGTCTAGTGGATGGAGCGTCTGCTCGTAAAGCGGCTCTGTAGTCTAGTGGGTAGAGCGTCTGCTCGTAAAGCAGCTCTGTAGTCTAGTAGGTAGAGCGTCTGCTCGTAAAGCAGCTCTGTAGTCTAGTAAGTAGAGCGTCTGTTCGTAAAGCGGCTCGGTAGTCTAGTGGGTAGAGCGTCTGCTCGTAAAGCGGCTCTGTTGTCTAGGAGGTAGAGCGTCTACTTGTAAAGCATGCTCTGTAGTCTAGTAGGTAGAGCGTCTACTTGTAAAGCAGCTCTGTAGTCTAGTGAGTAGAGCGTCTGTTCGTAAAGCGGCTCTGTAGTCTAGTGGGTAGAGCGTCTGCTCGTAAAGCGGCTCTGTTGTCTAGCAGGTAGAGCGTCTACTTGTAAAGCGGCTCTGTAGTCTAGTGGGTCGAGCGTCTGCTTGTAAAGCGGCTCTGTAGTCTAGTGAGTAGAGCGACTGTTCGTAAAGCGGCTCTGTAGTCTAGTGGGTAGACCGTCTGTTCGTAAAGCGGCTCTGTAGTCTAGTGGGTAGAGCGTCTACTTGTAAAGCGGCTCTGTAGTCTAGCAGGTAGAGCGTCTGTACGTAAAGCGGCTCTGTAGTCTAGCAGGTAGAGCGTCTGCTTGTAAAGCAGCTCTGTAGTCTAGTGGGTAGAGCGTCTGCTTGTAAAGCAGCTCTGTAGTCTAGTTGGTAGAGCGTCTGCTTGTAAAGCGGCTCTGTACTCTAGTAGGTAGAGCGTCTGTTCGTAAAGCAGCTCTGTAGTCTAGTAGGTGGAGCGGCTCCTCGTAAAGCGGCTCTGTAGTCTAGTGGATGGAGCGTCTGCTCGTAAAGCGGCTCTGTAGTCTAGTGGGTAGAGCGTCTGCTCGTAAAGCAGCTCTGTAGTCTAGTAGGTAGAGCGTCTGCTCGTAAAGCAGCTCTGTAGTCTAGTAAGTAGAGCGTCTGTTCGTAAAGCGGCTCTGTAGTCTAGTGGGTAGAGCGTCTGCTCGTAAAGCGGCTCTGTTGTCTAGGAGGTAGAGCGTCTACTTGTAAAGCATGCTCTGTAGTCTAGTAGGTAGAGCGTCTACTTGTAAAGCAGCTCTGTAGTCTAGTGAGTAGAGCGTCTGTTCGTAAAGCGGCTCTGTAGTCTAGTGGGTAGAGCGTCTGCTCGTAAAGCGGCTCTGTTGTCTAGCAGGTAGAGCGTCTACTTGTAAAGCGGCTCTGTAGTCTAGTGGGTCGAGCGTCTGCTTGTAAAGCGGCTCTGTAGTCTAGTGAGTAGAGCGACTGTTCGTAAAGCGGCTCTGTAGTCTAGTGGGTAGACCGTCTGTTCGTAAAGCGGCTCTGTAGTCTAGTGGGTAGAGCGTCTACTTGTAAAGCGGCTCTGTAGTCTAGCAGGTAGAGCGTCTGTACGTAAAGCGGCTCTGTAGTCTAGCAGGTAGAGCGTCTGCTTGTAAAGCAGCTCTGTAGTCTAGTGGGTAGAGCGTCTGCTTGTAAAGCAGCTCTGTAGTCTATTTGGTAGAGCGTCTGCTTGTAAAGCGGCTCTGTAGTCTAGTGGGTAGAGCGTCTGCTTGTAAAGCAGCTCTGTAGTCTAGTAGGTAGAGCGTCTGTTCGTAAAGCGGCTCTGTAGTCTAGCAGGTAGAGCGTCTGCTTGTAAAGCGGCTCTGTAGTCTAGCAGGTAGAGCGTCTGCTTGTAAAGCGGCTCTGTAGTCTAGCAGGTAGAGCGTCTGCTTGTAAAGCGGCGTTTTAGTCCTGATGAACCTAAGGGACACAACTCTGCATAGTAAAATGCCAGCTCAAATGGACTGTATGTGAACCGGCTCCACAGAGTGTTCCAATGACTGCAATGGATCCCGTGCCTGTTACAGCAGGTGTTCGGCTCGCCAAGACCTTTAGGCCAGTACTCAGGGAGGATTTGATGAACCCTGTGATCAATGAGAGATGTAAGTGGTCATTGTGACGTTTTTGTCCGGTGTTTCATCCACTTTGGTTCAGCCTATGGCCTGAATTGTGACTCTGGCCCTGCACCACAAGGGGGTGGTCGACACGACCGACTGCATAAGAATTTACGACCAAAATACCTCAGAGTCTGATAATGTTTCGTAGCAGCACGCGCTGTTTCTGGCCGTGGCTCCTGGGTATTTTGTGGCTTTTGTCTGTCTGTTTGTTTGTTTGTTTGTTTGTTTAACGCCAAGGTTCCAGCTATATGGCGGCGGTTTGCAGGCAATCGGGTCTGGACCAGACAATACAGTGATCAGCAGCATGAGAATCGATATATGCAACTGGGATATTGTGACTTGGCAACCAAGTCAACGAACCTATTTAACTTTACTTATCAAGGAGGCCCGCGCGCGGGCAGGAGAGAGGCGGGGAGGGGGGCACTGTCCAAAAAGAAATCGGCCCTGAAAAGGTAAGCGCATCAGACTGAAAAAGTATATTGTAGTTACGTCCGATTGACGAGGCAAAGAACCCGGAAGTGAAGCAGTCCTTGACCTTGACCCACAACCTTCACATCATTACGTTATTCTCGAAGACTGGCAACTGTGGCACAAGAGCGAAATGCAATTTACAGCACATTGATCGGAACAATTAATCACATATTTCCTCTAATTACCTTTGACAGATGACAATAAATTGCGACTTTTGCAAACCCTCAAGTACAGGTATGCTGAGTAACCTAGAAACATAATAAAGCCATACAAATAAAGTAAACACACGGCGTCAAAAAGCCATATTTTTAATAAAAATGGCGAAAATGACTCTCGCTCCATCTCTCCCGAGCTGTACTTCGTCTGGCAGAAAAGTTTTTGTGACGGTCTTTTGGTCACTTTACTCAAAACTACAAGTAGCCTACAATTGTTTTCTAATTTGACATGATACCCTATACTTGTTCTACCATTGTGAATTTTTTTTATTTCATGAATTATGATTTAAGTGTAAACAAGTTGTTTAAAACACTATCAATAAATATTGAGACAGTTCACTATTTATTACGACGGAGGAGTGCAGAGAGAGGAACAGCCAGGTGTGCGAGAAAGGCTCAGCACAGGTGAATGAATCAATAGCACACCTGGCTGTTCCCCTCTCTGGACTCCTCCCTCGTAACAAATAGTGAACTGTGTCAATATTTTAATGATAGTTTGTTAAACAACCTTTTTATTATTAAATCATAATTCATGAAATTAAAAGTTCTCAATTGTAGAACAATTAATATTCATCATACCAAATTAGAAAACGAAATGATACAAATGCAGCTGTTTTTATGTTTTATTTTTCTACATATTTTGTCAACCTTGTCAACCTCAAGCAAATTGGGTTTTGCTACGTTCCAGCCTTACGATCCCCATTTTGTTTGAAATTTTATCTTGGTACCCCCAAAAGCGCAAAATCTGCAATAAATGCACCACAAACTTCAGGTAACAAAATATGCAAGAAACATTTCGTGTGTTTGAGATAGGTAGACGTCCGCTAGAATCAAACTTAGATATGTATTAAAGTGGATAAAAAAGCAATTTGAAAGTACAATCGCTTGTTAAAGTGATTCCCCTTTCATGTTTACTGAAACAGCTTGTTTTGGAGACACTACCCACCCCCGTTCAGACGACGAATTCATAAGGACATAACTTATTCTAATGTTTTCACTTTTTCACACATGATGCTAAAGGTTCAAAGTACATACTGAATGGTCACACAAGTGTCAACTCTCAGTATATTGTAAACAGGGCCAGCTTGAATATCTGGACACAATGTTTTTGAAAGACTAAAATGGGTGTGTCCTTAAAAAACAGCCCAGTCTAAACATAAATCAAGCAATCCAAATCTTTGAATGTTGATTATGACGGGAAATCCAATACTATACTAACATATTTTATATGACATTATCTGAGTGCATACCATTATCCAAGAGGTACTAAATGACGGATCGTTTTTCATTTTCTGCATTTTTTCTAGAAATATTATACCCCAATGTGTTGTGATGACTAATATCTCGTTAATCACATTACCCACATATGTGAAATTTTTATACAACTTTGCTAATGATTCCTACAAACTAAAATGGAAGCTTTTCAAACATTGGACATCGAGAATATAGTTAGGCTACGTACTTTTTGACCTACCCTCGTACTTGTAGTTTTTGAGTAAAGTGACCAAACACAGTCACGAAAAGTTTTCCGCCAGACTATAGCTTAAATACAATACGCTGGGGTCACATCGGAAGCCTGCCCTGACTCACAGAACTCGCTTATTACAAACATCCATCGATCGCCCCAGAAACTTGATTCGTTAGGCCATGCCTGATGGAGAACAGACTCCGTGACGTAAGCGTGGACTTAGAGAGGAAATTACAAATGGTATTAAATATGGGATACCTAGGCTGTGAACGAGGACACACGTGCGGGGGACTTACTGGTTATTTCAGGCGCAGTTGTATCCAGGTGTAAGAAGAATCGATATACACACACAGCTGCAGTAAATCTCCTCTCCGTGGACAGCTAAGCTTGTAGAGCAACATCGCCAACAACGTCACAAATATACGACGTCCCTGTCGCAGTTGGATAAGATCAAAGCGGCACCGTGTCCGCAAAGCTACGAGGATGACAGAGAGCTCTGAATATATCTATTTCTGCATGTAGTACATCAACTTCTGTGCAGCAGTCATCAGCATAATGGCAGTGTTCAGTGAATGGATCCTCCGTCTACGCTCGCAGAATAAAAGACATTCACAGAAAGGAAATACTTGCACTTAAGACGGGAGTCTGTATGTTTTTAGCCCAATTCCAAAGGGAGTTCGTCGGTTTGGGTTCAAAGATTGATATAGGTCGGAAGCTGGAAACAAACATCAATGTTACTACGTCATCACTCTGAGGTACAGAGAGTTTAGTTTTACGCCGTTTTTAGCAATATTCCAGTAAAGTCACGGTGGGGGACACAAGTAATGGACTTCAAACATTGTATTCGGCGTGACGAGCAAACACTTTAACAACTAGGCTACCCCACCGCCTCACGTTGAGGAAGATGTAACGCTGGTTCCCGTCAATTCCCGTGTACAAGTCCTTAGTTTGTACGCTCACACTGAAGTCGTTCCCGATATAGAACGATCTGACAGTCTGCATAGACACAGGAATGAACGGCATTTCAATCCTGAATTCAAAAAGTTGAGGTATCATGACCTCTTTGTGATAAACAGGGTCAACATAATTCTTAAAAGGAAAAGACAAGATGTATGATTTCCCAAATTCACAAAATACTTAACCAGAGATCGTTATTCTCGCTATGTCAAAGATTTTTGTATAGTGGAAGTGAGAACTAGGTTCTGATTTTAATGCAGTTGCCCATTTCAACGTCTGCACTTCATTTGCAAGGTTAAAATATGTTGACAGATCTCGAAATAATGTGTATATCAAGTATTCAGTTCTTACAGCAGATGGCCATGTCTCGAAGTAATGCGTGTATTGTCCCCAGGTCTTCCTGTAGATCATGGCCCCGTCTCGAAGTAATGCGTGTATTGTCCCAAGGTCTTCCTGTAGATCATGGCCCCGTCTCGAAGTAATGCGTGTATTGTCCCAAGGTCTTCCTGCAGATCATGGCCCCGTCTAGATGTAATGCGTGTATTGTCCCAAGGTCTTCCTGTAGATCATGGCCCCGTCTAGATGTCTTCCTGTAGATCATGGCCTTCCGTCTAGAGATGTAATGTGTGTATTGTCCCAAGGTCTTCCTGTAGATCATGGCCCGTCTAGATGTAATGTGTGTATTGTCGTCTAGATGTAATGTGTGTATTGTCCCAAGGTCTTCCTGTAGATCATGGCCCCGTCTAGATGCAATGTGTGTATTGTCCCAAGGTCTTCCTGTAGATCATGGCCCGGTCTAGATGCAATGTGTGTATTGTCCCAAGGTCTTCCTGTAGATCATGGCCCCGTCTAGATGTAATGTGTGTATTGTCCCAAGGTCTTCCTGTAGATCATGGCCCCGTCTAGATGTAATGTGTGTATTGTCCCCAGGTCTTCCTGTAGATCATGGCCCCGTCTAGATGTAATGTGTGTATTGTCCCAAGGTCTTCCTGTAGATCATGGCCCCGTCTAGATGCAATGTGTGTATTGTCCCAAGGTCTTCCTGTAGATCATGGCCCCGTCTAGATGCAATGTGTGTATTGTCCCAAGGTCCCTGTAGAATGGCCCGTCTAGATGTAATGTGTGTATTGTCCCAGGTCTTCCTGTAGATCATGGCCCCGTCTAGATGCAATGTGTGTATTGTCCCAAGGTCTTCCTGTAGATCATGGCCCCCCGTCTAGATGCAATGTGTGTATTGTCCCCAGGTCTTCCTGTAGATCATGGCCCCGTCTAGATGCAATGTTGTATTGTCCCAAGGTCTTCCTGTAGATCATGGCCTAGATGTAATGTGTGTATTCTAGATGTAATGTGTGTATTGTCCCAAGGTCTTCCTGTAGATCATGGCCCCGTCTAGATGCAATGTGTGTATTGTCCCAAGGTCTTCCTGTCTAGATGCAATGTGTGTAGATCATGGCCCCGTCTAGATGTAATGTGTGTATTGTCCCAAGGTCTTCCTGTAGATCATGGCCCCGTCTAGATTGTCCCAAGGTCTTCCTGTAGATCATGGCCCCGTCTAGATGTAATGTGTGTATTGTCCCAAGGTCTTCCTGTAGATCATGGCCCCGTCAAGATGCAATGTGTGTATTGTCCCCAGGTCTTCCTTTAGATCTGTAGATCAATGTGTGTATCCCCAGGTCTTCCTGTAGATCATGGCCCCTTCTAGATATAATGTGTATATTGTCCCCAGGTCTTCCTGTAGATCATGCCCCATCTAGATGTAATGTGTGTATTGGTCCCGTCTCGAAGTAATGCGTGTATTGTCCCAAGGTCTTCCTGTAGATCATGGCCCCGTCAAGATGCAATGTGTGTATTGTCCCAAGGTCTTCCTGTAGATCATGGCCCCTTCTAGATATTATGTGTATATTGTACCAAGGTCTTCCTGTAGATCATGGCCCCGTCTAGATGCAATGTGTGTATTGTCCCAAGGTCTTCCTGTAGATCATGGCCCCGTCTAGATGCAATGTGTGTATTGTCCCAAGGTCTTCCTGTAGATCATGGCCCGTCTAGATGTAATGTGTGTATTGTCCCCAGGTCTTCCTGTAGATCATGGCCCCATCTAGATGTAATGTGTGTATTGTCCCAAGGTCTTCCTGTAGATCATGGCCCCGTCTAGATGCAATGTGTGTATTGTCCCAAAGTCTCCCTGTAGTTCATGGCCCGGTCTAGATGTAATGTGTGTATTGTCACAAGGTCTTCCTGTAGATCATGGCCCCGTCAAGATGCAATGTGTGTATTGTCCCAAGGTCTTCCTGTAGGTCATGGCCCCGTCTAGATGTAATGTTTGTATTGACCCAAGGTCTTCCTGTAGATCATGGCCCCGTTTAGATGCAATGTGTGTATTGTCCCAAGGTCTTCCTGTAGATCATGGCCCCGTCTAGATGCAATGTGTGTATTGTCCCCAGGTCTTCCTGTAGATCATGGCCCCGTCTAGATGTAATGTGTGTATTGCCTCGAAGTTCTTCCTGTAAGTAATGCGTGTATTGTCCCCAGATCTCCTAATAATCATAACCCAATCTCGAAGTAATGTGCATATCTGGTCCTCAAGTGACCTCATGATCATAACCCAATCTCGAAGTAATGTGCATATCTGGTCCTCTAGTGACCTAATGATCATAACCCAATCTCGAAGTAATGTGTATATCTGGCCCTCAAGTGTCCTAATGATCATAACCCAATCTCGAAGTAATGTGTATATCTGGTCCTCATGTGACCTCATGATCATAGCCCAATCACGAAGTAATGTGTATATCTGGTCCTCAAGTCTCCTAATGATCATAACCCAATCTCGAAGTAATGTGCATATCTGGTCCTCTAGTGACCTAATGATCATAACCCAATCTCGAAGTAATGTGCATATCTGGTCCTCTAGTGACCTAATGATCATAACCCAATCTCGAAGTAATGTGTATATCTGGCCCTCAAGTGTCCTAATGATCATAACCCAATCTCGAAGTAATGTGTATATCTGGTCCTCAAGTCTCCTAATGATCATAACCCAATCTCGAAGTAATGTGTATATCTGGTCCCCAGATCTCCTATTGATCATGGCCCCATCTCAGTGTAATGTATTCATTATTTATTCATAAACTGTGTCTCGTTCTCCACATGTAAATGAATGCCTGCTGTCAGCGCGGTATTTATCATTCTATAAATAAGAAGAAAACTACAACGTTGGAAGAATGACTTCCCCCTTTATTCCTTTTTATAGCACATGTTCGACTCCGTCGGGATAGAAAACTAAGGTTTATTGATAATCGAAATGTTTTATTTCAAAATGATTTTTAAAGATGGCGTTTTGTGACAATGCTGTTGTAGTCAGGGATGCAGAGTGAGACTGAAACTGCAATTCGGGGGATATCTGTAGATCACCCATTCTGTCTGACACGCTGTTCACGGGGAGGAGGGTAAGAGTGGGGGACTTGTGATTGGAAGAGGGTCAAGTCAGAGCTATTGGCGCACTGTGACAAAAGGCACAACTGCAAATCGCTAACATGCAAGAATGCTATCATTGTCGTGTTAAGTGCCATTTGTTGGTTTGCTTCCGCTACCATGTTTATTGTCTTAGTTTGGGGGATTCCGACCGACACCCCATTGGATTGTGTTTGTGTATCCTAAAATGAGTGAGTGAGTGAGTTTAGCCTGGTCATGTACAAACCACAAATCAGCTCTAACTGGATATGAAAATCTCAGGGCTAATGGCACTAGTTCATTGATCTGCTACCCTTAGGCCAAGCCTGGCAAAATGACGCAAGTGGATTTTTCCACTGTTAAATACTGGCCTGTAAATTAATTAATTTGTCAACCACATTGGCAGGGCCTGGTTGTAGGTTGATTGTAATTGGAGGAGTTGGGTCTGATTGGTTGAGGTTGTAGGACAACTTCATGAAGGGGTCTGTCTCGTGAGTTGCTATTATGTGGAGGAGTGGGTAAAAATACACCAATATATTTCTACCTATTTAATCAATAATTAAACCCACATCTTAAATTCACAACTTTGTAAGCCTGCAAGATAACCGGACACGAAAACCAGGTCTTCATTGTCAAGAAGGTCATCTTTGACTTATTGATATTCCAGCAATATCATGGCGGGGGACACCAGAAATGGGCTTCACACATTGTACCTACGTGAGGAATCGTACCCGGATCTTCTGCGTGAAGAGCGAATGCTTTAACCACTAGGCAACCCCGCCCCCCTCGTGAAATGAAGAATCTGTTGTGCCTTCTATCTATCTATCCATCCATCCATCCAACCATCCATTCATCCATCCATCCACCCTTCCATACACCCTTCCATCCATCCACCCTTCCATCCACCCTTCCATCCATCCATCCATCCATCCTTCCATCCATCCATCCATCCACCCTTCCATCCATCCACCCTTCCATCCACCCTTCCATCCATCCATCCATCCATCCACCCTTCCATCCATCCATCCATCCACCCTTCCATCCATCCATCCATCCATCCATCTATTTGCTTGCTTATTTATCCATTTATTTTTATTTGACATAAAATCTTAGTTAAGATTCCAGGTGTACAGATGCCAATCAACTCTTGCGTCGCGGTGAGTTATAGTATCCTGGTTCGAGTTTCAGTCACTCTAAAATCAGAATTTACGGTTTGTGAGAACCAAGTCCTTGGGTTTGCTGAAGCTGTAAACATCCAAATCCTTCATTATTTCAGGTTTCTTTCCCTTAAAGGCGCCACGTCGTAAACCAACTGTCATATACTGGACAAAAATAGTTAGGGATATATGTAAATTTTGAAATTATGAATAATGATCTATTTATTCATGGACAGACCGATACAATATCAATCATAAAAATACCAATATCCCTAAATTATTTCGTCCAGTTTATGTTGAAATGCTGAACTGGAAATTGTTGTCAAAGTTACATAACATAGACTCTCATTTCTTTAGATTTCATTGTAGAATACCTGTGCGAACTTGATACTTGCAGTAAATAAAAGCGCCAAACCATTTCCACATCCATAAGAAATATTTGCTAAAATCCGAGTTGATTGTACAATTCAGACTGCATTTGAGCATTTGTTTGCTTGCTTGACACCTCATTCAGCAATAGACCGCCTCCGTGGTGTAGGGGTTAGAGCGTCCGCCCGGAGAGCGGAAGGTCGCCGGTTCGATCCCCGACCGCGTCATACCAAAAGACGTTAAAATATGGTACTTGTTGGTCCCTGCCTGGCGCTCGGCATTAATGGGTACAACAAGGACTGGTCGGCTTGGAGTCAGTATAATGTGTCTGAGTGGGGTATTCATGCTTCACTGCGGCATGGTATCTCAGTGGGCTAGCACTATAAAACCAGCTTAAGTCTGGGCTAGTACAAGCAGCCGCACATACACGTACACACGCATGCACGTCGTCATATGAGCGAAATATTCTCAAGTACGACGTTAAACCCAATTTCACCTCACCTCACCTCATTCAGCAATAGTTCAGCTGTATGACGGCTGTCTGTAGTTAGTTTGTTGTTTAACGCCGCGCTCAGCAATATTGCAGCTGTATCAGACAATCCAGTGATCAACAACATCGATCTACGCAATTTCTACGATGACGATGTGTCAACCAAGCCTGCGACTCTCGCCTCTTACGACAAGCATGGGTTCTTGAAGACGAATTGTAACTCGGATCTTCACGGGTCTGCGGCGGTTAGTAAATCATCGAGTCGGACCAGACAAGCCAGTGATTGGCATCTGAAGATACGATGACGTCGCATGTGTGTATGAATCACTGTCAAATAGTGATGATACCAATATTTCCTCTGACTCCTTGATCCATACGTAGCAGCTCCGAAGTTGACGTAAACTTACGATCACAGTACCGTACGTATTCTAATCGTAAATGACGATTGTCGTAGTTCATAAACTTAGACGTAGCCTCAGAGACTGTGTAAATATAGAGTTGTGCATCACGACAACTGGAGTCTCAGTGACTGTGTAAATATAGAGTTGTGCATCACGACAACTGAAGTCTCAGAGACTGTGGGTAAACATAGAGTTGTGCATCACGACAACTGAAGTCTCAGTGACTGTGTAAATATAGAGTTGTGCATCACGACAACTGAAGTCTCAGAGACTGTGTGTAAATATAGAGTTGTGCATCACGACAACTGAAGTCTCAGAGACTGTGTAAACATACAGTTGTGCATCACGACAACTGGAGTCTCAGAGACTGTGTGTAAACTACAGTTGTGCATCACGACAACTGAAGCCTCCATACAGCTGTGCATCAGGACAACTGGAAGTGTGTAAACATAGAGTTGTGCATCACGACAACTGAAGCCTCAGAGACTGTGTAAACATACAGTTGTGCATCACGACAACTGAAGTCTCAGAGACAGTAAACATGTTGTGCATCAGGACAACATACAGTTGTGCATACAACATCAGAGAGTAAACATACAGTTGTGCATCACGACAACTGAAGTCTCAGAGACTGTGTAAATCATAGAGTTGTGCATCACGACAACTGAAACTGTGTGTAAATATAGAGTTGTGCATCACGACAACTGAAGTCTCAGAAGTCCTCAGAGACTGTGTGTAAATATAGAGTTGTGCATCACGACAACTGAAGTCTCAGTGACTGTGTGTAAACATACAGTTGTGCATCACGACAACTGAAGTCTCAGAGACTGTGTGTAAATATAGAGTTGTGCATCACGACAACTGAAGTCTCAGTGACTGTGTGTAAATATAGAGTTGTGCATCACGACAACTGAAGTCTCAGTGACTGTGTGTAAATATAGAGTTGTGCATCACGACAACTGAAGTCTCAGAGACTGTGTAAATATAGAGTTGTGCATCACGACAACTAAAGTCTCAGAGACTGTGTGTAAAATATAGAGTTGTGCATCACGACAACTGAAGTCTCAGAGACTGTGTGTAAATATAGAGTTGTGCATCACGACAACTGAAGTCTCAGAGTGACTGTGTGTAAATATAGAGTTGTGCATCACGTTGTCTGAAGTCTCAGAGACTGTGTGTAAATATAGAGTTGTGCATCACGACAACTGAAGTCTCAGAGACTGTGTGTAAATATAGAGTTGTGCATCACGACAACTGAAGTCTCAGAGACTGTGTGTAAATATAGAGTTGTGCATCACGACAACTGAAGTCTCAGAGACTGTGTGTAAATATAGAGTTGTGCATCACGACAACTGAAGTCTCAGAGACTGTGTGTAAATATAGAGTTGTGCATCACGACAACTGAAGTCTAAAAGAGACATAGAGTTGTGCATCTGAAGTCTCAGAGACTGTGTGTAAACATACAGTTGTGCATCACGACAACTGAAGTCTCAGAGACTGTGTGTAAATATAGAGTTGTGCATCACGACAACTGAAGTCTAAGAGAGTGTGTGTAAATGTAGATTTCTGCTTCAAAGATATATTATGTATTCTTCAACGTGTCGCTAACATAAACTGAACGACTCTGTACCAACTAAAATGAATGTTCAGTTCCTTGTTCAAACGGTCCTCGTCATACACTCGTGTACCTAAACACGGCTGTTCCTTTCGTCCTGCCTCCCATCTTCAGAAATCACACAGAACTACGTGCCTAAACCTATTAAACGCGTTGTGCAAACACACCACAGACGTCTGGAAGGGCTTGCCACGCGGCGTCAGTGATTGGCCGGCCTGTGTCAAGCACGTGCTGCAATATTGTTCCAGTTAGAGCACGGGACGCACGTGCGGTCGGTACTCTGATTTCCCGGATGTGACATTCACGAACTGCACACTTAACGCAATACTTGACATTGGCACTTTTGTAGCAAACCACGGAGGACAGGGAGAGGCCTGCAAACATCTATCTTCAATCCCGTGAAATGTGTCAAGATAAAATCAATGCCGAAGCAGACTTTTTAAATATTTTTATCGATGTGTATTAAACGAAATCAGACTGACTTTACTGGACTGTGATCAATAGCTAAGTTCATTCCACGGGCCAAGTCAAATCGACACTTTCCAATTTTTTGCGCACATTTCAACGTCTATAGATTGGCAGTATCCCAGTCCCTCTTTCATTTCACAACCACTTAAATGGTGTCTCTATTTTTCGCCCATATTTCATCTCTTTCCCAGTTAACGGAACCGCTCGAGTCAGCTTCATCTAATACTGACAGAAAAAGAAACGCAACGTGGCCCTTTCGATATTGAGGACGTCTTCTGTAAAATATTCATTTATGAGTGAGTGAGTTTAGTTTTACGCCGCACTCAGCAATATTCCAGCTATATGGCGGCGGTCTGTAAATAATCGAGTCTGGACCAGACAATCCAGTGATCAACAGCATGAGCATCGATGTGCGCAATTGGGAACCGATGACATGTGTCAACCAAGGCAGGGAACCTGACCACCCGATCACGTTAGTCGCCTCTTACAACAAGCAGGGGTTACTGAAGATGAATATTCTAACCCGGACCTTCACGGTTCCATTTATAAAGCATACCACACATTATCTTCTCCTTGATTGTTAAGCATAAAAATGTATAAACGCAACTTCCTAGGTCCGAAGTTAAACATCTTCAGACATAAATAACCTACCAGAGAGTGGGATTGAAACACCGCTTTGAACAGTGTTCGAGTTATATCAGTTCAGGTCCGACTGATGTGGAAGGAAATCTCGAAGTGATGCAGATCTCGAACGTTTTACCGGCGTGCCTAAAGGGACGCAACTCTACACAGTCATTTGCAACACTTTTGTCGACAGGACCACTTGCACCCTTATCCCCTATTCCCAACCCACCATTTCCACTTCAGGAGAGGGTTCAGTTTATAAGATATGAGTGAGTGAGTGAGTATGGTTTTACGCCTCTTTTAGTAATATTCCAGCAATATCACGGCAGGGGACATCAGAAATGGGCTGCACACACTATACCCATGTGGGGAATCGAACCAGGGTCTTCGGCGTGACGAGCGAACGCTTTAACCACTAGGCGACCCCACCACCCCTAAACCCGTATTTATGAGTACAGTACAATACAACAGAGAAGTTGCTGATGTCACAATGAGGGTTGGTGGTTGTGAGTGAGTTGGATTTTACTCCGATTTTAGCAATATTCCAGCAATATCACGGCGGGGGACCAGAAATGGGCTGCGCACATTATACCCATGTGGGGAATCGAACCCAGGTCCTCAACCACTATGCTACCCCATCGCCCCGATAAGATAAGAGCTTGTAAAGAATGAATCGTTTTTGTGGCACTTTACACCTTTATCCAGTTAGAGTGAGTGAGTTAGTTAAAATTTGACGTCACCACGGCAATATTTCAGCCATATAGTGACGTTTAGATTATGGCGTAGTAGGGTAATGGATAACACTTTCGCTTGAGACACCGAATCCAAGAGTTGATTCTCAATACAGTTACAATGTGTGAATCATGTTCCTGCGATAGGGTAGCCCAGTGGTTAAAGCGTTTGCTCGTCACGCCGAAGACCCGGGTTCGATTCCTACATGGGTACAATGTGTGAAGCCCATTTCTGGTGTCCCCTGCTGTGATATTGCAGGAATATTGCTAAAAGCAGCATGAAACTAAACTCACTCACTCCTGCTCCTTAAGTCATAAACCATGACAGGGCTGCCAAGGTACTGTAAAATCGTCCTTGAACCAAACGTACTCACCAAACCCAATCATAATACGAATTCTAGCTGTGTGCACTCCAGATATATAGCAATCTTATTAAAGTCTGTCAGTGATATGTTTACGGCTGCAAGAAAATAATCGTTTGTGGACCAGACATTCTACTTATTTATTTCATTATTAATGATGATTCGCCGAGGTTACTATGACACAATCACCAAGGTCACTGAGTCTGACCACCCGGTCCTTCGGGTCGTTTCGTACAGCCTGTATGGAACCTACTCCAGCCTGGAATTCCATTCAACGAGGGCGACCTCTCTCAGTTCTTAGCGCGAAGCTTTGCTTTTCGCAGGTTCTTGTAAGTTGAACGCAAAAACCTGATATCAAGGTATTTAATGTCACTCACGGGGTATATAGTGCTACGACCTTGCTGTCATTTTGGGGCGTTACAAGCCTCTGTGCTCTTTTTGAAATGGCGTGAAGTATTTGTAACACATTATCTTGTTGAGTGACTTTAGTTTTACGCCGCACTCCAGCTATATGAGGTCCGTCTGTAAACAATCGAGTCTGGACCAGACAATCCAGTGATCAACAACATGAGCATCGATCTACGCAATTGGGATACGGTGACATGTGTCGCGATTGTTCCAGATGGGCCTTTATTCAACGTGGCGTTTATATAACTTCTGTGAGTGGCGGGGCGGTGGGGTAGTCTAGTGGTTAAAGCGTTGGCTCGTCACGCCGAAGACCCGGGTTCGAATCCCCACATGGGTACAATGAGTGAAGCCCATTTCTGGCGTCCCCCGCCGTGATATTGCTGGAATATTGCTCAAGGCGGCGTAAAACCAAACTCAGTCAGTCAGTCAGTCTTTGAGTGGCAGCTTAGAAGTTTGGAAGTACAATATAGACATATCTTTATGGATAACAACAGCTGTATTTCGTGAGTGCGACGTCTCGATACGGATTATTGTACCGTTTGTCAAGCAGGAAAAGACAACGGTACAAGAATCTGTTTCGAAACGTCACACTCAAGTAAAGCAGTTGATAGCCATAAAGTTTGTCTACATTGCGTTCATTACCCGTGAAGGTCCGGGTTAGAATAGTGATCTTCAGTAACCCATGCTTGTCGTAAGAGACTAACGGGACTGGGTGGTCAGGCTCGCTGACTTGGTTGACACGTGTCATCGGTTCCCGATTGTGTAGATCGATGCTCATGTTGTTGATCCCTGGATTGTCTGGTCCAGACTCGATTATTTACAGACCGCCGCCATATAGGTGGAATATTGCTGAGTGCGGCGTAACACTAAACTCACTCGCTCGCTCGCTGTCTCTCTCTCTATATATATAATAGTTTATCATAGGCTAACGAATGTCATAGCGCTAGGAACGCTTATGGATCGGGACCCAGATCAGCATCCTAAGTCCTACACCTGAGAAGTTCCGGGTACAAATTGCTCTTCAGTAGCCCATGCTTCTCGTAACAAGTCAACTAACGGGATCGAGTGAGTCAACTAACGGGATCGGGTGATCAGGCTTGCTGACTTGGTTGACACATGTCATCGTATCACAGTTTCGTAGATCGATGCTCATGCTGTTGATCACTCGATTGTCTGGTTCAGACTCTGTTATTTACAGACCGCCGCCATATAGCTGGAATATTACTGAGTGCGGCGTAAAACAACAAACAAACAAAGCCAAGTCCTGAGGTAATTCAGGAGAACGTGAACAAGGGAGACAATTGCCGTGGATGATGAATGATTTCCTCGGTGAGTTATTGGTGTAAATGTTTAATACAGCTCACTTATTACATGCCAGGAAAGCCAGCCCATGCTCCAGAGCAGGTTAGATATATCCCCTACGGTCAGAATCAATCAAAGCCTAATCTCGGGAGCCAATGGTTTGGGGATGTGATTAAGGCACGTACAGTGTCAAATTTAAACAGGGTTGTTATACCAGGTGCTAAACAGCAGCGTGATTCGATTTAGACTTCTGACTTTAGTTTTGTGGCCAAACGAAAAGGGAAGCTGTTTGTAGGTGATGAACTATATGTGGGCTGTGAACGGTGTGTGGAGGGGGTGTTAGGAGGGGTGTTTGGGTGTCAGGATTCAAACTGGGAAGGTAGGGGAATGCAACACGACTGCACAGTCTGGGGCAGAAGAGCAGCTTATTGAGTAATTTGTAAGGACCTTGCGACGGTGATACGCCCTTTCTCATCATGGTATGATGATGATACATCTGCTTGATTGCGAGGATCCGTCCATTGCCGCCTGGTGTTGATGTTACGCCCCTTCTTGCTAAGTCGTGATGAGACTCCTTCTCCAAAAGGGGAGGTGATGATACACCCCTTCTTGCTAAGTCGTGATGAGACTCCTTCTCCAAAAGGGGAGGTGATGATACACCCCTTCTTGCTAAGTCGTGATGAGACTCCTTCTCCAAAAGGGGAGGTGATGATACACCCCTTCTTGCTAAGTCGTGATGAGACTCCTTCTCCAAAAGGGGAGGTGATGATACACCCCTTCTTGCTAAGTCGTGATGAGACTCCTTCTCCAAAAGGGAGGTGATGATACACCCCTTCTTGCTAAGTCGTGATGAGACGCCTTCTCCAAAAGGGAGGTGATGATACACCCCTTCTTGCTAAGTCGTGATAAGACTCCTTCTCCAAAAGGGGAGGTGATGATACACCCTTCTTGCTAAGTCGTGATGAGACTCCTTCTCCAAAGGGGAGGTGATGATACACCCCTTCTTGCTAAGTCGTGATGAGACTCCTTCTCCAAAAGGGAGGTGATGATACACCCCTTCTTGCTAAGTCGTGATGAGACTCCTTCTCCAAAAGGGGAGGTGATGAAACACCCTTCTTGCTTAGTCGTGATGAGACTCCTTCTCCAAAAGGGAGGTGATGAAACACCCCTTCTTGCTTAGTCGTGATGAGACCTCTCCAAAAGGGGAGGTGATGATACACCCCTTCTTGCTAAGTCGTGATGAGACTCCTTCTCCAAAAGGGGAGGTGATGATACACCCCTTCTTGCTAAGTCGTGATGAGACTCCTTCTCCAAAAGGGAGGTGATGAAACACCCCTTCTTGCTTAGTCGTGATGAGACTCCTTCTCCAAAAGGGGAGGTGATGATACACCCCTTCTTGCTTAGTCGTGATGAGACGCCTTCTCCAAAAGGGGAGGTGATGATACACCCCTTCTTGCTTAGTCGTGATGAGACGCCTTCTCCAAAAGGGGAGGTGATGAAACACCCCTTCTTGCTTAGTCGTGATGAGACCTCTCCAAAAGGGGATGTGCTGATACGCCCTTCTTGCTAAGTCGTGATGAGGCTCCTCCTCCAAAACGGAAGTGATGTGATACGCCCCGTCTTCCTAAGTCGTGAACAACCGAGTCAGTTCAGTGTTTGATATCACGACCATAGATCTATACAATTGGCGATAAGGCCATACTCACCTACAACTTCAATCACAGAAATGCTGGCCCGATACCTCGCTTTGTAGGCAGTGTGCGAAATAGTTTCCAACTTTTCCTAGACAGTCGGGCTGGTTTTGCCTGAAAGTTACTAGCCCCTAAAATATTTCACCGGCCCGAAATTTGAATATAGACACGGGCTTCATCATTAAGCTGCTAACATTTTTATCAGGCCGTAAATCTTGCATGATTTAAAAGTGTATTTTAACTTAACAAGTCGGAGAGAGTGATATATTTACAAAATGACCCCATAAAAATTCACTAGCCAGTCGGGCCAGTGACTGGAGATTTACTGGCCCGACTGGATTTTTACTAGCCAGGGGCTAGCGGGCCAGTGGCTTTTTCGCTCACTGTTTGTAGGGACACTTACTTGTAACTTTCTAATCAGCCATTCGATAGGCCTTCAGTTTGTAAGATCAGCACGTTTGCTTTCTGTATCTGAAACCGCATTAAAAGTCCAATTCTGAATGTAGACTAAAACGGCAGCGTTACTATATTGTTGTGTATATTTTTTTCCAAACAAAAGCATAAAATAACCTGTCATCTCGGAGCGTAATGGCACCTTCAATGAAAGGAAGTACCATCGTAAATATCATTCCTGTTCTGTGTAGGGTTTCTTTTCACAAATAAAAATATACGAATTGAGGCGTTACTGAAGGTGAATCAGAGAAGTGACACCTGAAGCCCCCACGTATTTTCCCTTTACACTGGGAAGTCAAAGTTCAACTGACGCCGAGGTGGCACACAGGCCTTGGGGCAGTGAGGTATCACTCCGGTTGGTTGGTTGGTTGGTTGGTTGGTTTGTTGTTTAACGCCTCACTCAGCAATACTCCAGCTATATATAAATATTAAATAATCGACGCTGGACCAGACAATCCAGTGATCAACAGCATGAGCATCGATCTATGTAATTGGGATGCGATGACACGTGTCAACCAAGTCAGCGAACCTGACCACCCGATCCCGTTAGTCGCCTCTTACGACAAGCATGGTTTTTTGAAGATCAATTCTAATCCGGGTCTGATTATATTTGACATTTGCAGAATACACGTCTAACAATAGAAAGTGTATTTGTCCTCTTTAGCATGTTACAAAGGGGTGTCGCAACCACAAGTAATATTTGCAAACACTTTAGGGTCCTAAAATGAGACACAATCTTAGTCGACGACGTGTGTGTATTATATACTCTCCCAAAAAGAAACGCATATAGGAATTTCAGCTGTATTTTTATGTTTATTTTGAAACATCTTGTAGGCTTTATGAGTCAATGAAATATAGCGAAATTGCATACTGGGAATGCAGACATATCCGTCTTTGGCACCAACTCCAGGAAAGTCAGTTTGAGTGTCACATGGAGACGTGTGGTGGCGCTGAAGTCACTACCTCGTGTGACCACCGTGGGCATCCAGAACTGCACGGCATCGCCTCGGCATCGAACGAATAAGTCTCAGAATCTCGTGTTGCCCAATCGCAGCCCACTCTGCCTGCAGTGCCTGTGCGAGTTGCTGAAGTGTCTGGGGCTGAGAGTTACGGCGTCGCACCCGTCTGTCCAGGGCATCCCACAGATGTTCGATCGGGTTTACGTCCGGTGATCGTGAGGGCCACGGGAGCACATTGATGTTGTGGTTCTGGAGGAAGTCTCTAGTGTGACGTGCTGTGTGGGGCCTGGCATTGTCCTGTTGAAACAACTCCCTCTGGCGATCAATGATTGGAAGGAGGTGTGGGCGTAGGATTTCGTCACAGTATCGTTGAGCTGTCAGGTTGCCCTGGATCATCACCAAATCACTTCTCCTACGGCAGGTGATCGCTCCCCACATCATAACACTGTCCCGGCCGAATCTGTCCACCTGGGGAACGCAAGCGTCGGCGAAATGTTCACGTCGACGTCTGTACACCCGCATTCTTCCATCGCGTCGTTCCAATAGAAATCGTGATTCATCACTGAACCAGATTCTACGCCGATTCGGTAGGTTCCAGGCCTGATTGTTGGTGCACCATTGAACTCGATGTCGACGATGTTGTTGAAGCACAGGGCCAAAATAAGGTCTTCTGGCACGTAAACCAGCCTCTCTCAACCTATTCCTGACGGTCTGTGCAGAAAGCCTCCTCAATCCGGGTATTTGTCGAGCGGTACTGGTCGCCGTAGCTGTTCGATGACGCAGGTGATGTACCCGGATGTAGCGATCCTGCGCCGCAGTGGTCGCTCGAAGTCGCCCACTACGAGGGGCATCTGCTACCGCATTCTGCCGGCGATATCTCTCCCAGAGCCGTGAAATGGTGCTTTGGTGAACATTCATGCGTCGGGCAACTGCACGTTGAGACTGGCCAGCTTCAAGCAAACCAAGGGGCGGTGGGGTAGCCTAATGGTTAAAGCGTTGGCTCGTCATGCCGAAGACCCGGGTTCGAATCCCCACATGGGCACAATGTGTGAAGCCCATTTCTGGTGTCCCCCGCCGTGAAGTTGCTGGAATATTGCTAAAAGCGGCGAAAACCAAACTCAGTCAGTCAGTCAGTCAAGCAAACCAATGGCGATATGACGGTTGGCTTCACTTAGACGTGGCAGTTTGCGTTCGTCAACAATATTTCAAATACAGTGAAAATCGACAGACAGCGATCAACCTTTTATACCCATCATTGAGACTATCTGATCCCCAACTTTCACGTGCATTGCATGTGAATTGTGCATTCTGTGACACTACACGCCGAAATTGAAAATCATGCTGTTAAATATGGGTATTTTACGGATGGTGCGTTTTGTTGTGATGTTTCAAAACATAAACACCATAGGACTCATAAACGGAGCAAAACCTTTTGTAAAATGAATCACGTTTTAATTCATTGCTACATGGAATTGCTATTTTCATTATGCGTTTCTTTTTTGGGAGAGTATATATATATTATATATTTCCATACTCATGTTTATAATCTCAAAAACTATTATATCGTTGGGGAAGACCGCATGTTGCTCTGTCATTAAATGTTACTTCACTCAAGCGTGATATCAGTTGTAATGTTTCATTCAATACAGAATTTCATAATCTCATGCATAATTAAAATGTCATACATTCATAACATGTCACAAACCATACTGCAAGTATTTTATGTTCAGTAAGGTCGTATCGTGGTGTGGCATACAGGGGCGGTGGGGTAGCCTAGTGGTTAAAGCGTTCGCCGAAGACCCAGGTTCGATTCCCCACATGGCGTACATGATATGGGAATGAATGTGTGTTATCACGAGTGACAGAATGCGTTACCTGGTGTGTGACAGACTGTGTAACAAAATGGGTGACCTAATGTGTGTTAGAATGTGTGAATGTAGACCTATTCTAACCAGGAATGCCCAGGCCCTTAAATGACCCCTACTTGCTGGATTCACATAAATCTGAAAGCCTCAGCAAAAGGCTGGAGTGAAACTGCTTAGGGCAGGCAATTTGCCGGAAGCAAAAACGATTAATTCTGGGAGTACACTGGCATCATCCAGAAATGTAATCGTGTTTATAAAATACATTTGAAGGCAATCCGTAATTTGCAGTAGAATGTGGGATTTGTGTGAACAGAGCATGCCACCTGACGTATGAAAGAATGTGTAACTTGTGTGTGACAGAATATGTCACCTAGCGCATGACAGAATGTGTGACTTGTGTGACAGAATGTCACCTAATGTGTGACAGAATGTGTCACTTTGTGTGACACAATGCCACCTAATGTGTGACAGAATGTGTGACTTGTGTGTGACAGATATGTCACTAATGTGTGACAGAATAGCACCTAAGGTGTGACAGAATTTCACCTAATGTGTGACTTGTGTGTGACACAATGTCACCTAATGTGTGACAGAATATGTGACTTGTGTGTGACAGATATGTCATCTCATGTGTGACCTGTGTGTGACAGAACACACCACTAATGTAAGTAGAATGTGTGACCTGTGTGTGACATATATGTCACCTGACGTATGACAGAATGTGTGACTTGTGTGTGACAGAATGTGTGACCTGTGTGTTACAGAAGTAGAATGATTGACTACCTTTACGCCGCTTTTAGCAATATTCCAGCAATATCACGGCGGGGAACACCAGAAATGGGCTTCACACATTGTACCCATGTGGGGAGTCGAACCAGGGTCTTCGGCGTGACGAGCCAACGCTTTAACCACTAGACTACCCCACCGCCCCTATAGAAGTAGAAAATGTGTGCAACAGAAGTTAACAGAATGTTTGACGGAATGTGTCAGCATATGTAAAGTGTCGGATGTGACAGGATGTGTGACAGAATGTTTCAGAATGAGCGACTGAATGAAATGAAATATGATAATTTGTACCAATATGTGACAAATTGTTACAGAATAAGTTAAAGACTGTAACAGAATGAGTGACAGATTGTAACAGAATGAGTGACAAATCGTAGCAGCATATGTGGCAGAGTGTAACAGAATGTGTAAAAGAGGAAAACAGAAGGCACCGTTGAAGCCTCAACCGAACGCGGTGTCTTAAAGGGGGTCGGTGCTCCCCAAGAAGTTAGTATAACGCGCTCCGTATAAAGTGACACAACGCCCCTGTATATTTAGCGTAGTAATAATTTGGTGTCGTTTAACGCTTACTCAGCACTATTACAGCTTTACGAGGAGGGAAAGTAAATAATGTAATTCTGGATATGACACTCCGGTGATTATGATCATGGCCAACTGTTTAGATAACACGCAATCGTGACTGAGTCGCCGAACCAGCCAACGCCGAGATTGTCGACCAGCGTATTGAGACCTATTCTTACTAGGAAACCCATAAAAAATCTACTGCTAGATTTACATAAAATCTTAAAGCATCTGCAACAGACAAGTTTCGAATAAAACTGCTTGGGCAGACAATTTTCAGGAAACCAAACCCCTTTAAATGTGGGAGTTCAGTGGCATCATCTAGAACTGTAATCGAGTTTATGATATACATATGAAGACATTCTCAGTTGGTGTTTGGTGCGTGTGATAAAAAGGTAATACTTTGTCACGTGACGTGTGCCTTGCCCCACCCTCTTCGTGTTAGCAGCGTGGGTGACCAGAAAGGTGGAGGGGAGATAAAACTTCGACTCTCGCGTATAACGGTCAGAAACACATAGACAATTTAATTACGAGATAGGACTAGAAAATCGATAAGTCATATGCTGGCGTTGTACACCGTGATCTAGCGAAGATATACCTCATAGGTTAGACATTACATTACATTAACAGAGCCGGTGTCATCAGGCGAAGGCTGGTAGTCGTTGTCAATATGCCTGGAATTGTTCTTGGAATATTGGTAACTATTCTGAAAGCCTTTAATGGCATCTCCACATCTGGTTATTCAATAGCGGCTCCGTTGTTGTTTGTGACGTCACAAACGACTCTGTTGCCATGTTTGAGTCATGACTCGCTACATACTTGCATCAGAAGCGTGACGTCATCATGACGTCATCTTGTTGTGTTGAAGACACTGATGGAGCAGACATAGCGTGTCTTCTTACATTTTTAGCCCAAAGTGGTAACGGAAGAGATTTTGCGTCGTGAAGGTCAGTTGGATCTATGCTGTGCTGTCATCAGCATCGCCAAATATTTCCTGGCAAATGAAGAAGATCTTGGAAATACGTCAATGTTGTGATGCTCGTTGTTTACTTACCTACACGCGCTTATTTACGGACTATCGTGAATATATCTGTCAAGCTATTTGTATCTCTTTGTTGAAATATTCAGTTCATATTTAGTTCATATTTAGTTAATTATAGTGAGCGTTATTTTATGATCATGCCAGCTTTTATCCGTCATCATCGTCTTTATCGTTATCTTTACATCATCGTCCGTTAGTACAGTACAGTGTGAAGTCAATAAGCCCACCCTCGTTGTTATGAGTGAGTGAGTTTAGTTTTACGACGCTCTTAGCAATATTTCAGAATATCACGGCGAGGAACAGCAGATATGTCTTCAAACTCGTTGTTATGTGATCGATTGAAATAGAATATCGTCTTACTTCGGACCCTTTACAGTATGTGATAATAGAATAATGCCCATGTGTTGATATTGTGCAGATGTATGAATGAGTGAGTGAGTATGGTTTTACAGCGCTTTTAGCAATGTTCCAGCAACCGGGGACACCAGAAATGGGCTTCACACATTGTGCCAATGTGGGGAATCTTCGGCGTGATGAGCGAACGCTTTAATCACTAGGCTACCCCACCGCCCCTGCACCTGTATGTAATGTTCAACTCCGATCACCTAATGTATGTCTGAATTGGAACTTCAGTCACCTCATGCGTGTCCGATGCGAAACGCCAATCACCTCATGCGTGTCTGATGTGAAACTTTAATCACCTCATGTATGCCTGATGAGAAACATCAGTCACCTCATGTATGTCTGATGTGAAACTTCAATCACCTCATGTATGTCTGATGTGAAACTTCAATCACCTCATGTATGTCTGATGTGAAACTTCAATCACCTCATGCGTGTCTGATGTGAAACTTCAATCACCTCATGCGTTTCTGATGTGAAACTTCAATCACCTTATGCATGTCTGATGTGAAACTTCAATCACCTTATGCGTGTCTGATGTGAAACTTCAATCACCTCATGCATGTCTGATGTGAAACTTCAATCACCTCATGCATGTCTGATGTGAAACTTCAATCACCTTTGCATGTCTGATGTGAAACTTCAATCACCTCATGCGTGTCTGGCATGCAGCCAACGGAGTGGCGTTGCATCTGGACGCATCATTTACTCATTTCATCACGTGCACGGACAGCACGTGGTGCACGTGCTCAGAGAAGCCAGAGGGTACCTGTCGTGTCATCCTCGATCATCTCCAGGGTATACGTTACGATCACTATCCACTATACCCTGGATGCATCCACGGCTTGGCCCGATGAGTTTATTACCTCCCTTGGCTGGCTTTTTATCCAATCAGGTGTCTACGCTGGGAAGTTGAGCGAACCAATCAGAAGTCACTTTCGCTTCTTAAATTATCTAACCGTTTACACTTAGCAACACAGTTGATGCAGAGGTACTCTGAAAGAGGTAGAAGTTGTTCTTTCATATATATTTTTAAAGTTTCAGATCTGTCAATTTGTCTGTATGATTTCCCCAAAAATCTGAGTGGCACTGCGACCGCTATCCTTGTTGACACTGGCAAGCTCGGATGTAACGGCGGCTTAGCTGATTGGCTACTGTGAGAATGCTGAGCCAGCAAAGTGAGGTAATATAATTATCGCAAGCCGTGGATGCATCCAGGGTATAGTGGAGAGTGATCGTAACGTATACCCTGGAGATTATCGAGGATGCTGTCGTGTATGTATCGACCCAAATGGTACCACAGCGGATATCGATCTTCATCGGACACTAGTTTTACACACATTTATCGTCATTCCACCAGTTCCTTCATGCCAGTATATATATTTTAGGATATTCAATATCTGTGTTGGTCCGTTTATCAGATCCCAAATAATACTGAAGAAGGAGTCGAACTCACGACTGGAATGATTGGGAATTTTACATGACTTCACCTACTGAAACATTTGTTCTGGCCGTCATTCATTCATTCATTCATTCATTCATTCATTCATTCATTCATTCACCCATTCATTCATTCATTCACCCATTCATTCATTCATTCACCCATTCATTCATTCATTCATCCATTCATTCATTCATTCATCCATCCATTCATTCATTCATTCATTCATTCATTCACCCATCCATTCATTCATTTATGCAGATACACATTTTCGAATTTGATAATAATATTTCTGGGATTAAATGTCAGTGTTTCATTCATGCAGATATATATTTTTAAATATACTAATTTTATTTCTGGGACAGTACATCATTACGTTCATGCTATCTCTATCCATATCCCTATCCCAAATGAACAATCACGTGTCAGTGACTTCCGTTCAACCGCTTGGTTGGACATGTATCAGCTGTTTAGTACGGTCTGTCTCACAGTCCCTGAATCACATTATATTTTCCCTTCTGTCCACCTTTCTGAAATGTTGAAGTGCTTGATAATGCAGGACTAGATTTTCTCATTTTCTGAATCACCTTTGTCACTAGCTGTAGTGTTCATTTTCAATTTAAAAGAAATTGTTTGTTTCTATCAAAATTATATACATTCAGAGTTGGTTCTGTAAAATGTCCCTGTTCTTTAAAAGTGTGACTGGCACTATTAATCTGGATTATAATCACGTTTCTGTAGATCCCTGTGTCAGTCTGTCTCACAGTCCCTGAATCACATTATATTTTCCCTTCTGTCCACCTTTCTGACATGCTGAAGTGCTTGATAAAGCAGGACTAGATTTTCTCATTTACTGAATCACCTTTGTCACTAGTGTCCATTTTCAATTTAAAAGAAATTGTTTGTTTCTATCAAAATTATGTACATTCAGAGTTGGTTCTGTATAATGTACACTGTTCTTTAAAAGTGTGATGGGCACTTTTAATCCGGATTATAATCACGTTTCTGTAGATTCCTGTGTCAGTCTGTCTCACAGTCCCTCAACCACATTATTTTCCCGACTGCCTAGCCCTCCCTGCAATGATTAAGCCCTAAATGAAGCAAGTCCTAAAACTTACTGGAGCTTCTTTTCAATGTAAATCGGTGTACTTGATACTATCAAAATTGTATGTACTCAGGGACTAAGCGTTAGTCTATACCCTGTGTCTCAGACTGACTGAACGGTACCAGGCCTCCTGGGGTGCCGCTCCATCCCCCACCCCACTAATCCCCGCATCATTGCATCACGGCTGATACGCTATCTCCCTGGCGGTAAAGGGCGGCATGTTGCACATGAGAAGTTTCTGACGTAACAGTGGCTGGATAATCTCGCCGACCTGGTTTGGCGGGGATCAGGAAGGATGGGGTAATTGGGGGTGGGGATAACAAAGGTGACATGCTGTACCGTTTAGCAACCCCCTGCCTCGCTCCCACTGACGTAACAGAGTAAGCATTTCCCCTGCTACCCAACTCCACTCGCCCGTGTATTCCGATAAGAACGATATACGTTCTCCAGATAAGAGACTTACAGGGAGTTTCAAACGATTGTTGCGAACGGACTGGTACCCCCCACCCCACCCCCGTGCCATCTTCACACGTCAGCGGATAACGGAGAGATATTCCGCTATTTTTAACACGTTTGCCCAGTGCATTATTGCGTAATCCTGGAGGAAATATAAGACATTATTCACTCTCTCGCCAAGAGCAATCTTCGGGGACATTGATACCCGACTTCAGTACTATACGGACTAATCAGTCCAGTGATTCAGAATGGCGCCGAGGCGATGCTGACAACATCAGTGCATCCTTGATCCCCACTGCAGACTATACCACTGGCCGCACCCACATACACTGCATCCTCCCCACCCAGCCCACCAAGCACAACGCAATTACTCACCGAAATCCTCCCCCGCCTCTCCGACCATGAATAACACTGCTTCCTTCCAAACGCCTTTTGCCGGTGATAACACTGCTTCCTTCCAAACTCCTTTTACCGGTGATAACACTGCTTCCTTCCAAACCCCTCTAACCGATGATAACACTGATTTCTTCCAAACTCCTCTAACCGATGATAACACTGCTTCCTTCCAAACCCCTCTTACCGGTGATAACCCTGCTTCATTCCAAACCCCTCTAACCGATGATAACAACTTCCAAACTTCTAACTGATGTCCTACCAAACCCATTTACTGATGATTTCTGGTGTCCCCTGCCGTGATATTGCTGGAATATTGCTAAAAGCGGCGTAAAACCAAACTCAGTCAGTCAGTCAGTCTTACTGATGACAATGCTGATTTCTTTTAAACCTCACCCACCAACACTCCTTGTTTCCACACCCAGTTACTTACCAACCCTCCTTGCTACCACGCCCAACTCACAAGGATAACAGTCCTTGCCTCCACGCCCAACTCACAAGGATAACACTCCTTGCTTCCACACCCAGTTACTTACCAAACCTCCTTGCTACCACGCCCAACTCATAAGGATAACAGTCCTTGCCTCCACGCCCAACTCACAAGGATAACACTCCTTGCTTCCACACCCAGTTACTTACCAAACCTCCTTGCTACCACGCCCAACTCACAAGGATAACAGTCCTTGCCTCCACACCCAACTCACAAGGATAACAGTCCTTGCCGCCACACCCAACTCACAAGGATAACACTCCTTGCCGCCACACCCAACTCACAACGATAACAGTCCTTGCTTCCACACCCAACTCACAACGATAACAGTCCTGCTTCCACACCCAACTCACAACGATAACAGTCCTCGCTTCCACACCCAACTCACAACGATAACAGTCCTCGCTTCCACACCCAACTCACAACGATAACAGTCCTCGCTTCCACACCCAACTCACAACGATAACAGTCCTCGCTTCCACACCAAACCCACAAGGATAACAGTCCTCGCTTCCACACCCAACTCATAAGGATAACACTCCTTGCCGCCACACCCAACTCACAACGATAACAGTCCTTGCCGCCACACCCAACTCACAAGGATAACACTCCTTGCTTCCACACCCAACTCACAAGGATAAGACTCCTTGCTTCCACACCTAACTCACAAGGATAACAGTCCTTGCCTCCACACCCAACTCACAAGGATAACAGTCCTTGCCCCCACACCCCACTTACCAGTGATTACAGTCCTTACTTCCACACCCAACTCACAAGGATAACAGTCCTTGCCCCCACACCCCACTTACCAGTGATTACAGTCCTTACTTCCACTCCCAACTCACAAGGATAACAGCCTTTGCCTCCACACCCAACTTACCAGTGATAACAGTCCTTACCTCCACGCCCAACTCACAAGGATAACAGTCCATGCCTCCACACCCAACTCACAAGGATAACAGCCCTTACCTCCACGCCCAACTCACAAGGATAACAATGCCTCAACAAGGATAACAGCCCTTACCTCCACGCCCAACTCACAAGGATAACAGTCCTTGCCTCCACACCCAACTCACAAGGATAACAGCCCTTACCTCCACGACCAACTCACAAGGATAACAGTCCTTGCCTCCACACCCAACTCACAAGGATAACAGTCCTTACTTCCACATACCAATGATAACACTGTTTTCTCCCATTCATCACCCACAGATATGAATACTGCTATCTCCCTACCTGAAGTCACCTCCTTCGTCATAATCGCCTACCCCGATTCTCTCCCCCAGGTAACCTAGCAAAGCATCATCCCTTCCCACCGCACGTGAGCAGTAAAATCTTCCCCCACGCTCGGCGTCCGCGCCTCGACCCCAGCCATCTCTCTTTAATGACGCTTTTTTTCATGTCAGCTGTTTTCAAGACGACAAAAGCAGCATGCGTCCTCGTCAGCCAACAGACTCCCTGGTAGTGAAGGTCTGGTGCCGTGTCATGCACACCGGACAAGCACGCCACCAGCGTGGACGTACAACGAAGACAAGCACGGTGATGGAGATAGCTAGCCTTGTAATGATCAGATGAAAAAGTCTCCCATAGTTTTGTAGTTCCTCCAGATCACGGTAGCAAAGTTGGGTCTTCAATATAGAAAATCAATACTGCATAGTGTTATCCCTGCGTTCACAGAACGTGCACCAGTGTGAACAAAATTAACAGTATTTCCTATAGCGTCGAAGACAGGGTCTATCGACCAGAGGTTTTGGAACAGACCATGTCAGTGATTGCGGGTCGCAGTTCGATCTGTGGATAGGAGGGGTGATGTGCCAGTAGCCAACGGTCGCTTATGCCAGTAGCAGGGAGGGTTGAGCGGTGGAACAGTCACTGGTCTGCGCCGCATAATAAGACCCCGGCAGTACTCGCTACATCTACTCGCGAAACAGCTACAAGTGGTCGGCCGCCTCGGCTCTGCCACCGAAATGAGCCAATTGGCTTTGGGCATGCGTATTTCGTCTGAAAGCTTTTGATCAAGATGGCGCTGGGTTTCGGACAGCCGCGTCTTGTGAGCAGACGATGTTCAGCAGGGCCTTGGAGTTACCTGCAGTATGTGGAGAAAACCCAGCTATAAAACCCCGTGACAAGTTGATCAAGTTGTGAGAATTATGCGGTGTGTGAAATATTCCGACGTGGGTTGGAAGTAAGAGCAGACGACACAAGCTAAAAGCGCCAGTTGGCACTGTGGAGGCGAGGTGACAGCTAGACACCCCGCTTCAGTCCTCCTGCTCAGTAGGCAATACCATTGGGCAACAATCGAAATTGGATGAGTGTCTTTGAGCGACGGGATTGCTCAATTAAAGATTGTTCATGTTTATTTCGAGATTTTGTGCACTTGTTCCCCTTCCGTGTACCTTCAATGAAATATGCCAGATCTTCTAGGGAATGGGAACAGTAAGCAGTTATATCGCAGTTTGCCCCCCCTCCCGTGGGGCTTCGGTGGACGCCTACAGTGCCTACGGGGTCGACGCACACGGTATTGGCCTGCTGTGTTAGTGTTTCTTCTCGTGACCCTGGAGAGTATTGCGCGTGGGTCCGTCCTAGCGAGCACGTGCTCCTATCTGGGGTACTATCTTGATAATGCGTCCGTTTCCTCAACCCTCTACCCGTGCCTTAGCCTCACGACAGATCTAAACAGACAGATTTGTGACAAGCAAGTTAAGGCGAGAACGAAAATGATACGCCGAAGAAACATACGGCTAAAATTGTGTTCCTCGTATCCTATATATTCCCTTATTAGCGCTTCCAATAGGGAGAACCCCTGCAAAGTCGCCGGCTCCATGTCGGAGTGTACTAATTGTTTGGACAGACTTCTAGCCATAGACCTGGAGGTTGAACATAGCATAAGCGGCTTTCAGGACATTTTAGAACGGATGGATTGTACGGACCGCTATTCGGTCAAATGGAATTGTACGCATTGTAAGGTAAGATAATTTATATACATTTTACACCATGACCAAACTGTGACAAGGCGTTTTCAGTCCAGTGGTCGTGACAGACACGATTCCTCATGGTTTTCAACAACCTGTTGATCTTTTACGTCAGCTGTGTTTTCGAATATTCCTTATGGTCATATTATTTATTACATATTTTCTTTCCGATGACAGTTTTTCCGGGTAGGTGTCGCTTGAAGACACTGGGGGCTGTGTGAGGAGTTTACGACAGACTGGGAGCGATTGGCTCATGTTGTGTGACCTTCACTGACACAGTTAAAGGTCACAAACCAAGCCCTGCTGGAAACTATTCCTGTGCATGTTTCATTTCAGAGGCTATATATTACATAGACCACAGCTAGTGGTTATATTTCACCATCACCTGTTGCTCTTATCACGAGGAGCCATCTTGATTTTATGTTTGTATTCCTCAAATGTTCTTCCCCACACAGGAAGCAATCAAACTAGCGGAATGGTAATTCCCGTTTAATCATCACTCGAACTATTGACAATATTCAAATGTACTCTGCAGCTGGCGAAGTGTGACTAAATAATGTTGGCATTCGTCAAAAACAACAAAAACTGGTTCAGTTAGAGTCATAGCTGTAGAACAAGTGTAGGAACGTATATATTCTAGCACATGCCAATGTATTATTGTGAGGCACGTACGACGTATTAACTCCTTCTATGTTCAGTGTTATTTGGACTATCTTCCCGTCTTGTCTTGTTTATAACAGCGATATTGCTTGACAACCTCGCGTTATGTGAATCACGTGCCCAGCTCTTCCACACCGGTCCGAGTGCTCGGACAATGGTCAGACCAAATAACCAATTTATCATAGACCTGGCAAAGGAAACCGATCTATTTGAGCAGCGGAGTAACACATTACCTCGATGTAACACGGTCCTCTTAAAGCGGAACCGGTTCACGCGCGTCGTAATTTATGCTGTCATCATATGAATCAGGATTATCAAACTGATACATACACTACAGTAGCCATTGGATGACGTCAGAGGGGACATATTGTTATTGGTTAGCCGATATCTATATACAAATGGACATAGACTATTTGAAGACCTTTCGAGAAACATCTTACACTGGACATTAGGATCAAACCACAGTTCCACGGAATGTTGTCTCTTGGTATTGAAACCTTCCTTCATGACCTGATTGGTTCCATCGTATTAAAAACATGCCAGTATACAAAAAACATATTCCAGTATATTTATATCCAGTCATAAGAATCAGTTGCACCTACTTATGATAAGGGCAAGGAGGACGAGATTCTCCTTCTCATATACGATTATAGACGGGAGACCGTAATTACTGTCCAAGTACCGAATGAGCCGATACTGAACTACAGTGATATGTCTGTGCTGGTGACGTCGACCCTGGAGATGAGGGTGCTGTCGCCTTACCAGATGTCTGCAGAGTCCCACGCCTCCACGGCCAATCTGTACATCGATTGCCTGTTTTTATAATTGCAGGAAATGAAGGCCCTAACTGCGCTGGTTCGTATATTCGGACCTATTGTAATCATATTCTATTCCATTTGACGATCGGCCTTGACCCTTCACCGGATCAAAGAGAAGCGTCCATTTGCTCTGTGACTGCTTACCCACCGAAGTTTCGAATCCCAATGATCGCCCCCACCACCCGAACCACCACCACCACCCTCGACACCAGTTGAACTCCCCTTGAGGAGAACATTTATGTCAACCTCTGTATTATCCACACAACAATTCGAGTTATCTGTCTCACAGTTATTGAACTGCATTGTTTTCCCTACCCCGCTTGTACCCATCTCCTCCACAACAGTGGAACCCCTCCATCTCCTCCACAACAGTGGAGCACCTCCATCTCCTCCACAACTGTGGAACCCCTCCATCTCCTCCACAACAGTGGAACCCCTCCATCTCCTCCACAACAGTGGAGCACTTCCATCTCCTCCACAACTGTGGAACCCCTCCATAACAGTGGAGCACCTCCATCTCCTCCACAACTGTGGAACCCCTCCATCTCCTCCACAACACTCAAACCCATCAATCTTCTGCACAAGAGTGGAACCCATCCATCTCCTCCACAACTGTGGACAGTGGAACCCCTCCACCTCCTCCACAACAGTCAAATCTCTCCATCTCCTCCACAACAGCCGAACCCCTCCATCTCCTTCACAACAGTCAAACCCATCAATCTTCTCCACAACAGTCAAACCCTCCATCTCCTCCACAACAGCCGAACCCCTCCATCTCCTCCACAACAGTCAAACCCTCCATCTCCTCCACAACAGACAAACCCTCCATCTCCTCCACAACAGCCGAACCCCTCCATCTCCTCCACAACAGTCAAATCTCTCCATCTCCTCCACAACAGCCGAACCCCTCCATCTCCTTCACAACAGTCAAACCCATCAATCTTCTCCACAACAGTCAAACCCCTCCATCTTCTCCGTAACAGCCGAACCCCTCCATCTCCTCCACAAGTCAAACCCCTCCATCTCCTCCACAACAGTCAAACCCCTCTATCTCCTCCACAACAGTCAAACCCATCAATCTTCTGCACAAGAATGGAACCCCTCCATCCACTCCACAACAGTCAAACCCATCCATCTCTCCCACATCAGCCGAAGCCGTCTATTTCCTCCACAACAGCTGAACCCCTCCATATCCTCCACAACCGTGGAACCCCTCCATCTCCTCCACAACAGTCAAACCCATCAATCTTCTGCACAACAGTCAAACTTCTCAACCTCCTTCACAACAGTGGAACACCTCCACCTCCTCCACAACAGTCAAATTCCTCCACCTCCTTTACAACAGTGGAGCACCTCCATATCCTACCTCCTGAATCCTCCATCTTCTCCACACCAGTCGACTCCTGCCACTTCCACAACAGTGGAACCCCTCCATATCCTCCACAACAGTGGAACCCCTCCATATCCTCCACAACAGTGGAACCCCTCCATATCCTCCACAACGGTCGAACCTCTCCATATCCAACCTCATGAATCCCATGAACCTCCTCCACAACAATCAAACTCCCCACCATCTCCTCCACAACAATGAAACTACCCCCATCTCCTCCACAACAGTGGAAACCATTCTACCTCTTCCATATCAGTCGATATTGGTTAGAACACATTATCAAACATTGTTTGCAGCCATTGTAAATGGAATCCAGCATTTCATCACAATTTAATTATGAGTAGTGGTGGTCTATTATATAATGCAATGTTCACCAAAGTGTACAGTTAATAATATGTTGTATTACTTAGACTTGTATTAATACAATGGATGGTTCAGTCGAGCAGTCTACATGTTTCCGTTCAGGTAATGTTTTCGTGGAATTGAACCCTTATTTAATGGAACTGAACCCCTCTTTAATGGAATTGAACCCCTCTTTAATGGAACTGAACCCCTCTTTAATGGAATTGAACCCCTCTTTAATGGAACTGAACCCTTCTTAAATGGAACTGAACCCTTATTTAATGGAACTGAACCCCTCTTTTTGGTAGCAATGTTTTTACATTGCAACGAGATAAATTGTCAAAACATAATAATGTTACACTATAATAATTTGTAACAAAATGTTACATTGTAATAATCTGTGGCAAAATAAGATATGGTAACATTATTTTTTCATTCAACTAGGTACATTGTAGCATTATTATACCCTGTAAGACATCTTAATAATGATATAAACTGACAAGACATCTTAATAATGTTATATTGTAATAACACATCGTTATGATGTTACATTGTAACAACACATCTAAATAACGTTATATTGTAACACATCTTAATAATGTTACATTGCCCAACACGTCTTAATAATGTTACATGGTAACAACACATCTTGATAATATTACATTGTAACAATGCATCTTAATAATGTTATATTGTAACACATATAAATAATGTTACATTGTAACGACACATTTTAATAATGTTATATAGTATTAACATATCTTAATAATGTTACATTGTAACAATACATCTTAATACTGTAATATTGTGACAAGTTATCGTTGTGGTGTTACAGTGTAACGAGGAAAAGTGTCGTAATGAGTAACACTGTGTAACAAGTGATCACATCAATGTTAGATTGTAACGTTGTATCAACTTCATTATGATAGCGTTACATTGTAAACAGCTAACCTTATTATAAAATTACATTTTAGCAAGATATTGTTACATTAATGCTACAATTGTCTTCCTGCCGTTATTACGACAATATATTGTAAGCATGTATCGTTACAATAATGTCACACATATAATCCTGATTATTGTTAGATTAAGTTGTAACATAGCAATGTTATTGTGCCGAACTAAGATGATGAAATAATTCAACCGTGACAGGTCCCATGTTATTTTACAGCATCAATATTATCGGAACTGAAAAAGATGATCTGCCATGCCGTTTGGGAAATGTTCATTAACTAGTTATCGTTACACGTAATTGTACTGCTGTTATATGGTTACAATGTAACTGGCGATACAACTTGATGTCTATGTTGCGTGTGGAGGAGTCACTGGATACTCCCAGCAACGTCGGTGACAGCGGGAAACAGCTACTGACGGCGTAGTTTGTCGTGATGTGGAGACCTGACGCCAATCCTGAGCAATAGCAGGCAGATTCACTTGGTTAAAGAGAGCAACGTTATTTTGATTTTTGACTTAAATAAATTGCATGGTTATATATCGTCGTTAACTGCTGCAGGCGACAGATAACGACCCATGCGTTGTCGCTGGCTACATGGATAACCACTAAGACGGCAGTAGACTTGCTTCATGGGTGCATGTATTTCAAGATGCAGTATTAAATGGCAGAGTTGCAAACCCTGCATGCAGAAATCTACGATTGTGGGTTCGAATCCTCGTTCATCCCGATGACGTACCTCGGTTTGCCTGCACCATACACGTGCTGGTGGGGGTTTCGCCAGTGGTAAAGTCACTCCGAAACCTGGAACATCGCCCGAAATACCATTACTGGATTCCAAACTTGGAAACGTTGTTTGTGCTCACATGCATATGTTGCTTGGTGTTTGTACTGCATCTTTTTTACGTTTTATGTCCACGGTTTATTCAGGGCGAGGGTCGTGTATGTCATGCCAGGTGTGTTACAGATATCCTATGTGAATCCCATGCTGGAATAGATGCCTTCAATGCTGGTCGCATGACACACAATGCCAAGTAATTTCTCTTGTTTCATGCCAAGTAATATTTCATGTCATGTCTCCATTAATATCTGACGCCTCGAGTCTGTTCTTACTTGAGTCAGTATTGTACCTCTGGTAATGTTCCGTGTCCCGTGTACAGGTCTATTCAGACTCAGCGATCTTTAAGTTAAAGTTCTGTTCAGAAACGACAATCGTTCAGCTGCAGTTCTCTTTAGACACGACAATCATTAAGATGCAATTCTGTTTAGACACTACGATCTTTAAGCTGCAGTTTTGTTTAGACACTACGATCTTTAAGCTGCAGTTTTGTTTAGACACGACGATCTTTAAGCTGCAGTTCTGTTTAGACACGACGAAATATAAGCTGCACTTTTGTTTAAACACGACGATTATTAGGCTACAGTTCTGTTCAGAAACGACAATCGTTTAGGTGCAGTTCTGTTTAGACACGACGATCTTATAGCTGCAGTTCTGTTTAGACACGACGGTCTTATAGCTGCAATTATATTACCAAACGACGATCTTTAAGCTACAGTTCTATTCTGACACGACTATCTTTAAGCTGCGGTTCTGTTCAGACAAGATGATCATTAACCTATAGCTCTTTTAAGACAACGATGTTAAGCTACAGCTCTATTAGACACGGCGCTATTAAGCTACAGCTCTATTAGACACGGCGCTATTAAGCTACAGCTCTATTAGACACGGCGCTATTAAGCTACAGCTCTATTAGACACGGCGCTATTAAGCTACAGCTCTATTAGACACGGTGCTATTTAGCTACAGCTCTATTAGACACGACGCAGTTAAGCTACAGCTCTATTAGACACGGCGCTATTAAGCTACAGCTCTATTAGACACGGCGCTAGTTAAGCTACAGCCCTATTAGATACGGCGCTATTAAGCTACAGCTCTATTAGACACGACAGTTAAGCTACAGCTCTATTAGACACGGCGCCATTAAGCTACAGCTCTATTAGACACGACGCAGTTAAGCTACAGCCCTGTTAGATACGGCGCTATTAAGCTACAGCTCTATTAGACACGACGCAGTTAAGCTACAGCCCTGTTAGATACGGCGCTATTAAGCTACAGCTCTATTAGACACGGCGCTATTAAGCTACAGCTCTATTAGACACGGCGCTATTAAGCTACAGCTCTATTAGACACGGCGCCATTAAGCTACAGCTCTATTAGACACGACGCAGTTAAGCTACAGCCCTGTTAGATACGGCGCTATTAAGCTACATTTCTTCAAGACAGCTTTACTTATTTCACTGGTTCAGTACCCTCATGTATATGGAGCTCCGACGTGAAGTAACCCAACACCTGAACGAGTTGATGAGCAACTCCACAGCTTTAGCTGCCGTGCAGATAGGCGAATGATGTAAAATCGTGATATAGTCCATCTCACAGTCGCTGAACCACATTATTTCCCCCACTGCCTAGCCCTCCCTGCAAAACTAAAGCCCTAGATGAAGCAAGTCGAGATTTCCCCAGGTTCGGGTCCCCTAAATCTCCCAACTCCTTTTCAGTTTAAATGGGTTATTTGTTACTATCAAAATTATATATATTCAGGGACTAAGCGTTAGTCTACATCGTGATACTGCGGAGCGGTGGGTGAAGTAGATGAGGATGTTATTGCTGATGCTGGTTCAAGAGAGGGCGTGGTCATTTAAGTGTAAACACACTCCTAGCCTCTTCTGACTGAGGCATATTTGAGGAGAATTTAAGTTTTATGTCAGTTACTTAATTCATCATTAAACTCACCCGCTTATGAACTCAAATGCATATTACACTTATTTGAGAATCCTTCATCTGTTAACAAAACGTCACATCCCTTCATAATACATCATCACTGACCGCCTCCGTGGTGTAGTGGTTAGAGCGTCCGCCCGGAGAGCGGAAGGTCGCGGGTTCGATCCCCGACCGCGTCGTACCAAAAGACGTTAAAATATGGTACTTGTTGGTCCCTGCCTGGCGCTCGGCATTTATGGGTACAACAAGGACTGGTCGGCTCGGAGTCAGTATAATGTGGCTGAGTGGGATATTCATGCTTCACTGCGGTATGGTATCTCAGTGGGCTAGCACTATAAAACCAGCTTCAGTCTGGGCTAGAACAAGCATCCGCACATACACATACACACGCATGCACGTCGTCATATGAGCGAAATATTCTCAAGCACGACGTTAAACCCAATTTCACCTCACCTCACCTCATCACGAACATAGTTATAACGAACTCAAAGGGTCCACTACTTTTACTTCGTTATAACCATAATTCGTTGTACAAACTTCGACTAAAATATATACTAGGTATAGATTCAAAACAGTTCGTTTTATCCGATAGTTCGTTATGAGCGAGATCGTTACAAGCGTAGTTTGTGACAATGTTGATAATTATTTCATCATAGTTTGATTGCCGTTGTATCATCCACCACGTGATGCTTAGCCCACGCTATACAAGCAAGTACAAGTGAATACAAGGGTACAGGTGAAACAGCTGGCTTTCCTTCCCGGATTCATCATTGTACAAAAGTCTTTAGATTAACGCTTAGTCCCTGAATATATATAATTTGACAGTAACAAATAAACCCATTTAAATTGAAAAGGAGCCCCTGTGAGTGGGGAGATTCAGGCCTGAACCTTGGTCTCACTCACTGTGTTCTGTGTGATAGCAGATGGAAATAAGCAGTCAAGTTTAATCTAAGCTTCTTGAAAAAAATAATTACGCCCTACAATGCTGAATATTTGTTCTTATTCAGGCCCCTGGTTATCATGAAGAACTACAACAGCTAAACAATCTAGTCTTCCCACCATGTGGTCCGTCCCGGCACAACGGGAACAGAGAAACATTTAAGCACCCTGGTGGTTGTAAAGACAGCTAATTGTATTTGTAATTCGACAGAGCCGGTCAGTGACCTTGGTATTGGAACCACAACGGTTGGCGGTGCTAAATTTGCTGTTAACTATCACCCCCTCCTGTAAATGTCAGTTAAAGTCCCAGGTTGTTATGTATGTGTGGTCAACGTAGAGGTTACACAAAACCAAATGTTTTCCCATAGACTTCTATTGTAACGTTATATTTTTTAAATCATCCAGGCTTTCAACAGCCATTCCATGTACACATGGGTACAGCCTGGCCTTTAAACTACAATAAAAACACAAATTCCGGCTAACTTATCCTGCCAATTTTCCGAGCACAGGAAGCTGAACACATCAACCCCAGTTCCGCAGCAAATGTCGCCTACTGGAAAATATCTGTACACAAAATAACTTTAAGTCATGGTGATAAAAATGACAGCACTAAATATTTCAAATAGTGGTCAGTTTTCATTACTGGGTGGATGTGCTTTAAAAACTCTTCAGATGTTTACGAACGCTACTCGCTCAGAGAGCACGTGATTATGATTAAGTGTAGTGGAACGGGTAACTGTGTTCCTCCGGAACTGGGGGTCTGGTGTGAATGTCCCCGCACAAGAACTCTTCTCACACATCGACTGCTGCAAGGAATACTAGGTTCCTGCGCCCTGACTGCGATATCATGCGTTTAATTTAATCAAAACCAGTTTAGGTAACAAACTAGGTATATATAATGATAAGTTAATTTCACGTGAAATTAACGTTCGGAAAAAATGATAAACTGGAGAAATTACTATGTATTCTATATGCTCAATGGTGGATGTTACTTTCAGAATCGGTCTAATTGGTGCCGTGTGTGATGAAGAGAAATTATCTCTGTCTCCAGTAACCATCTGCCTTAAAAATGGTCCTGTATCACGTGACTTGTGTAATGACAAAATTTTGGGGGTTACAACTTGACCACAACGAAGTAGCTACAGAATAGAGCGCCATCACACCAGATACCATGGTATGTCTGTAGTTCCCATCTGATGATGATGATGACGATGGTGGTGGGGTGTGTGGGGGGTGTGATGACGAGTTTTGACTTGCATTAAGATTCAGTGGTTCAGATACAGTCTGAGTCGAAGTACAAGAAACCTTGTCATTGGGTTGGGGCAAGCCAGACGCTGTTGCGTATCTTTCACTGATTAACGGGTTGTTCTTCGACAAAGTCGTGACAGCATGCAGTGAAATAAGGCTCAGGCCACAGACAGGCTGGTTGTTGTTGGACAGACGCCATCAGTGACTACAAACCGTTTCAAAACCGCCGTAGACAGGGGTGGTTACCTTTCCAGCGAGCCCTCAGTTCACGACTCACACAGGACTCGGGAAAGACGAACGTCTCTTTCTTTTCTAGGACCATCCCCAAAATTGGGGGGGGTCAGGTTCTTTTTGTGTGGAGAATTTGAAGAATGAGTAAAATATCTGCTTTTATATCATCTAAACAATGTTTTCCTCAAGTAATCACCACGAACCAGTCCCATTCCTGTTAATTAAGTCACACAAACTGCCTTTATAAAAGGATAAGGAACCCTCGATACATTCAACGTCTAGATTATTAGCATTCCTAGGAAGGTTCCTTCAGTCCAGCATTATCAATGGTAACGGAAATAAATACTTTATCCATTTTACGACGGCGTGATTACATAAACGATCGTGTTTCGTGGTGTTTGATTGGCTACGATCATCAACATTAAACAAACACGGAGAGCTGATGTCTCAGGTTAAGATATACAACTGCGGCCGGTTACTTAACAAGGGACCGGAAGTCGATACGTCATGGGGAGAGTTATCTGATCTTGTTTATATCACCATGACAACCGGGATCGCGAGGGCAGAAAGGGTGAAGGGGCGATGGCTGAAAACACAGGAGAAGATGTTGCTGATAAATGAGGTCGTGTTCCACTTGTTGAGAATCTGTTTCCTCCAGATCAGAAACATGCACGAAGCGTTCGTTGTATTTCAACTTTGAGAGAGTTCACTGTGTTCGATAACGCTATGCGTAATCTCCAAGGAAAGAATGAGCTATTCAACCAAATGTTTCCGTTAATGCTGAATGGGGTATTATGAAGGTCATTGGCAGTTGGTACTTCGTAGGATAATGCATGGAAAACACATAGGGGTTAATGTTTTTAGTTGGGTGTTTTAGTTTTGGGTTTTTTTGTGTTGTGTTTTATGAGGAGCTGGGTGTTTTTGTTGGGGTTTAGGAAGATGGGAAGGGACAACTCGCTAACAGTAAAAATTGTTCCGAGAACTGTGAGAGGGAGGGGAGTGAGCACGGGGGGGACACGGCTCTTGGGACCAGTTCAAATGAAGATCAAATAATCTGATGCGTCGAGGTATGAATAATGCCTGATTAAATAAATTACTTCCTGTCCACACCGTAATCAGCTATACATCAATCGTAAAGGAGTCGACTATTATAAATGTACAGATGCATTGACTGCACGAGGATCAGATAACTTGGACCACACCAGAATGAACCGGATCAGTCGACAGACACAGGAGACATACATGTGTTATCGTGTCAGAGTGAGTGTGAGTGTGGTTTTATGCCGCTTTTAGCAATATTCCAACAATATCACGGCAGGGGACACCAGAAAAGTGCTTCACACGTTCTACCCATGTGGGGAATCGAATCCGGGTATTCCGCGTGACAAGCGAACGCTTTAACCACTGGGCTATCCCACCGCCCCTATCGTGTCAGAGGGGGAACAAACATGTAGAGTTTCTCCCGTACACAAGGTGTACAGCTTCAACCCTCCAGGCAGGTACAAGAGCATGTTGATGGAACTGACGATGTGTGGAGTTTTAGCCTTCCAGGCAGGTACAAGAGGATGTTGATGGAACTGACGATGTGTGGAGTTTTAACCTTCCAGGCAGGCACTACAACATGTTGATGGAACTGGGGGCGTCGGTGTTTCTCCAGCTGGACCCCCTCCCTATCACCCCCTCCACGGCCTCACCCCTCAATGGTCTCCTTCGACCCCCTAATTCCGATCTGCCATTTGAAGCCCAGCTGGCTTGGCTCACGTGCAGTCGCGGCTCGTGGCGCGTGCGTTAGCTAACACCTGTCGTACCGTGAAGCCGGGCCAAGGTGGTGAAGAAGATTAACCTGTTGACGAGATCCTCTTATTTGTAAACAGATCGAGTGCTGCTTTACCGGTGAGGCAAAGCTGCTCTCTCACGATGGCCGCCATGACTTGTCATTGCCGGCTGCAAATATGACAAGGTGTCGGATGTTAGCGTTCACATAAGACAAACAAGAATTTTCATATGAATATATTCGAAGGCTGTCGGAGTGAACCAGTCGGCTTAGTTCCCTATACTTAGACTGAACGTTGTCGCCTTTTGCATATACCTTCATTTTTAAACATCATCAAGACCGAACTTACATCATATCGGAAATTAATATAGGGATTATCTAAAAAAAATCTGAAAAAACATACACCTAAATTATACATCTTTCCACAATTTTTTAAGTTTAGTACGGTACTGTCATAGCAGGACCAAAGTATCAATATCGGTACTGTAAAGTACTTGTTTTATTCTTATGCTGTTGGGGCGGTTGGGTAGCCTAGTGGCCTAAGCGTTCGCTCATCACGCCGAAGGCCCGAGGTCGATACTTCACATTGGTACAATGTGTGAAGCCCATTTCTGGTGTCCCCCGCCCAGATATTGCTGGAATATTGCTAAAACGACGTAAAACCATACTCATTTCTATGCTGTTGGAACACAAATACTACATCTCAACAGCAATTATGTCATAAATGCTGTAGATAAAACTTGTTATTGTCTCTGCCGATTACAACTAACTTGCATTTCGTTTGTACAGAAGGCCCGTGGTTTACAAGTACTAAATAAGGTTTGGCTTATTGATTCACTATCCCAAAATACCGTTTTCCCTGAAAGAGATTATTATTGATAATCATATTGATAATCAACAACAAACGTTCTTCTGGTGAAATCGTGCGATTGACTAGCCAAGGCGTTAAAGCTTTCGCCAATACGCCGAAGTCACAGTGTAGATTCCAATTGCATTAATTGGTGAAGCTCATTCATTCATTCATCCATCCATCCATCCATCCATCCATCCATCCATCCATTCATTCATTCATTCATCCATCCATTCATCCATTCATTCATTCATCCATCCATCCATCCATCCATTCATTCATTCATCCAGCCATTCATCCATTCATTCATTCATTCATCCATCCATCCATCCATCCATCCATCCATCCATCCATCCATCCATCCATCCATCCATCCATTCATTCATTCATTCATTCATCCATTCATCCATCCATCCATTCATTCATTCATTCATTCATTCATTCATTCCATGTAAATGAAAACAGGTATTATGTTTATCATTGTCATTATCCAATTTAACGGAACAGTGTACCTTTTATTTATGATTAACCTTCCTAGATTTGCCAATGTTATCTCAGGATGATGAATGATAATCCAACGGAGATATTTGACACCGGATAATCGATGTAGTATTAGCGGCATCTTAGTAGAAAAGATAATTGATATATAGAGAAACTCACCCAAGTGTCTTCAGATATCAATTATATCACCACGAGTTGATAAAGTTACAAATATCCGAGTGTTGTCGAGGATATGTTCGCATTTATCAACGAGTGTTGATATATTTGATATCAGAAGACACTGGGGCGAGAATCTATTTATCATAAAAACACACTCTTCATTAATTTTGAATGAAAAATGAACATATCAGAACACTGTACTGCCATTAGACTTGCAGTGCATCGATGTCATAGCATTGTGACGTCATCAAGTTGAATGACATCATATATTGTCAGGGCACTGTACAAAATCTACTATCAAAACGATATCCCCTAGGAGATATCGTTTGTTCTCACACAAGCAATATCTCCAGTGGAACACAGTTTTGGGTGATAAATTGTAGAATCGTTGATGTCTTAATCACTGTAAATGACTAACTTGCATATCACGTGATTGGACTATTCCCCTCAGACATTCCCTTCATTCTGAGATCAGAGCAGCTACAATTCCAAAATGTCTGTACACATGAAAGTGACTATTCCCTAGTTATCAGTAAGGCTTCGATCTCGACATGTGTTCTGTAAAAGTATGGTAAACTAGGGGGAAATACACAAATACAAATTTTTCTGGTGAATGATAACGTTTCCACGAAGTGTTTATCTAAATACAATGTATGTAAACAACTGAAACATTAAATAGACCAGAGGACGAACATATGTTCATATACATTTTATTGTATAGTCGTGCACGATGTGACGAACTGTGAAATATCTATGGCCTGTAAGGTTCACACTTGACGGTACAGTTGGTTGGTTGTTGCTTAACTCCACACTCACCAATATTCCAGCTATATGGCGACGGTCTGTAAATACTGGAGTCTGGACCAGACAATCCAGTGATCAACAACATGAGCATCGATCTACGCAACTGGAATATGATGACATGTGTCAACCAAGTCAGTGAGCCTGACCACCCGATCCCGTTAGTCCCTTCTTACAAGCATGGGTTGCTGAAGATCAATTCTAACCGGGATCTTCACGGGTCGTAGACAGTGTGGGATAGATTGACTCTTAAAATATATATTATTTTAATAGAAATGAATATTTAAATTTAAATTGAAAAAGTGAGGAAATCAAGACTTGCTTCATTTAGGGCTTTGGCATTGCAGAAAGGGCTAGGCGGAAGGGGGAAATACTGAGGTCTAGTACTTTGAGACAGCTTAGGCATGGAGCTGTAGACAGGATATCAAATATGACCGCGATATCATTCGTTTTGGCATTTGTAACAGATGCTATAACGGGGTTATTGCGGACAACGTTGTAACACCAAAGGTATTGCTGACCGTTTTTAATCAAGAGTAATGTTGATTAATGGGTTTTCATTGATTTACATCCAATGAATATTTCACGTTGTTATAGCGAGGGTATTTCTAACTACTTTGTATAAAAGGTAAAGTTAACGATGTTATCGAAGTCAAAGTAACACAAACAAAATTGTTTCATCGATGGTATTACCAGCATCATGGTTATAGCGAGGGTACTACAAACGGCGTTGTTATAACGAGAGTGCTGCTTATGACCTTACTGTGGTATATGAACAGCGTGGTTCGTCATCTTGAGGAAGAATCAGCCTCAAGTAGATCGGGTATCCTACACGACAACCACGTGCAGTGTTCAATATCTGATTCCCCCGGCTCATTTGTGTCGAGATTGTGTCGAGATTGTGTCGAGGTAATATTGAAGCACATCCAGGTAATACAGTCTGATTCTTTATGTACTATCGATCAAGGGCGACCACTCTATCTCTCAGCTGTCACCTTACACCTTTGCTTTCATTTTGCAGTTATTTCCAGCCTCGTAAACGGATCTATAATTAGAATGAATGTATCTTTAAAAGGATTTATCAAGAGAATGTGCGACCGTTTACAGTGTTGGTGAAAGTCCCGTTTTGTCGGCCTCATTGTCGGGATGTTTGACATCAATTAAAGCTGTTTTATGATGAAGTGATTCCTGTAACCTGATGGTAACGGGATCGTATTAGGGCCGCGCTCGTCAAGGCGTTGTAACAAAGGAGAGAACCAACTACAGAAATGTAGATACTTGACAATTACGAGAAATCACATCATCCACAAATATGTGTCGGAAATGCCTTGGTACATCAATTTATATAATTTCGACGTCACCGATGGTCGTTGGTATAAAGTCCAACATCGATAGTGGGAAATCTCGAGTTTTTAGGGAATAACTTTTTCACTCACTGATTTAAAGAATGAATTAATTGGCGCCGCATGTAGCATGTTTCCCGTTATGTCACGACAAGGAAAGCTGAAGATGGGCTTCGGGCATTTTAATTTTATTGTATCTATGTCGCGAATCGAACCCGGATTTGGGGTAAACAAGTAAACGCTTTAACCACTTGTCAGCCCACCCTAATCGTGCTCTTCGCCGCCAAACCGTGAAAATCTTGGCTAGAATCTTCAGTAACCCATGCTTGTCGGAAGAGGCGACAGGATGGGGTGGTTAGGCTCGCTGACTTGGTTGACACGTCATCGTATCTCAGTTACGTAGATCGATGCTTGTGCTGTTGATCACTGGATTGTCTGGTTCAGACTCGATTATTTACAGACCGCCGCCATATAACTGGAATATGCAGAGTGCGGCATAAACTAAGCTCACTCACTCACTCACTCGCTCATCCTTCTCCACCAAAGACGATAAAGCACACCCACGTTTCCATATGACTACCCTTACTCTGTCATGGCAGGTGGTTGTTGCCACACACAGTCTTCCACATTGTTGGTATATGCTTAAACTTGTGACGTTAAATATTAACTCACTCACTCACTCACTCACTTAAACTTGTTATCAGTCAGTCGATATAAGACTTTCATTCTGATGGGACTTCTATGCCTTCCATCAGTTTATTACAACCTCAGTCATAGCGGTCATAGCATTATTCCCAACCGTTCCCAAAACACTACTGAAAGGTACCCTTGTACAACCGTACAGTGAGTGAGTGAGTTTAGTTTTACGCCGCACTCAGCAATATTCCAGCTATATGACGACGGTCTGTAAATAATCGAGTCTGGACTAGACAATCCAGCGATCAACAGCATGAGCATCAATCTGCGCAATTGGGATACGATGACAGGAGTACAAGAGGAATAATGCAATTCGTGATCAAGATTGTGAAGCGGGTATGGGTTATCGCCGCTTTTAGCCATAATCCAGCAATATCACGACGTTGGACACCAAATATGGGCCTCGGTCATCGTGGCCATGTGGGAAATCGAACCCGAGCGTTTGGCGTGACGGGTGAACGCTTTAACCACTAGACTACTCCACCAAAACCTCGTGAAGTACACAATACAAAAACAGAATCCTGTTACCACCACCACAACACGTAACAAAAGCCCTAGCACATGTGAACACATTTTAAAATATTACATTGACATTTGAAGCCTTTAATAACTACCCTGTCACATGGCCTTGATAAATAAGAATAAATCGAATTTATCACCAACAAAGCTGTTGGTCTCCTTGGCAACATCACGTGTAAACTGTATCTTTGAAGGTTCGGTGAACTGGACTTTTGATGATAAGGACCTTCGTGATTATATTCAGTACACCTTGCCTGGCCCTGTGTTAGGATGTTTGGATGGACATAGAGGTTTTGCCATTGGCGATCAATTCTTAAACATTTGAAGAGCTTACCATGCATCCTACTCTGGTCAAAATGAGGAACCTTTGTTGCCAAAAGGCCAGGATCCAATATATATCCACATTAACTTGGTGCGCCTAAATGGCTGGAGTTGTATGTTCCCCAGGGAGTTGAGATTGAAAAATACGATGTGCCGTATCTATCTTTCTTCTTTCTTTCCTACTTACTTTCTTTACTTACTTCCTTCCTTACTTACTTACTTACTTACTTATTTATAGAATTAGGTTCTTATGCATCACCTAAAGCCTCACATGTTTTCATCAATTTATTCCTCGAGACTTACTTACTTACTTACTTACTTACTTATTTATAGAATTAGGTTCTTATGCATCACCTAAAGCCTCACATGTTTTCATCAATTTATTCCTCGAGATTGTAAATATTTCCACTGTGCAAGAGCGATATCGCAGGATCGACAACAGACTGGGCACATCTGAGCAACTTTCAAGTGCTGGACCAAAGACCGATTGGGTTACATTCAGGCGTGTCTGGCCGCCCGCAGCGTGTCACGGTCGCGCTAGCATAGGTTAGTAATGTGCCGTGGTTTGATTACGAAATAATTTCTAAAGCCTGTGATGCTATTAAGCCTGGGACTAAACATCGAGATCAATATTTAGCATGCGTGAGATCATTACACAGTTCTGGATGATAGCGACACGGTCCGATCGCGAGTAATGATGTCTCTGAGTTGTAAAAGGAGATGAATCAGTTTAATCAGTTTAAAATGAATTAATATGCAAAAAACGATATGCAAGACTTTCGTTATTGATATCCTTGGCGTCCCTGTAACCGGAACTAACTAATATGCAAATATATACATCATTTTCCCCGGTGCTTCGACTAACCGGAAGTGACACCGGGCGTTTTTCAAACGAAAGTTTATTCCCAGTTGATACAAGTTATAGCGGCCCCAGGAAGTGGTGAATATTCCAATATGGCAAATTAAGAAAGTTGCTCGACGAGACTTTATGAAGATACACCGCAGAACGTAAGTCAACTTCGTGCAAAATGTAGCTTGATAACAAGACCCGGATGTATATTTACCTGGAAAGACATGATGATTGAAACATATTTATTCAATTAAGAAACGGATTGGGCACAAGTTATCCAACTTAAATAAGCCCTCTCCACACATGACATGACATGATCATGAAGTGATCTTTAGATTAGAATAATGCATTCTGTTGGGAAATATAAAGCTTGGCATGCCAGATAATTTACTAAAAATTATGGGAAACAATTTGCTTGTGCCGTCCATTTTACTTAAAACATAACCCAAAATGATTTTCTGATTCCCTTACATGTTGCAGAACTAGGTGAGGGTGAGGTGAGGTGAGGTGAGGTGAGATGAAATTGGGTTTGAAGGTCATGCTTGATAATATTTCGCTCATATGACGACGTGCATGCGTGTGTATGTGTATGTGCAGCTGCTTGTTCTAGCCCAGACTTAAGCTGGTTTTATAGTGCTAGCCCACTGAGATACCATGCCGCAGTGAAGCATGAATACCCCACTCACACACATTATACTGACTCCGAGCCGACCAGTCCTTGTTGTACCCATTAATGCCGAGCGCCAGGCAGGGACCAACAAGTACCATATTTTAACGTCTTTTGGTATGACGCGGTCGGGGATCGAACCCGCGACCTTCCGCTCTCCGGGCGGATGCTCTAACCACTACACCACGGAGGCGGTCTGCAGAACTAGGACTCCTTTCACGAAGCACCCTTTACTAAGATTAAGTTCATTAACCATAACTCCCATTCTTTACATTGCACTTAACTTACCTTAGTGACTTACCATCACCTTAGCGCTTTGTGAAAGGAGGCCCAGGTCAAGTGTTATTACACCTTATTACACGAGACTGGCGTTATGTGGCGCTACTGTTTTATCTTACTTTGCTTTATAGAGTTTTCATTATTGCCTATCCCTTGAATCATAGCATGTTAAATCATTTGATGACCTAAAATATTTCCAGTGAATACAAATTGTTAAAATTTCTCAAATAGAAAATTTTAAAAAAATGAAACTGTGTCATATTCTAACCCCCACAAATATAGTGTTGTTTTTTTTTAATTTAAACTTTTCTCCTTCCCACCCCACCCTTATGATTTTCATGATCCTAATAAGTGTCAGTTCCTTAAACATAAAGGGGATTGGGGGTGGGGTGTAATATATTTTATAGTATTCAGTCATAGTCATTGACAGTAATTGACAGGAGAGGCTAACAAGGACCAAACACATGTAGGTACAGACATACTAGTCCAGGAGGTTGTACTACCACTGGGATCAGGTGACTTAGGTTTAACATTCGAGTCATCATGTTCAATGCACCTATAAAGACGGAGATACAGTAAAGCTTCATCACTGGCACTGTAACATTCTCTGAAGCCCTCTCTCTTTTTGTCTCTCCCCTTATCTATTTCTCTCTGTCTCCCTCTCTCCCGCCATCTCTCTCTCTCTCTCTCTCTCTCTCTCTCTCTCTCTCTCTCTCTCTCTCTCTCTCTCTCTCTCTCTCTCTCTCTCTCTCTCTCTCTCTCTCTCTCTCTCTCTCTCTCTCTCTCTCTCTCTCACACTATCCTCTCTCTCTCTCTGTCTCTCTCTTTCTCTTTCCTCTTTCGCTCCCTGACTCTCTCTCCCTCTCTCTCCTCTCTCTCTCTTTCTCCCTATCTTCTCTCAACCCCTTTCCTAGCCTTGCTCCAAAGCTGTACTGAGTTCTGAGCCCACAGATATATAGTAATTCTATCCTTCGAAGAGGCAAGTCAAGATAAGCAGACAGTACCCCGGTCTCTAATTCATCATTTACAGTATTTATGTTTACCTTAGAGACTTCTGCAAGTCTACCCCTTTCCCTATCATCAGTATGCACCTAAGCCTTCGTCTGAGAAGGATATTTTAAGCAAGAGCATGTGAACAGAGACATCATATCAGATATGTCGGTATTTATTGGCTGAACATGTGATTCCTGGGGTCTATGTCTGATGTCTACATGACTTTACACAAGCCACTGTGGCATTAAACAAAATATCTCTTCATGAGCAGCTGTTTTTGACCAACATACCACTGGAATCGTTCATATAAAATAATCCACATGAAAACATCATAGGCCTATTAACCATTTTGCAAGAGAATCTAAAGATTGAATAATGAATAGAAACACACACAGCAGTGCTAGACCATATTTATAACAGAAAATCGAATTCTCACAGTCATAGAACCTGTCTATCCATTAACATTCCAAATATCTACAGAAAATCTGAATGTATGAAATCATGGTCTAAAAAATACATACAAAAATATTTTGGTTAATTTGCTGGCATGGAGAATGCAACGCAGAATGACAGGGGAAGGCTTTCTCGGTAGGCATGCCTGCCAATAACACCGAACAATTAGGCCTAAGCTGTGATATATGTGGACTCTCCCAGGAGCACTGGGCAGCCTCTGCCCTTCTGTCTCACTGGCTCCTCTCTGTCTTCAGAACTGCTGGCCATTCACAAGAAAATATTGGGAATGCCATTTCTGGTTGCCATGGGGACTGGCCTAATATGGCGGAAGGCGTATAAGTGGATGTAAGTCAGGGAACGAAGGGCAGAACAGTATCTGTAGTAGTCCATTTTGCCGACTACGGAATTATCTTGCTTGGATGTTCTAACCCTGAGTAGATCTGTCCATGGAACAGTGTTGCTGTATGTTGTATCGAACCACTCTGATTATTCCAATTCCTAATGTGTGTAATTAGTATATGCTGGGGTCTTCATCCACTTCTTGTGTCCCTGTGCTCGGTTCTTTCGGTGTATGCTTCCTTATGTTAAAGGCATCTATCTAATTATGCCTGGACTGAATTTATCTAAGTACTGTACCCTCCAGTGGTTCAAATTTACTCAGATCTGAGCAGATATTCTGCTGTTTGAAGTTACCAAAGCATATTCAATTTACAGGCTCCTTTCTTTCACTTCAGTAGCCTGGTTCCAGGTTAGAATGATGAGCCTTCATAGTGTACAGTAATTATATCCCTATAAGTGGCAAGTCTAGATCAACCATGAGTTCCAAGGACAGCGTAAAGGGACACTTTTTCCATTATTATTATTGTAGGATATTTATATAGCGCACATATCCAGGCAACTATTGCATGCTTAAGGCGCTGGTATTTTTTCCTCCGATCATTGGATGTCAATCTCAACGGCACATCATATTATCAATCTCAACTCCCTGGGGAGTATACAACTCTTGCAGTGAGTTAATGTGGCTTTCTCATTCTAACGAGGTACCCATTCACAGTTGGGTGGACTGGGACACATAGTCACAGTACTTTGTCCAAGTTCACTGCACGTTGCTGTACCCGCAACTAGGTGTTTGCACATATTCATGTGGCCACCATCTGGTCATATACCAGCGGATTCGTGGGTTCTTTTAAGTGCACAGGGTTGTGTACTGTACACTAGGGGTTGTGACTACTAGTCATTACTACTAATTATTAGGTGTGAAACGGTACAAGGCCTTTGGTTCTTAGCAAAGTCAGATACTTTGTGGATGACAACTTCTCTATTATATATGATGCGACGTTTCGGTATAGATTTTTACACAGTTGTCAAGCAAGAGTGAAGTACTGCAGCACAGAACAGACTTATATACATCAACAGGGATTAAGGCTCCCCAAAAAATGTTTCCGTTTCGTATTGCATGCTTTTTAAAAATAGGGTAGGTGGGTCAATTTTATGTCTCTTTTTTGAGGATAGGGTCGGTTGGGTAACCGGAAACAGTCATATTTGTTTTTTGGGGGCCTAAGCAATAACAACATGTAGGTTTGGTTTGGTTCATGTTGGTATATGAGATATAAAATAGAGTAGAAAAGAATTGCATACATTTTTACAAAATGATTTGATTTCTAGACATTTTAGAAAAGGTATTAAAAGGTAAATAAAATGTTGGTACGAAAAAAGAAAATACCGAATTTTTGGATTGCATTACGGTATACTGAACCAAAGGCAAAATACAGTGGTTCTACTAATACCACAGTACACTGTTCACCCTACTCTTTATATGACGTAGTAATTATGGTTTAAACTGATAATTGTTTCCTTTGTATGCTAGTTTGTAGCATTACGTGTGGCATGGCAACAGCTGATGATTAATAACCAGCAGATGACTGGCAGACAATATGTGTAATTTCAATAATAATACATAAATAAAAAGATAACCACAAACAGATCCAGTCATGAGTTATGAATAAACAAAATTTATTGTTTAAAAATTGCATTTAAGTATATGTTTTCAAATTGTGTTATATCTGAACATTTATAGTTCAAATGTACTCATGCCAATAATAGTTCTTACCCCCTTCAATTTTTTTAATTGGAGGGGGGGTGACAACCATTATTGGCATGAGTATATTTACTGTGCACTGAGTTTTATCCAAATATAACAAATGTTACATTTATACATTACCCACATGGGTACAATGTGTGAAGTCCATTTCTGGTGTCCCCCCATCGTTATATTGCTGGAATATTGCTAAAAGCGGCATAAAACTAAACTTACTCACTCATTCACTGTGTGGTTGGTTTACAACCGGTACATCTAGTGATAATTATTGCCCATGACATTTGATATTGGTACTGAGTGAGTGAGTTTGGCTTAGCACTGCTCTGAAATGTCCATAAGTTGTATCACAGCCTTTCAGCGTTGTGATGGGAGGCCAAGGTGATGCAGATCTTAGAAGTTCACTTTATACAAGAAACACGGTAGTGGTGCACACAATCCCAGAATCATAGTCTGGGTGAATCTTGGATTCAAACCAACAGTGAGAGGGTTCCTGTACATATGAATGATGCAAATTGTGGCGCCGTAGATGAAAACGGATGGCACTTGTTGCCACCAGTGTTACTTACCTTGATAACAATTCCAACATTGTCTTGAATATATTTTGTATTATTGTTATAACTCCTCCTCCTCCTCATCATCATCGTCATCATCATCATCACCGTAATCATCATCATCTTCTTCATCACCATCATCATCACCATCACCATCATCATATCATTGAAACTTAGAATATCCCATGCAATCAAAGCATTTTTTTATTTATGCATCAATGAGAGCTTTTCTATGTGTTTATGAGCCATTTATCGCCGATAATGGTGCCATGTGTTTCTCTCACTCTGGAGATGATACGCTATTCAGTATGTGACATTACTGGTGTAAGTTATACTAACATACTAAGTTACACTGTTGGCATATTTTGATGGAAAAGGACAAAATAAGTTGTTCACTGCTCACAAGGGGGACATGGGTTGACAAGTGGACAACATATTTATCTTACCGAACACCTCCATGTTAATTTTGAACTGTTTGAAGAGCGGGTATTGGATCATAATAAGAGTTGATGCCTGTCATCGTATCCCAATTGCATACCGTATATGACCGTCTATAAGCTGAATTTTGAGGACCAAAAAAAGCAGTCTGTAGAAGGGGGTCGTCTTATCCATGGGTTACGCTTTCGTCAAACTTTTTTCCAGGGGTAAGAAAACAACATCGTATCACTTCGCGTGAACTTTGTCAGTAGAGACATCAAATTTGCAATTAAACATCACTAGACAAGATTATTTATCTTTTAAGTTCTAAGATGTTTTGCTGGGCATTGTATTATTTGCAGGGATTAAGATTACCATGTGTATCTGAGCCGGAAATAGCAATCAGCTGTGCACACGTTTCCCGGCGATCAAGTTCAAACATGCACAATAATGTAACGGGACGAATTCTGACGCAGTCGTCAGTAAAATATAATACAGAATACTATTATTTAACCCAAAGAAATATATCCTAGCATTGTGTAATTTTAGTTACAGCTTAGTTGATGCTCATGATGTCAATCACTTGATGACCGCTCTACATTTATTTTGAACTCACGGCCATCATGCACCTGAGATATTGCAGCTTGTGACAAACAAACTCAGTGCCAAGCTAAGGGGGCATGAAACATGGAGGAAGCCTGATGCTTGTTGTGATGTTGTTGCCATAGGATATATTAAGAAAAGAAAAAAAATGTTGTGGTTCCGATTACACGACCGACCCTTGAATTCTGGTGCCGCCCCAGTTTTTTAGGAGGTTTGAATAAAATAAGCTTTCAGCTACCATTGTTTTTGCCAGGCACAAATGGACATCGGTCATTCTTATAGAGAAAGTCGACATGATGGCCGCAAGCTTGATTGAATAAACTATTATACATTGATAAATGTGTTATAAGTTCATAATTTACTTCTAAAAAAAATGTAAAATAAAGAAGAATTCCTACCTACCTACCTACCCTAAATTTGAAAGAGGTGTAATCGGAACCACAACATTTTTTTATTTGGCCTAATTTATAGACCTGTGAAGATCCGGGTTAGAATGAGCCCTCAGTAACCTATGCTTGTCATAAGAGGCAACTAAGGGGATCGGGTGGTCAGGCTCGCTGGCTTGGTTGACACATCTCATCGGTTCCCAATTGCGCAGGTCGATGCTCATGCAGTTGATCACTGGATTGTCTGGTCCAGACTCTATTATTTACAGACCGCCGCCATATAGCTGGAATATTGCTGAGTGCGGCTTAAAACTAAACTCACTCACTCACTCACTATTAATTTATAATCTTTGATATTTAAGCATGGCTTGGAACCAATATCATGTCTGACTGATCGCTGGTTCCATGTTATTTCATACTGAACTTGCACTCACAATATATGCGCCCTCAGTGGCTTGGAATAATAAACATGGTTAATTGGAAACCAAGATGCACTCCAGAAGCTTCCAACATTTACTAAAGTACTGCTGCAGATGGTGTGACCAACGATGTAGAAGTTGTTGCGGATGTTGTGGGAGGGGTGCTGATTTGCTCATCTTGGTGCAAGTATATGTAACTGACTCGCAGACCCCCGTCTGAACTTCGTCTGAACTGAGAGGCCAATCCAGGCTTGGGAGCTCCCTTCATTCAGCACCTGTGGACCTAGCTCTGTGTATGTGCTCAGTGAAATCACCACATTCCATCAGTATGATATGTAGAAGGGATGTGTTTTACAGTTGTGTTTTTAAATTGCTAATAACACTTTAGAAACGGGACGTACAAGTGATACAGAGGTAATTTCACATGTTTTCTGGCATTTGCAGGTGTATAGTGACTTGACATGCTCATGTTGGGCCAGATTTCTGATTTAGGGGATCTCTCTGGGTAAGTTTTATAGATCCAGTCAACTTTCAAAGCATTTGGACCTAAATTCTGATTTGTTTTGATCTTTCTGGGTAAGCTTTCATAGATTAAGTCAACTGTCCAAGCCTTTGGACCAAAATTATGATTTGCAGGGATCTCTCTGGGAAAGCTTTCATAGAGTCAGTCAAGTGTCCAACGGTTTGGACCTAAATTCTGATTTGTTGGGATATCTCTGTATAAGCTGTCTGATTGTCTCAGTTATGATTTGTGGGGATCTATTCGGGTAAACTTTCAAAAATCTGGTCAACTATCCAAAAGATCTAGCTAACTACACCTTCCTAAGGGAAAACAGTTCTAGTCTACCCGACCTTGGGGTCAAGACAAGCAAATGGTGTAAATGGGACTATGATATGTCCCCTGACCTTTCTGACAACCCCCCCCCATGAATGTCCCGCCCCCATGAAATCCATGTAGAAGGAGGTGTGGCAGTCTTCTGTTCCTTCACCTGAGCAGTGCCTGAGAGAGTGTTTAACACTTGTGATGCTGCGATTGTTAGATTCCGCCAAGATGTGAGTGTTTAACGCATGTGATGCTGCGATTGTTAGATTCCGCCAAGATGTGAGTGTTTAACGCATGTGTTGCTGCTGCAGAGTCTTCCAAGAGGTGCTGTAATCAATTCTTCGTGAGAAACCCTGCACAATTAATCACAGACCTGATTAAATATTTAATTACTTTGGTGGAGATAATTGTTGGAGGTATTGTATTCCTCATAATTATTCTGACACAATGGATTAATTTGGGCTTAGCGGGAGATGTCTGGAATGTAATCTTGGTTACACAAGGTGAAGACCTGCAGCAAATACAGGTTGTTTTAGTGCTGACTGGGGGCTGCTCCGATATTACCACACCCCTTGTCAGGCCTACCAAAGAAAACTTTCCCACTGTGCAGAAAAACGCAGAAAAGCCCACATTAATCGTGTAAATAGCAACCTAAACATAATACCTCTGAAACAGTAAAAACGGCAACTTTAAATCGCTAACACTGCATCGTAAAACGAGGAGCCCGCAACTTTGATTTTGCGCATGCGCACATGGAAGAGGAAGTCTCGACCGCATGTTGACATTTTCCAGCTTGGACAAAAGTTACATTCCTGTTTAAGTATTTCTGTTGTGTTATTTGGCATTTATCATCATGATACTTGTGTGCACACTTGTTTAGTTTACTTTCCATTCGTATGAAACGATTGGCAGCAATTATTTCGACATATTTAATACTTTTTCTACGCAAGGCGATTCACGGTTGCTCGGAAATTGGAAAGAAGCCCGGATCGTAATGCGCATGCGCAGTAGAGGTCAAAGTTCGCTGATATAAAAATGTTGCAGTTTAAAAGTTTTTCGTTGCCGTTTTTACTGTTTCAGTAGCGAGGTAATGTGTTTATGTTGCTACTTCCACGATTAATGTGGGCTTTTCTGCGTTTTTCTGCACAGTGGGAAAGTTTTCTTTGGTAGGCCTGCTTGTAGTGGCTCTGGCTGTACAGTGAATATGACCCGAGAAAATCCAGGTTAGAATTGATCTTCAGTAACCTATGCTTGTCATTAGAGGCGACTAACGGGATTGGGTGGTCAGGCTCGCTGACTTTGTTGACACTTGTCATTGTATTTCATTTGCCTTGATCGATGCTCATGCTGTTGATCACTGGATTGTCCTGTTCGGACTCATTTATTTACAGACTGTCGGAATATTGTTTGAGTATTGCTGAGTGTGGCATTAAACTTAACTCATTCACAGTGAATATGCTACATTGGGTTATTTAGTGTGTAAGCAGCTGAGTATGATGTAGGATTATGTTGAGTGAGTGAGTTTGTGCTATATAGCAGCAGCATCCGTAAATAATCAAGTCTGGACCAGACAATCCAGGGATCAACACCATCCGAATCATTCTACACAAATGGGATACAATGACATGTGTCAACCAAGTCAGCGAGCCTGACCACCCGATCCCGTTAGTCGCCTTTTGTGGCAAGCATGGGTTGCTGAAGACCTATTCTACCCCGGATCTTCATGGGTCCAACATAAAAGTCGCAGCTATGGGGCTGACAAACCCAGAAACAGGATGAACCTAAGATTCAAACCAGTGTGTGAATTAAATTTGAAAAGTGAGAAGTGGCTGCATACCACAACCATGGGTTACTGAAGATCAATTGTAACCCGGATCTTCACGGGTCTGCATATTATGAGGTGAGGGGGGTGATATATGTTAAGTCAGTGATCAAATAGTTACTTAAGGAATATGATTTTTGGCCGAATGCACAACTATATCAGGGTTTTACACAGACTTTTAAAAATGGGAGTCATGGTGACTCACAATATTTATTTTTGGGAGTCATTTTCAATATTTGGGAGTCATGAAAATTTTTATATTTCTTTATGTTAATCATTCTCAGTATGTAACTGTGTATGTCACACCACCAAATGAAACTACAGCATTGCTCAATTCAAACAGCCAGGATTACTGTCTCCTCTGAGTTCTCTGGAACAATCTGACAGCTCTGTCAAACTCAAACTATCATTGAACAATCGATTATCAAATCGATTTTATTGAACTGAATTGTGAGGGACACCCATAAAACGTATGTCAAGCTTGACTCGTATGATAATATTTTGAGAGTCGTTTACAAAATTGTTGCGTCAAATACGCAGGAATCAAGCATCGTGTAAAACCCCCTATACATTCTGCACTTTGGCAGGGATGGTAAACCAAAACCCTTTGTTCTCGAGTCAAGGGGTTTTTTGAATTTGTAAACTGGAAACACATGTGGAAAGTGATGAACATTTGGTGGCTCTTAGTTCTTATAATTATTGTAATGTTTTACGTTTTATTGGTTCATCAGAAAATGTGGAAACCCTTATTTTCACAAAGGCACACCTAAATAATCTGTCTGGACCCGTTGGCACCCTTTGAAAAAATAGAATTTTTTTTCCTGTAAGTATTTTAGATCAAAGTTGGAGGCCTGTGTAATTAATTGAGTTACTGATGAAAGAGTGGAGAAAAGGTAATATTGTGTATGATAAAGGATTTACTAGTTGACAAGTATTTGGAAAATATCATGCTCAGTATAGACAACATATACTCTTGAAAAAAATGGAGGGGAACCTGAACTTTCAATTTGGATAGGAAGTATAAGCGTTAACAAACTTTTCAAAGACAGACATCTTGTGAACGCTTCACCATTTCTCTTTATCACCACCCCTCGCAGCAGTTCCAGGTCTCATTCTTGATTTTGATGGTTCTCAAGAAGGACAATATATCGCTGTAGACTATTAATTTTGACAGTCATCTTGCATCACACAGTTGTTAGTGTTTGTTTCTAGCCATTTTTTATTATTTGAAAATGAAAATCATACACATGGAAATTTCACATCATACACCAATAAACATTCGTTATTATCATATGAACATTAACTGACTCCGGTATATCTCCCAATTTTTTCCAAATTAAAAATGAAGCTCCCCTACTTTTTTTTTTAAGAGTATATTAACTATGAACTTATCATGGCATGTTTGAGCCACTCACTCTCTCACAGTCACTCACTCACTCACTCACTCTAGGCTGGCTAAAGATGACTTCTTGACAACGAAGACCTGCTTTTCTTGTCAGGTTCTCTTGCAGGCTTACAAAGATGTGAGTTTAATTATTGATTAAATAGATTGAAATAAATTGGTGTATTTTTACCCACTCTTCCACATAGGTACAACATCAACTCATGAGACCGACCCCTTCATGAAGTTGCCCTACAACCTCAACCAATCAGACTCAACTCCTCCAATTACAATCAACCTACAACCAGGCCCTGCCAATGTGGTTGACAAATTAATTAATTTACAGGCCAGTATTTAACAGTGGAAAAATCCACTTGCGTAATTTTGCCAGGCTTGGCCTAAGGGTAGCAGATCAATGAACTAGTGCCATTAGCCCTGAGATTTTCATATCGAGTTAGAGCTGATTTGTGGTTTGTACATGACCAAGCTTCAAACACTGAAGTGGAGTATCCATTTAACACAAATCTTAGGAAGAAAGACATCCGATACTACCCCGAGATAATCGGACATCCGAAACTACGCCACTGATTGTCTCAAATCGGGAGAAAACAATTGCTTAGCATGCCATGTTATCTATACAGCGTGCATTCCCCGACCAGCCAGCCTCCCATTATCTCTGATTGTGTTTTATGTCACCCTCACTGAGGGCTGCTTGGAAATAGTTGTTAGGCATGCACTACTGAGTTGAGAAACAGTTGTTAGGCATGCACTACCGAGTTGAGAAACAGTTGTTAGGCATACACTGCAGAGCTGACAAGCAGTTTTTTAGGCCTGTTCTGTAGAACTAAGATAAATGTTATTAGGTGCTACAGATGTTTAAAGACAGTTGTTAGGAAATCAGTTCAGGGCTAATAAATGCATGGAATTCTGTTGTCTTGAATATGTTATGTTCTGTAAGAAAAAGTCCATTTGCTATTGGTAATCTACATGAGCGAAAAATGATTGTTTGTAGAGCAAAGTATTGATGACAGGCGACTGCTTGACATACATTGCAAATCATGTTATGGGGCTGATTCTACGTTCATTCATTGTAGTTCCGATATACTGGTACTCTGTGATACTACTCAAATTTTGGTTGGGATACTGTGTCGATACTTTCTTTGCACATACTACTCAGAGAACTTCTGGCCACTTGATTATTCCATGTGAAGAGCCAGATTAGAATTGACCTTCAGCAGTCAGTGCTTGTTGTAATTGCCGACTAACGGGATCGGGTGGTCAGACTCTCTGATTTTTACTGATGCGTGCCATCGTATACTAGTTGCATAGATCGATGCTCATGACGTCAATCACTCTATTGTCTGGTCCACTGCCGTCATAATGGTAGAATGCGGCTCTGAACGACAAAGACCTGGTATCACTATACATGATGATAACATTGATTGATTGTTGTTTAACTCCGCACTCAACAATATTCCAGCTATATGGCGGCCGTCTGTAAATAATCGAGTCTGGACCAGACAATCCAGTGATCAACAGCATGAGCATCGATCTAAGCAATGGGGAACCGATGACATGTGTCAACCAAGTCAGCAAGACTGACCACCCGATCCCGTTAGTCGCCTCTTACGACAAGCATAGTCGCCTTTTGTGGCAAGCATGGGTTGCTGAAGACCTATTCTACCCCGGATCTTCACGGGTCCAACATAAAAGTGGCAGCCATGGGGCTGACAAACCCAGAAACAGGATGAACCTAAGATTCAAACCAGTGTGTGAATTAAATTTGAAAAGTGAGAAGTAGTGCATACGAAACACGTCACGTGGTCACATAAGCTCCGCCCACTCATGTATATTTATGATTACTGTGCACTTAAGACCATTGTAGGTTTAAGGGCACCACATGTCGAGATCTGAGTTAGATTCCCTTTGTCCTTTGCCGGTGTCCATTGCTGGAATATTGCTAAAAGCAGCATAAAACAATTTTCACTCTAATAGGTGCTTGAATATATTAGACGCAGGGACAATGAATTGCGCAAAATTTATAGACTGCCTGGCGTCTAATAAAGAAAATACCCTCACTAAGCAATATTACAGCTATATGACGGCGGTCCATAGATAATCAAGTCGGGACCAGACAATCCAATGATCAACATCATGAGCAGTGATCTAGGATACGATGACACGTATCAACCAAACCAGCAAACCTGACATGCTAACCGTCAGTCGCCTCTTATGTCAAGCATGGGTTGCTGAAGACAAACTCTAACCCGCATCTTCTTAGGCAGTGTATGAATTCATCTTTAAAGTCACTAGCCTAGAAGGCTAGTTAAGTAAAATGATGCTAGCTCACATCATACTTCATTGGCCCTGCAAAATATCAATATCAAAATGCTCATTGGTCAGAATTGTTGTGATGTTTGGTAATTGAAGACTGACTGACTGAGTTTGGTTTTACGCCGCTTTTAGCTATATTCCAGCAACATCACGGCAGGGGACACCAGAAATGGGCTTCACACAATGTACCCATGTGGGGATTCGAACCCGGGGTCTTCGGCGTGACGGGCCAACGCTTTAACCACTAGGCTACCCCACCGCCCGGTAATTGAAGATGTTAAACATTACATTTGTATTGTAATGGTTCCTAACCTCTTTTGCACAATGCTATGAAATTTTTTTATGTAGCAATCTTCGTGTGACAAGAGATAATAAATATCACAAAACTTTTGTGGACGGACTTTAATGCCTTAATAATTTACTTCATCATATTCATGTGCATTAAATAAAGAACAAATTATCTGAGACTTTCTGCTAGCCAATCAGAATAGCTTTAACAATATATAACTGGCCCGATTCACAATCAGCTAGCATTTGGCTTGCGGGCCAGTAGCTATTTCGAACGCTGATTCAAACCCATCACAACAGCTTCCTGTTATGCTCAAAGTCCCAACTCTGACCCCAAAACTTTAACAGCCCGCTCTTTCATTATAATCTCCAATTTCTTTAAAAACTGTATTTGTTGTTTCCATATTGTTTATGACTTTGACAGAGCCATAATGTTACAAAAGTATTACACTAGATATTTGAAACAATTCCTCAGTAAGGATCCGGGTTAGAATTGGTCTTCAGTAACCCATGTTTGTTGTAAGATGCAACTAACGGGACTGGGTGGTCAGAGTCACTGACATGTCATTGTATCCCAACTACAAAAATCGATGCTCATGATGTCAATCACTGGATTGTATGGTCCAGACACAATTTATTTACAGACTGCCACCATAGAGCTGGAATATTCCTATGTGCAGCTTTAAACAAGAAACAAACTTGCGTCAGTTCCATTTCCTCCATGTGTAGATGGAATCATGGCACATATCGGACATTCTCACCCGTGTGGTTCTTAATGGTTAAATAAATACTGAAAGCCATATTCTACCATTATACCACTCGCTTGTTCTCAGCAATAACTGACAACACTTTAAATGCATTTTAATGCTAATAATTGTTCATATCAGACTAGCACATGAAAGAACCGATCCATATTTCTACAAGATAAATGATTTTTTGATTACCTTTAATAATCTTCGCAGGAATGCATGTTGTTGAATTATTTTCCAAGGTTTATAATTGACATAGTGAGAGAGTCATTAGAAGGCTGTTTTGTCAATATTGACAATTTATGACAAGTTGTCAGGCATGCACTGTCTATTTAAGAACGAACGGCAGGGCATGTTGTATCAATCAGACACACACTGTTTTATCTGCAACTTGTCACAGCAATTAGCAGAATTATCTGATAGCTCATGTTGTATTGGCAACTGGTTTTATTTGAAGTATTACATTTAGGAACTTGTGAAGGGCGTGTCAGATCTGATGGCTGGCATTGATCGGGAGAGTTTGAGCCTTGGCTTTTGATTGGAGTTTATAGCCGTGATTGTTGCTCGGACGTGGCCCGACTCTGGATCTCGTGGATGTTTTTCTGGGGCTGTAACTGGGACAAAGTAATTATGAATATTTTCTTACATTTGTAGGGCAGTAGGGTAGCCTAGTGGTTAAAGTGTTCGCTTGTCAAGCGGAAGACCTGGGTTTGATTCTTACATGGGTACAATGTGTGAAGCCCATATTTGGTGATATTGTTGCAATATTGCTAAAAGCGGAGTAAAACTAAACTCACTCAGTCACTCTTCTTCTGTAATCCAGTCATGCAAGCTTCCTGTCCATTTTGTGAAGTTCATTTTGATGTGATTTTCATTTTGTTAATGCAGTCTGTATTTAAATCATGTTATCGTTAGAAACACCACTGTTTGGTTTGATCGTGCTTGTACTCTGCAAGCCAATGATATTGACGGGCAGTGTGTAAGAGTAGTGCAAACCTCTCAGGCAGGTGTTTAAACTAGGTGATATTAATTCCCAGCTGCCGATAGAGATACTCTGATTGTCAAGGTGTGGACCAAATGTGACTGATTGCTTGGAGATGTTGTCAGACAAGTAGTGTTCCATGGTATCGTGGAACTGTTCAGCTTCACTGCAGGTGAAAGGTTGCATTAATACACATATGTTGCCCTCTTAGTTTCAAAAGGGTGTTGGGGCGGTGGGGTAGCCTAGTGGTTAAAGCGTTCGCTCATCACGCCGGAGACCCGGGTTCGAATCCCCACATGGGTACATTGTGTGAAGCTCATTTTTGGTGTCCCCTGCCGTGATATTGCTGGAATATTGCTAAAAGCGGCGTAAAACCAAACTCACTCACTCACTCACTCACTCACTCAAAAGGGTGTCTTATATATCTGTACCTGGTATCTGTCACAGTACATATACCAATTATATAGAATATCATTATGAATATGTATATTGCTTATTTATGGGTCTGTATCTTAACAGTATCTACTTGTGAAGATGCGGGTTAGAATCGGTCTTCAGCAACCCATGGTTGTTGTAAGAGGTGTGTTGTGGGATGGGGTGGTCAGGCTCGATGACTTGGTTGACACATGTCATCAGTTCCCCATTGTGTAGATCGATGCTCATGCTGTTGATCACTGGATTGTCTGGTCCAGACTCGATTATTTACAGACTGCAGCTCAGGGCTCCAGATAAAGGCCGTATCGGCATATGTACGGATACAAAATATGCACGATACGGTAGGAAATATTTTGGAAAACGTAGCAGATATGACCACAGCAATGGTGTACGGTCTTAGAATCATTTACAGACGTATTTATCGGAAAAAGTATTGTTTTATTGTTCATCGACCTGTTTACACAAGAGTAGCAATGCTGTGGTGCATATATGAAACGAAACACAAGATTACTGATACTCTGTTAATTTCTATTCAGTACTCTAAATGTACTCTTAAGTTTTTCCAGTACTCCTATATTGAAAAAATAAGGAGTACGTACTCCTGATGTTGAAAAGTTATCTGGATCCCTGGCCACTAAAAAGCTGGAATATTGCTGCGTGCGGTGTTCAACAATCAATCCTAACCAAAACCTGTCAGTATCATCGATATGGGTCACCTCACAGTATCATAGCTCTTTGGGTGTACAAGGAAAACTAAGTGTCGTCATAGGCGACGCATTATGGTAGTATCTATGTTGTAATCATGTGTATGGTATCACAGTTGGTGACACTAGTGTAAAATGTAGTCATAGACGACTGCGTCATACCAAAAGACGTTAAAATATGGTACTTGTTGGTCCCTGCCTGGCGTTCGGCATTAATGGGTACAACAAGGACTGGTCGGCTCGGAGTCAGTATAATGTGTCTGAGTGGGGTATTCATGCTTCACTGCGGCATGGTATCTCAGTGGGCTAGCACTATAAAACCAGCTTCAGTCTGGGCTAGTACAAGCAGCCGCACATACACATACACACGCATGCACGTCGTCATATGAGCGAAATATTCTCAAGCTCAACGTAAAACCCAATTTCATCTCACCTCACCTCACCTCACCATAGACGACAGGCATTATGTTTGTGGCGTCATCATGTCTTCGATGTGATAGAGACAATATTGTTAGACATAAATACATTATGATTTCAGTCCACAAATACATACTGAGCTACATTGGGAAGGTTAGGAAACTATTATTTTTTAATTAAGCTGAGGTTTCAAAAGCCTTATGAATATTTGTTCTTTTTTGTGTATCATTGTTCAATTGATAAAATAGAAGGATAGTAAATAGGCCACTGAAATCTGCAAAATAATGACACAACACAAATTTCCTTTCCACGCATTTCAACTTTTCTTCAGGGAATGATTACAATAACAGAATATTATACTTTGTAATAACGCCACAATGTAACGGTTACAGACACTGTACCACGGCGTTGCCATGACATCACATGAGCTGCTTACAATGACAGTGGTAAATACAAAGTTCAAATGAATGTTTACCTATTCAAATATGGAAACAACTCTTTAATGAAACTGTTTTCCTTAGCTTTACACTGCATTATATCAGCTGTGTTCATTTTGAAGAAAGGAAATATCTTAAATTTTATTTCCATTCCTGTTGTTCCTGATAATAGTATTTTTGGAGATGTCCAGGAGCCAATTTAACATTCGGTGAGTTAATTCATATTTCGTACAACGACTCGTCCTGTTGAATTCATGAATGTCAATGTGGCTGTTTCAATAAAGTATGCTATTCAGTGACTCGTTCGTATTCCAATTGGGGAGATGGCGATCTTAGAAAAGCTGTTTCAAGCTTCCGTAAACAGTGAATCTTTTTGTTTCTGTCACAGACGTGAAATTTAGAATTATAACCTTGACACTTAAGTTACGTCCTTGGTAGAAGATTTTATGATGCTGATTCCTGAATAATTTTTGACATGTGAAGATGATCTTTTACCACTGGTGGATCTCCATAATGGAATAACGATACAATTATGCCAAGGACACACTATCAAAAAGGTCATGAATAAGGTCAAAGTCAAAGCTGATTTTGAAAAGTACATTGACAGTGTAATATCCTTGGCAAGACAATATAGTGAAATAAGACTATTTGTGCGTTGTTATCTGCTGCAGGAGAACAGTGAAGTGGTATCTGGTGTAGACTGAAGGAATGTTTCTGAGAAATGACAGACTACCGCACATGGTGCATCAAGCTTCTGGAAAAGTAACCCATTTAGAATAAAGGCAACACCCTAAAGACCACCGAGTCTGTTTGTGTTGTTTCTGGTCAAGGTCAAGGTGAACTGCGTCAGAATGTGACGAAGAGCTAACCCTCTATACATTTGTTCTGTTCACAAGGATGAAATTTTATGTTTATTTTCTCATCAGCTGCTCATTTCCTCAATGTTAGCCATCCATCTGTTGGTGAAGTGTCTACTCAGGTATATTCTTCACACACATTGCTGGTACATGAGTACTGACAGACACGATTGTCTACATACACCTTGGTGTGTTCACACTACTGACAGGCATGATTGTCTACATACACCTTGGTGTGTTCATTCTACTGACAGACACGATTGTCTACATACACCTTGGTGTGTTCACACTACTGACAGACACAATTGCCTACATACACCTTGGTGTGTTCACACTACTGACAGACATGATTGTCTACATACACCTTGGTGTGTTCACACTACTGACAGACATGATTGTCTACATACACCTTGGTGTGTTCACACTACTGACAGACATGATTGTCTACATGCACCTTGGTGTGTTCACACTACTGACAGGCATGATTGTCTACATACACCTTGCTGTGTTCACACTACTGACAGACATGATTGTCTACATACACCTTCGTGTGTTCACACTACTGACAGACACGATTGTCTACATACACCTTGGTGTGTTCACACTACTGACAGACATGATTGTCTACATACACCTTGGTGTGTTCACACTACTGACAGACATGATTGTCTACATACACCTTGGTGTGTTCACACTACTGACAGGCACGATTGTCTACGTACACCTTGGTGTGTACACACTACTGAAAGACATGATTGTCTACATACACCTTGGTGTGTTCACACTACTGACAGACATGATTGTCTACATACACCTTGGTGTGTTCACACTACTGACAGACATGATTTTCTACATACATCTTGGTGTGTTCACGCTCCTGACACACATGATTGTCTACATACACCTTGGTGTGTACACACTACTGACAGACATGATTGTCTACATACATCTTGGTGTGTTCACACTACTGACAGACATGATTGTCTACATACACCTGGGTGTGTACACACTACTGACAGACATGATTGTCTACATACATCTTGGTGTGTTCACACTACTGACAGACATGATTTTCTACATACACCTGGGTGTGTACACACTACTGACAGACATGATTGTCTACATACACCTTGGTGTGTTCACACTACTGACAGACATGATTGTCTACATACACCTTGGTGTGTTCACACTACTGACAGACATGATTGTCTACATACATCTTGGTGTGTTCACGCTACTGACAGACATTGTCTACATACACCTTGGTGTGTTCACACTACTGACAGACATGATTGTCTACATACACCTTGGTGTGTTCACACTACTGACAGACATGATTGTCTACATGCACCTTGGTGTGTTCACACTACTGACAGACATGATTGTCTACATACACCTTGGTGTGTTCACGCTACTGACAAACATGTTGATTTTATAAAAGTTCTTGGTCTGTACACATTCTGTCTGTTGCGGTTGACTTTTACAAACAAAGTAAAGTGTATATATACAGCGAGGCCTTTTTCACATACATCCATTTCTCAAACGCCCACACACACCTTCGTTGTGTCTGGTAGAGCTATCAGACGTCTGTGTCTGCAACATGCAGCATGCCTCGATGCCTCGTCTCACAGTAATGCTGTTGTTGAAGGCATGTTATCGTTCATGTACCTGTCATTTTTCTTCTGTGTTCGCACTTCAGCAGCGGAGAGGGTGGTGAGAGTAGCTGATGATGTTGGAGAGAGACGATAATTACAGCAGGGAAACAGGTGTCCTTTCCATACTGTTGTTTCATGAATTCCTGGTGTCCTTTTTCATACTGGTGTTCACGAACACCTGGTGTCTATACTGGTGTTCACAAACACCTGGTGTCTATACTGGTGTTTTATGCACATCTGGTGTCCTTCCATACTGTTGTTCATGAACACCTTGTGTCTTTCCATACTGTTGTTTCACGAACACCTGGTGTCATCACTGTTCAATGATATATTTACTTAATTTCCTTCACTATTTGGCTCTTACACCATAACAAATCTGTTCTTTTGATGTTGGAGACTGATTCATCTCTGGCATTCATATTTTCAACCTTCCTACCATTAGACGACACATAGTAAAATACAAACCGAAGAATCTTCAAAAAGCTTTCAATCCTTGATGTGAATCCTAGTGACTTTGGTCATGAAACAAAACTATAATGTTCTCCAACCTTAATTATGTTTTAGGAAACAGAGTCTATTCCAGTCATGAGAATACCAAATGTGTTTTTTCCTGGGTTTTAAATCTCTATGTTTTGTATATCCTTCACAGGTCCATTATGCTACCTTTCAGCGGAGAACTCGGTCGTACTTCAAGTTATAATGGCTGCAGGAGTGAGAAGTTTCTGCACAGATCAGAGTTTGTTAATGGGGTTATTTAATGGGGAATTAAGATGCAATTTGCCCATTAGCGTTTTTGTACATCGGTTTCAGGAACCTATTTTGCTTTGAACCTAAAACATTATTTAGAGAGTACATCTCAGCTAAACTAGCATGGTTAGTTAGCGGAGAATAATGGTAAAATATTTCTGTTTTTGATGGTAATGTGAGCCTGTTTCTCTTGACCTGGCATGGTTAGTTAATGGAGAATAATGGTAAAATATTTCTGTTTTATGATGGTGACAAAAAATTGTGTCTGTTTCTTGGGGACAGCTCAGGTTGGATGGTAGAATAATGGTAAAATATTATTATATTATGGTATGGTATGGTATGGTATGGTATGGTATATTAGTATGGTATGATATTAGTATAGTGATGCTAGTCTGCTTCTGTTCAACTTGCATGGTTAACTAGTGGAGAATAGAATTAAAATAGTCCTGGTTTCTATATTAATGTGTGTCTGTTTCTCGTGATGTGGCATGGGTAGTTTGTGGGACTAGAGGTAAAATATTACTGATGTTGATGGTAAAGTGTGTTCTCTTGAACTGGTGCAGGTAGGTGGTAGAAAATAAAGATCACATATTACTTTCTATGACAAGGACTCGAGTCTGTTTTTCTTAAACAAGTGTATAAGTTTGCGATGAATATTGGTAAAATATTACTGTTTATGATTGTGACATGAGTTCTTTCAGACTAGCATGGTTCGTTAGTGACAAATAATAATGGTAAAATATTATATGTTTTTGTTACCATGATAGTTGGCATAATCAGAGATGCAGAACATGATTATGACTTTATATGTGTTCAGTTTTTTATTACGACACAACAACTATACGTACACATTCAACACGTGAGTAATGATCATGACATTAATCACCCAGAATCTCATATTCATTTAATCCCCTGAGAAGCAGGGAATTATGAGCTCCAACGTACTGTTTCCCTGCGCAGACTCGCTTCCAGTGCATTCAGATCAAACCAATGTCTGGCAGTGGTGACTTGTGGGACTGAAGCTTGGATGAGTGGCCAGACTTACAATGAAGGACAACAAAACTACATCAACAGCCATTTCTCTGCAATAATGCATATTGAATAGTAGTTGTGGCCTGATTTAGCAAGAGTGATTATATATTTGGTTATATTTGTTGTACCATTAGCTTAGTCTTGGCAAACAGTTTCAGTTTAGATCTTGAGGTTATTGACTTGTGTATTTGGAACGGACACACATTAATGTATACTTATAACAGTCATAATTCCCATACTTCAACATGGAGAAATAACAGTCATAATTTCCTTACTCTGATATTGAGTAATAGCAGTCATAATTCCAAATACTTCAACATGGAGTAATAACAGTGATAATTCACATTCTTCAACATGGAGTGGTAACAGTGATAATTCACATTCTTCAACATGGAGTGGTAACAGTGATAATTCACATTCTTCAACATGCAGAAATGATGTCATAATTTCCTTGCTTCAATATTGAGTTACAACAGTCATAATTCCTATAGTTCAAGATGCAGAAATAACAGACATAATTCCCATACTTCAACATGCAGAAATAACAGTCATAATTCCCATACTTCAACATGGAGTAATAAGTCATAATTTCCTTACTTCAATATTGAGTTGTAACAGTCATAATTCCCATGCTTCAACATGCAGAAATAACAGTCATAATTCCCATACTTCAGCATAGAGTAATAAGTCATAATTTCCTTACTTCAATATTGAGTTGTAACAGTCATAATTCCCATGCTTCAACATGCAGAAATAACAGTCATAATTCCCATACTTCAATATTGAGTGATAACAGTCATAATTCCCTTACTTCAACATGGAGTGGTAACAGTGATAATTCACATTCTTCAACATTTCCTTGCTTCAATATTGAGTTACAACAGTCATAATTCCTATAGTTCAAGATGCAGAAATAACAGACATAATTCCCATACTTCAACATGCAGAAATAACAGTCATAATTCCCATACTTCAACATGGAGTAATAACAGTCATAATTCCCTTACTTCAGCATAGAGTAATAAGTCATAATTTCCTTACTTCAATATTGAGTTGTAACAGTCATAATTCCCATGCTTCAACATGCAGAAATAACAGTCATAATTCCCATACTTCAACATGGAGTAATAACAGTCATAATTCCCTTACTTCAGCATAGAGTAATAAGTCATAATTTCCTTACTTCAATATTGAGTTGTAACAGTCATAATTCCCATGCTTCAACATGCAGAAATAACAGTCATAATTCCCATACTTCAACATGGAGTAATAACAGTCATAATTCCCTTACTTCAGCATGGAGTTATAGTGGTTATGATTCACATACTTTCAGGTCAACTCATCAATATAATCACAGAACTTCAGCAGAGAAAATTAACAGTCATGTTCCCATATTCCATTGCATGATATTCCAACTGATTTTTAGATTGATATTATAGAATGCTTGTAAATTCAATATCCCATCCCCCATACCCACTTTGTACTTCTCTGCTTGACCACAACACTTGTAAAGTAACCAATACTGAGATTACACATCCACATAGTTTAAAACAAAAAACTTGACTCAGATTTACATGCCTGTTCCCCAAAACTCTTTCTCTCTTTATTAAGGAAACAAATGTGAGCAAAAGTGTGAGCGAGACGGACTGAAAAATTATCAGTGTGAACATGAAAGGAATTTAGTAATAATTCTCCGGCAATTAGGTTATTGACCAGCATCGGTCTGTCCTCGAGGGGAACAAGAGTAAAATAAATAATATTACTTGCAAAACTATTTCAGTCTTTGATGTATAACATTAGCTCTTGATGATAACAGAGTGAGTGAGGGAGGGAGGAATGGATGGGAGGAGGAAGTGAATATTTAATATCCCATCAATGATATTCTACTGGTCACAGTCCTGACATCCTCTCAAACTCATGGAAAAAAAATCTGTGACTTCCTTGCCCATTAGACAGTCTGTTTCGTATAGTAGGTTTCGTCTTCCCTGAGAGTGGAATATCAGTGTCCGTTGTTCCCATGGAAACAGATTAGTGCCAAATTTTCATTAACCCTTGAGTGTTAATGAACCCTCAGTTGCAAAGTTTGGGCTGCTGCATGTTAGAGTGAGTGAGTTTAGTTTTACGTCGCTTTTAGCAATATTCCAGCAATATTATGGTGGGAGACACCAGAAATGGGCTTCACACATTGTACCCATGTGGGGAATCGAACCCGGGTCTTTGGCGTGACGTTGTCTTTGTAGATAATACTTACATCTACGTAGAAGATACTTACATATGTGTAGAAGTTATAGTCATCTTTGCAGATGATATTTTACTTCTATATTGATGATGCTTAAAAAATATAGAAAATACTTTCATAAAAAAATATATGATGCAACTTTTTATTTTCATATATAATATGATAATCATGCATATCATTGTCAGGATGTACTATTGTCCTGTGACGTTGTGACCTTGTTGGATATAGTTTATACAGTGGCATATATATATATATATATGGTTTATTTAAATGTTAAGGAACATGTTGGTTGTTTATTTTCATTTGGCCTTTTCACAGTATCATGTACATAGATGAAAGTATGTTCTATATAGGTGATATCAAGCCATCATCCTGTTTGAAGCCATTACCCTGCTTCACCCCCATCAACCGCCTCCGTGGTGAAGTGGTTAGAGCCTTCACCCAGAGAACAAACGGTCACGGGTTCGATCCCTGGCCACGCCATTCTGAAAGACGTTAAAATATGGTACTTGTTGGTCCCTGCCTTGCGCTCGGCATTAATGGGTACAACAAGGACTGGTCGGCTCGGAGTCAGTATAATGTGTCTGAGTGGGGTATTCATGCTTCACTGCGGCATGGTATCTCAGTGAGCTAGCACTATAAAACCAGCTTCAGTCTGGGCTAGTACAAGCAGCCACATACACATACACACGCATGCACGTCGTCATATGAGCGAAATATTCTTAAGTACAGCGTTAAACCCAATTTCACTTCACCTCACCTCACCTAACCTAATAGCCCCATCGGTGATTGTGTGGTATATGGTCAGCTTGTGTTCTGCATGCCCGCTTGTAGCATATGATGACCATTGTTGTGTTAATACATTGTCCCACATCGTGATGCATTGTGATAAGACTCAATTGCTCTTGTTAACACGGGGCCCAGTCAAGCATCTTGGCAATGTAACAATAGACTTAATCACAGTGTCACGTCAGTTGCTGATTCAGAATACTGTAGTCAACCAAATTAGGGCCCCAACTGTGAAAGGATAACACATGTTTATTACTTCAGACACTGATTTAATCACGTGGGATTGTTTGAGTGATGACAAATGAGTTGTTGGACCACGCCAGTAAATTCCCATTTTACAATTTTACTTGGGATTTTTTTTGGACATTTTCCATTATATCTTAATTCCATAAACTGGTAAGCTTGTGGTTACAGTTCCAGTTGCATTGGCATTCTGTCTTGGTTTGGTACTATTTACCATCTGGGAACATCCAGGAGTGTCCAGGAATGGCAAGGATGTCATCAGGGAGGTTTCATCAGACTCAGGGAGGTTTTATCATGTCAGGGAGGTTTCATCATATGTCAGAAAGTATTCATCATATGTCAGGGAGGTTTCATTATATGTCAGAAAGGTTTCATTAGAGGTCAGGGAGGTTTCATCAGAGACCAGGAAGGTTTCATGGTTTCATAAGACACCAGGAAGGTTTCATGGCTTCATCAGACACCAGGAAGGTTTCATGGTTTCATTAGACACCAGGGAGGTTTCATGGTTTCATCAGACACTAGGGGTGATTATCATATATCAGGAAGATTTCATTGCTTCATCAGACTTTTGGGAGGTTTCATCAGACTCAAGGAGGTTTCATCATATGTCGGAGATTTCATCTGAGACCATGGAGGACTCCATGGTTTCATCAAACAACATGGAGGTGTCAACAGACATGAGGGGTTAACATAATGCACAACAATATAACATGGTTCAGACAGGGAAAGTAATCATTACAATATATACAATATAATTGATAATCAAATTTCATCATATCTGTCTGACTTAATTACTTTTCTCTCAGTACGTGAACATTTTATTTGAAACTGCTACTTTCTGAGATTGAGCATCTCAACAGTTTTAATCCTGTTAGTTGTCTGGTAGGCCGTCTTTGAAGTCTCCAGTACACTGAGGTGACCATTTCAAGGAACTGTATGGGTTTGTTGACATCTGGGGCCTCACATGAACTTTTGGAAATATCTATCTATTTCCTGTTGGTCTTGCTTTTTGATGTCCATCAAGCATTTGGCAGTTTGAAGAAGATGGTGTCAGCTGGTGTTTTGCCTTGGCAGTACAATTGTGTGAAGTCTGTCTGTTTAATCTGGAATTTTCAGTGATTTCCAATTGGTACCTAATTTGATGATGTTATTCATGCTCTGGCAAGTGACTCCAGTGTGAAAAAATGGCTTCAGGTCTTTCTTTTGAAGGGAGAAGAGCAGTGTGCAAAATAGCCACTGGCCCGCTAGCCAGTGGCTAGTAAAAATCCAGTCGGGCCAGTAAATCTCCAAATCACTGGCCCGACTGCCTAGTTATCTTTCATGGGGTCATTCATTTAATATATCACTCTCTCCGCCTTGTTAAGTTATAATGCACTTTTAAATCACACAAGATTATGGCCTGATAAAATTATGGTATTTTAACTTTTGTAATCTTTTGCTTAGTTTCTACATTGAAATTTCGGGGTAGTGATTTAATTTGTGGGCTGGTAACTTTCAGGGACAGCTAGCCCGACTGGCAAACTAAATGTTTAAACTATTTCACACACTGAAGAAGAGTGTTGGGTTTAATGGTCTAATGACATTGAAAAGTACAATGTAGGATTCAGGAGCTGCTCCCAAAAGCATGTTTTCAAGGTCCACTTGATTCAGCTCAAACTGATAGAAGTCGTTTCTGGACAAGATGGTCCAAATATTTCCATCTCACTTAAAGGTCACATGCAACGTAAAACACAACTTTGCAGATTCTGATACCTTTCGGTATGGACTTACCGAAACAAATCATCAAAAATGCAAATTCAACTTATAAAGTTGAAAAATAACGCGATGAAAAAACCTGTGCGAAATCGTAGTTCAAACGATTCACTAACTTTCCCCCAGCGTTTGGGGTAATTGAAGTGGTTTCAACAGCTGGGCTGCGCTCATAGCACATGCGCAGTGAAATAGGTTCACGGAGCTTGGAAGCGGGTTGTCCGGTGAATATTCGGTGAAGGCTTTGGTGTGAGCTATTTTTCTAATGTTTTGTTGATATTTCACAGGTGCAAGCTTTTTATTTGTTATGACAGTAGATTACCGAATTAACTGTTTATATAATTTCATTTGTCTATTTCACCACACGTTCTTCTTACCGGGTCACTTTCTCAGTTCAATACTTAAAAGCAGTGTCATTATTTAGCGTTGACAGAATTTCTAACTGTGATATAGATATGTCGTTGTCACAGACAAAACTCAATGTCTGTTTTATTGGCACCTATGTGTCTGCCTGCCTGTCTACTAATGACCACATTCAATACACAACTTCGATCACTGACCACATGCAATTTGAACTTAACACCTATCAGGCTATACACCATAAACAAAACGCATTGATTTATGGCCCGAGTTCGGTCTCTGTCACATTATGTAATTACACAGACAGGCAGGTGTGATACTTGTACACATGACATGTTATGATGTCTGTTGATTGCAAAATGTTATACACAAAAATGAGCATGTATTTACAAAACCCAACATCTCTATACATACACACACAATGAGCCATGAGGGCATCTGCAAATGAACCAGCCGTTACACTTAAGAGGAGACCCGGCTGCTTCATTTCTTGGTTAAACCCAAGTACAAAATATTGCACTTTTGATTTGCGATTGTACGCTTATAATTTTGTTTTTATTTTTTTCATAACCAGCAATGTATATTATATGTCATGAATAAGTGATAATTGTGTTTTAATTATGTTTGATTTTTTGGTTGCATGTGACCTTTAAAGTATTTGTGAAGATCAGGGTTAGAATTGGTATTGAGCAGCCCATGCTGATTGAGCAACTAACAAGATGAGGTGGTCAGGCTTGCTGACTTAGGTGACACATGTTATCATCCCACTTGCATAGTATGATGCTCCTGTTGTCAATCACTGTATTGTCTGGTCCAGACTGGATTCCTGTCCATCATCATATAGCTGGAAAATTTGCTGAGTGCAGCGTTTTAAACAACAAACGGAACTAACTCTCATTCAAGGTGGTGCACTGGTCACACATGGTGACTGTCAAGACTTGCTGATTTTCCTGGTAGATTTCACTTCCCAAAGAGTCCTAGACTAATTTTAATCCCTGAAATCAAATTCTCTTATTTAAAAATGTACTACCTATCAAAAGTTTAGACTCACTTAAAGCACTCACTATATGTTATGTAGATATATGTGGTTACATCAAAGATTAATTTCTCCACTAACTAATGGGGAACCAACTGCAAACCTTATGCAGATGAATTGCACGAGGATCATGCATGAAATTGCTGAATAGCATGTGCAAATATCGTGCATGTGAACAGCTGTGTTTTGGTGTAGAGTTTTGTTAATAATTCAGCAATTTTCACTGAATTTCTTCATTTATTGAACTCATGACGATAATCTTTTCACATTATGAATTTGTTTTACAATACATCAGTTCATGTGTAAACAGTACCTTTAAACAGTATGGAATATTTTGCAAAATGTAGTTTAGAACAATTGACTGAAGTAAGTGGCTACATTTACACTTGTGAGTCTAAACTTTTGATGGGTAGTATATAATCTTTGAAAGACTATCCAAATGGATCAGAGAACAATTAAATATCATGAGCTACAGCTGGGGCAGTCTACACGTGCCAAGTCATTCTAGACTTGTGTGGGACGCCATTATAATTTACCCCGTTTTAAATCCAATCGTGCCATGAAATCCTTTGTTCCTGCCAGTACTAATCTTTTAAATGATTCCTAGTGTTTGTCATACCTTGTTAACATGTTTTATGTGTGTTATTTATTGTATGGAAATAATTTAATCATTTTATCAATGTTTGAGCTCTGTACTTTACACAAGAATTCCCTCACGGGTAATAAAGTATTGTCACTGTCATTGTCATTTAATGTATTCTGATGCAGTGTACAGATAATATGGTAATCATAACAATGATAATAATCATAATAAAGACGTCAAGATTCCAGTCTAACTGAAATGTAGACAAGAATGAATGATTGCGAGTAATTAAGAAAAGTATATTGGATATATTACATCCAGTAATACAACCAGTAGTGAGTGAGTAAGTTTAGTTTTACGCCGCATTTAGCAATATTCCAGCAACATCACGCAGGGGGCACCAGAAATAGGCTTCACACATTATGCCCATGTGGGGAATCGAACCCGGGTCTTGTGGCGTATGCCTTAATTAACCACTAGGCTACCCCACCACCCCAATTCAACCAGTAACCTGTGCAGGTTGTACAACAGGATCAGCTGGTCAGACTCAGTGACTGTGTTAGTTGTTTAAGTGTACCCAGAGATGCCAACCCTCCCAAATTTATCGGAATCATCCCCAAAAATGCATGTCGATTCTGCCATCCCGACAAAGCCAAATTCATTCCGATTTTTTTCAAAATATAACAAAGATATAGATAGTCTTACTTACTGGAGGGCTAGGATCATCTTTGACTATAAATAATGATAATTAAATAAATATAACAGTTTATTTACAGAAGTTCTCAAATTGTTTACACAAGAAAGTAATCCGGAAGTTAAGAAGGCTGCCTGATAAATTCCATGCACTGTTTATTTTATTCACTTAACATTCACAAACACTGCTGCCGAGTACTGCAAACCAGTTTCTGCTGTATAAGGATCTCTATGTGTAATGGCATTGAAAAGTTTCGTTCCTTGAGTGCAACAAGTTATAGGGATCCCTAATTTGTTGGGAAAATTCCTAATTTGTTCTATCTTAGGGAGCTCAGATTCCTAACTGTGCCAATTTTGGGTTGGCATCTCTGGTGTACCCGATCACATGGAATTGTTGACACTATCATTCACTGGACAAGGGGAGTAAACAAAATTAAAGAGTCCAGACTCGATTACTCACTGGGTTTTATCATGTAGCTAAAATATTTAATGTGATATTTAAAATAGTTTGCTATAGTTTGTGATATTTAACAAACTATTGTTTGATATAGTTTGTTATAGTGAAATGATCTCTAAAAATTCCAAGTCATGGAACTTGAACTGAAAATATTTTGAAAACATTTTAGGCGTGAAAATTCTGTTCTGTTTCGTAGACTTCTGACACCATGAATCGTGTTAAAGGTCCTTCACCTATCATCTCCCATGTCAAGGATGAAGCTAATTGTCCATGAAGTGTTTAAGTGGCTAATTAAATCACCTGAGAAGAAATATAATTAGTTATTAACTTAAGATATTGTTCCTGGCAGGTTTCCCAGTGACGTCTCCGGAGAGCTGCGTTTGACAGATAATTTTAAGCTACTCCTCAGTAAGAAGAGTTTTCATTAGCCAGAACCAATCAATTGAGAGACGTAGTTTATGGTCGCTTTTAAGGAGCAAGCTTGCAGACAGCTAGTGTTTTAATTTCCAACAATTAACACATTTATGTCAGTGCTTGTGGCCAGTGGTGTGGATGTAGGTAGCTTATTGATCGATGACTTTCTCGATTTAAAGCTTCCATCGGTCCTAGTCAATGGTCATTGCTTTTGACTTTGTGAATCTAAACATTGAAGGTTTCCTGAAGAGATTTACATATAAGCTGCTGGGAGTCCAGGCTTAGATTAAATGGCCAAAGAATTTGTATGTGCATAAAATGTTAGCGATTATTACCAATTAGTGTGTATTTGATCTTGCCGGTCTGTAAAGGGACAGAGGGACTCGAGATGGTTTTTTCATGTTCCAATTTTATTAATTCTCCGTGTTATATAAACAGATCTTTGTGTGGAGCATAGAGGGAGCCACTTGTGCAGAGTGCAAACTCATGCCTGTGAGTGCGTCCCTGTTAGATTAATGGCCAGGAGAATCGCAACGTGCTTTCTTCATCCCGGGAATTTAAAAGACGTCTTAACAGACTTGTATGTTTTAAGCCGTTCTATGCTTTTCATTCCAACTGATGGATGCTTGTGTTGAGCTGAGATGCAGGGAAGGGACAGCTAAACCCATGTGGGAATTGTGGGATTGACCAGCTTCCTGTCAGTGTGAGTAGTGATGTATTCCTCACAACTGTTTGTGTGTTCCAACATGAAGTCCCCTTGGTGTGATGTCTGATGACTGAGGATCTGTCTCAGGCCAAACCATCAGAGTCCCTTATGGGGGAAAAAAAGAGCAGCTTGACTTGAGAACTCTGATGCTCTGTTAAGAACGATGAAGAGTCTTATCCAAAAAAAATTATGAGCAGTTTTGTCTTTCATTTTGCTGCTGTATTTATTGTGGAAGGGATAGGTGTTAGTGTGTGTGGTGTTGGTGGTGTTGGTGGTGTGGTGGACTTAGCTGGGGTGGGGGGATATTTTGGTGAGATTAAGGAACAGGTCATGAAAAATTACCCATTTCTTGTTTTTCAAATGAAAAGGTTAAACTTGACCATTGTTTAGGGACTGATTGTACAGGTGATGTTAATATTTTTTATAAATAACTTATATTTTTTCAAATAGTTCTTGGACGTAACCACAAGTTATTAGGTATATATGATGTTAGGTTTAGTGATGTGTACAAAAACAATTCTTAATGATGTATTTTTTTAATTTAAATTTTGATTTTCAGGGGAAATTGGGTTAGCCTTGTCGTTAAAAGCATCTTCTCATCACGTTGAAGACAATGGGTACAATGTGTGAAGCCCATTTCTGGTGTACCCCATCTTGATATTGCTGGAATATTTCTAAAAACGGCGTAAAACCATTCTCATTCACTCACTCACTCAACCATGTTCATGGCTCACTGATCACAAAGAATATTTTTCAGATTGTTTGTTGGTTTAAACCAAGAGCAAACCATTCCTTGATAGCAAAAGTGATATACATCATATTATTGTGAAGATTCTCAAATATTGTCAATGTTCAATACATTGTATATCTGCATATGTCTACTGTTAAGTTTTTGACAGTAAAGGATATACTTAAATCCATTACTTCTACCCATCAGAGCCTGAAATGCGGTTCAAATGTTATGTTTTACCTTATTATAGGCTACAATACCTGGCTGTCCTCTACAAACAAGAAACCAGAGAATACATGTTGTATTTATTCAAAAAAATATTTATGAATGATAATATCTCCAGATGGTGCATGCATAGCTTTTGATCATGTGTTATCTGATGCATTACTTGTTTTTATGCATGAAACTGACTTATAATTACTTCACAGCTGCCAGTTATTGCCATACTGACCTACAAACATTTATATGCATTCATACAGCTAGAATATTGCAGTACTGTGTTCACAAAACAGCTCATCACTGGCTTTCCATGACATAATTAGTTGTACGTAATGTATATCAGTTACCCAAACCATGGCATTGTTATTGTCAGGAACATTGGTGACAGAAGCAGTTACTAAGTTACCGATTCCATCGTTTTGTTGTACTCAGAGATATGGTGACAGAAGTAGTTACCAATTCCATCGTTTTGTTGTACTCCGAGATATGGTGACAGAACTAGTTACCAATTCCATCATTTTGTTGTACTCAGAGATATAGTTACCAATTCCATCGTTTTGTTGTACTTAGAGATATGGTGAAAGAACTAGTTACCAATTCCATCGTTTTGTTGTACTCAGAGATATGGTGACAGAACTAATTACCTAAGCATCAAAACTATTGCTTTATTGTATTGGAGAAATGGTGAAGGAAATGTTCCAAGGTTTTGGACTAAATCCTCAAATCATGTTCTTCTGAAGCAAAGCAAAGACTGACCGCAATGTTAGACCATGTTTGGATCAAATCCCCAAATCGTGTTCTTCTGAAGTAAAGCAAAGACTGATAGCAAGGTTAGACCATGTTTTATCCAAATTCCCACATCATGTCTCTCTGAAGCAAAGCAAAGACTGACAGCAATGTTAAACCATGTTTAGACCAATTCCCTAAATCATGTTCTGAAGCAAACCAAAGACTGATAGCAAGGTTAGGCCATGCTAGGACCAAATCTCCAAATCATGTTCTTCTGAAGCAAAGCAAAAACTGACAGCAATGTTAAACCATGTTTTGACCAATTCCCTAAATCATGTTCACCTGAAGCAAACCAAAGACTGATAGCAAGGTTAGGCCATGCTAGGACCAAATCTCCAAATCATGTTCTTCTGAAGCAAAGCAAAAACTGACATAAATGTTAAACCATGTTTTGACCAATTCCCCAAATCATGTTCTTCAGAAGCAAACCAAAGTCTGACAGCAATGTTAGGCCATGTTTGGACCAAACCCCCCTGGATTACTTCACTTTCTCAGACTGGGTTGTATAATTTCTTCAGCCATTAGGTTCAGTCGTTAAGAAGATACCAAGAGATGACCAGCAGCACCGAGTGCACAATTGGGTGCATTATTTATGCAGGTCTGTCAAGTCAATGAACTAACACAATGACTTGGCACTTGATGGTGAGACCGCACCATTTTACTGAATTAGTTCCAAGGAAACATGTATCACTAAGTCAGTTTAATCAACACAAATCAAACCCAGATAATAATATGATTAAAGCAACACTTCTTTGTGACATGTGATGGTGTGAGCTAGCCACCATCATGGAGGGTTTCCAATGATGGAGGGCTGGCAGATGTGAATTCCAAATTCCAATTAAACTGACACTTAATGGGGAACGGTTATTTCTAGAGTTTGTCCCTCATTATTGCAGGGTAGACATTGATCGTGTTTCCAAAACCGTAAAATGTGATTTGTGACTGTGATCAACGAATGTGATCTGTGAATGTCATCAGTGAATGTGATCTGAGAATGTCATCAATAAGTGTGATATGTGAATATGATCTGTGAATGTCATCAGTGAATGTAATCTGTGAATGCAAGCAATGAATGGGAACTGTGAATGTGATCAGTGAATGTGAATGCAAGCAATGAATGGGAACTGTGAATGTCATCAGTGAATGTGATCTGTGAAATTGCAAGCAATAAATGTGAATTGTGAAATTGCAAGCAATGAATGTGAACTGTGAATGTCATCAGTGAACTGTGAATGTCATCAATGAATGTGATCTGTGAATGTCATCAGTGAATGTGAACTGTGAATGTCATCAGTGAATGTGAACTGAGAATGTCATCAGTGAATGTGATCTGTGAATGTCATCAGTGAATGTGAACTGTGAATGTCATCACTGAATGTGATACTAGTGTGTGAATATGATCTGTGAATGCAAGCAATGGATGTGAACTGTGCTCTGACATAGCATATATGAGGAGTCTATGGTATCTATACTCCCAATATATATTATAGTGGTTGGTTATACAAGGGAACAATTACAATTACAAGTAATGTGATGGCAAGAGACACACTTACATACACATGAACATAAACATGCATGCACAGAGCACACTTTTATCTATTTCAAGCATCAATCATCATCATCATCATCATCATCATCATCATCATCATCATCATCTAACAATGCATGTGCAAAATTCTTTCCTGCAGTATAATGAAGCCATAGCATGAAATGTGTTTTTACTTGAATCTTTGGAATCTGACAATTTTAGTAACAGGCTATTTGAAGAAAATATTATTGATTCTGATTCTGTCTCATTATGTCAGTGACGGTACAAAAGCTTGATGAAGTCACTTGAAGTATTTCAAAGTTATTTGTGTTTTCTGCGGCCAGTTGTCATTTTGCAGTGTCAGTTAAATGGATATATGGAAGACTGTTCCGTGTTTATCAGCTAAGTTCATTGACAGGTAACAAGAACAATTTCAGGGCCCCAAACCAAATCCACAGAGGGGTGTTTGACTGCTGTAGACTTGAGTAACAGACAGTTGCAAATTTAACTGTATTGCCGAAGCCAGTATTTTGTGCTGAATGACATGCCTCTCCTTCTGCTGTCTGATTGGTTGATGGGTGAACAAGAATCTGAAGGAGTGGGGGAGGTTTGAATAAGTGCCAGGCAAAGTCTATTTTCCATTATGACACGAAAATGTCAAGGTTGAATAAAAACTAAATAACGACAGACAGTAACAGCAGATGGAGACCTGGCTTAGGTGTCACCACAGGAGAGTTCAAGGTCATTCATGAAGCATAAGTCCTTGAAGTTGCCAGGAAGGCATTAATATCATATTGGGTTTTGAACAGAGTGAGCAAGATGGCAGCAGGTATATTCACATGAGTCAATGTCAATCAGTTTGAACAATTTTATTGTCATTCAATTATAGTTAATGTCAGACATTAATGTTCCGCTTTAATCTACTAGATTAACTATAGGTGTGGCATCAATTGAAGCAGCAAGATCAAGATCAACCCCTCTTTTTTGCAGTATTAACTATTGCAATATTAACTATTGTAGTATCAACTTCAGTGGTTTAAAATAACACGGTATTAACCAATGTAGTATGAACTGTTCTAGTATTATCTCAATAGGTACTAGCTAAAGAAGTGTTACCTAAAGCAGTATTAAGCAATGCAGTATTAACTATTGTAGTAGGAACTATAAAAGTATTATCTCAAGAGGTAAAAACTAAACTAAGCAATGTTAACTAAAGAGGTATTAGCCAATGCAGTATTGACTATTGTAGTATTATCTGAAGAAGTACTAGCTAAAGCAGTGTTAACTAAAGCAGTATTAAGCAATGCAGTATTGACTATTGTAGTGTGAACTATTGTAGTATTATCTCAAGAAGTACTAACTAAAGCATCATTCTGTTCATTCCATTAGACCACATTCCACTGTTATGTACAAACATTAGACCATGTTCCACTTTTTTTGGTACCAGCGATAGGCTATTTCCCACCTTTTTGTGCAAACATGAAAATGGTCAAATGTTTGTACAACAAGAAAATGGTCTAATGTGTGTAAGAAAGCAGCAAATGGTCTAATCTGTGTACAAAACGAAGAAAATGGTCTGTGTGTACAAAAAGCAGCAAATGGTCTAATCTGTGTACAAAACGAAGAAAATGGTCTAATGTGTGTACAAAAAGAAAAAAATGGTCTAATGTGTGTACAAAAAGAAGAAAATGGTCTAATGTGTGTACAAAAAGAAGAAAATGGTCTAATGTGTTTACAAAAAGAAGAAAATGGTCTAATGTGTGTACAAAAAGAAGAAAATGGTCTAATGTGTGTACGTACATTTAGTGTAACATGATGTAACGTACACTGCTAAGATGTCACATACAGAGATGACGGACCACAGCCTGCGTTAGGCTTCTACGTACACAGCCTGCATTAGGCTTCCTTACACTGCTAAGATGTCACATACAGAGATGACGGACCACAGCCTGCATTAGGCTTCTACATACACAGCTAAGATGTCACATACAGAGATGACGGACCACAGCCTGCATTAGGCTTCTACGTACACTGCTAAGATGTGACATACATAGATGACGGACTACAGCCTGCATTAGGCTTCTACGTACACTGCTAAGATGTCGCATACAGAGATGACGGACCACAACCTGCGTTAGGCTTCTACGTAAACTGCTAAGATGTCACATACAGAGATGATGGACCACAGCCTGCATTAGGCTTCTACGTACACTGCTAAGATGTCACATACAGAGATGACGGACCACAGCCTGCATTAGGCTTCTACGTACACTGCTAAGATGTCACATACAGAGATGATGGACCACAGCCTGCATTAGGCTTCTACGTACACTGCTAAGATGTCACGTACACTGCTAAGATGTCACATACAGAGATGACGGACCACAGCCTGCGTTAGGCTTCTACGTACACTGCTAAGATGTCACATACATAGATGACGGACCACAGCCTGCATTAGGCTTCTACGTACACTGCTAAGATGTCATATACATAGATGACGGACCACAGCCTGCATTAGGCTTCTGCGACCATGGACGTTGACAGTGACTGCACCATAATCAACTTAAGCCTGTTACAAACCTGTTTCTCCCAGATTAACTTCAACATTGCATTCAGGAGAATACCATGGCCCTGTGTTTGTGAAGGTTATGCAAACCTAATCCTTTTATTTGATTTGTAGCTGTGTAAAGTAGCAGACATCAGCCTGGGCTGTGATATGGGCCCTGTCTCCGTTTCTTGTTGGCCTGGAGACAAACAGTGCATCCATGTGCCGACCAGTTGCTCATCAACACAATCAGGCTGTTTTGCACGACAAAGGAACAAAATAGATTACTACTTTTTTATCCATTGTAATCAGTGGCAATGTGCCACGTAGATATTCACTGAGCCTGTGAAGTGAGCTTTATTGCCCATTACAGCCAGGCCAGACAAGGTTTTTGTTTGTTTCTCTGTAAGAATGAAAAGCACATTTGTTTTAGTTTGAGAGACAGATGTTGTTCTTCAGGAGGTCCTGAGTTTTACATCATGCTAACAGTTGCCCAAAATTTTATTTTTTATTGGAACGATTTTTTATTACTTTTTTTATTATTTGCTATATTTGTGAAAGGAATGTTAGGAAAGTCACTCTTCATTGCTGCTTTTTGTATCGTGTGGTACCAACAATGAGGTACACTATCAATGCTTGGTGGCCTTGTGGACAGAGTGTCAGCCTGGAGAGGTGGCTGGTTCAGTTATTGGATCCATCATACCAAAGGATGTTTGATGCAGCCTGCCAGGAAGGATAATACAAGCAGGTGTCAGCTTGATGAAGTTAAACTAGGGTAAAGTACCTCATGGGCAAGTGCTTTAAGCCAGGAAATCATCCTGGCTGTTAGAAAAAAAAACACACACACACACACACACAAGAGGGAGAGAGAATGAGATGCACAGAGAGAAACAGAAAACAACTCACAAAGGTTTTCTCTCTCTCTCTCTCTCTCTCTCTCTCTCTCTCTCTCTCTCTCTCTCTCTCTCTCTCTCTCTCTCTCTCTCTCTCTCTCTCTCTCTCTCTCTCTCTCTCTCTCTCTCTCTCTCTCTCTCTCTCTCTCACTCATGCACGCGGGCACGTCCCGCGCACACATACACAAATGATACAAAACACAAGCGGTGAGGATGTGTCCCAGTAGTGTCTACCAGAGAGTGTTTCCCAGTAGCATCTACCAGAGAGTGTTTCCCAGTAGCATCTACCAGAGAGTGTTTCCCAGTAGCGTCCACCAGAGACTGTTTCCCAGTGGCACTGAGGCATGTCTGGATGCCTACAGCAGGATCATTATGGGGCCTGCACATTTTGGCAAGAAAAAGAGAATTACTGTGGGAGAAGATTCAGTGTCTGTTGTGAGTGTCTCATCAATACACATACTGTGCCAGGCTTTGAAACACTAACTGTTTAACAGGATCGACTTACAAGTCAGGTTTTCAGACCAACAGGTCACTATCTTTATTCACTCAGGGCTGTGTTTCAGGTCGAGTTTTGTTGGAGGGAAGTTTTCAGGTTCCAGAGCTGGCTTGATCGGACGTTTGTGAGTTTAGTTGTATGCCGGTTTTAGCAACATTCCAGCAATATCGCGGCTGGGGACACCAGAAATAGGCTTCTGATATTGTGCCCATGTGGGGAATTGAACCCGGGTCTTCGGCATGGGCGGATCCAGGAATTTTGTAAGGGGGGGCTTCAGGGGGTTAAGGGAAAGGGAAAAAAAATAAAAATAAAATCACCAGTCAATGAAATATTCCTTCTAAATATTAAAATTATTTTACTTTTGGCAATTTATGAAGTGTACATGGGGCAAAAAAACAATCAAAAAAACATTTTCTTGCAAGTTTACATTTTTGGCCAATAAAAACATTAGGATTTTATGTTTTGAGGGGGAAAAGTTAAAAAAAAATTGTTTTTCGTATTCTTGAAAAAATACAACCGGCGGATCGGTAAAACAAGAAATAAAATTGGTCTGGCCTCAACAGGATTACAAAATAGAGTGCCTCTATGAGCTTTCCAAAAATATTCTGGTAGACATGTGGAAGGCATTCGATATTTAATACTGGTGATCAAAATTATGTTCGATGCAATGCCCAACTGACTTGTACCCTATGTTCCTGTTTTGCTGAGGTGAACACTTGACTTGACTTGCATGTGTTTGTGATGGATGCCACCAGAGGAGAAGGATATGCGCACAGTTTCTTTCACACATTGACTCATAGGCATACAGCTATGGTATTGGATGGGAAGCTGCTTTTAGCAATGTTCCACAATATCATGGCAATATATGGGACACCAGAAATGGGCTTCACACATTGTGCCCATGTGGGGAATCGAACCCGGGTCTTCGGTGTGATGAGCTGACGTTTTACCATTAGGCTACCCCACCGACTCAGGAAGCAAGTAGTTCTACAGTACTAAAGCCTTGTCCGTGGGCAGGGGAAACTGTTAAGAGCCCCCATGCTAAATAGTCCCACAAAAACCTGGCAAGCAAAAAGTCCATATTCTAACACTGGAAGTGTTTTAATGGGACTCGAGGAGTCCTTTTAGTACCAAAAAGCCATGTCAGAGTCCAGGTTTAGACAATACGGTCTATTTCTAAACAGGCAATTTGAAGAAGCTGAGATGTTAAAGTGATACAGGTAATGCTATTACCCAACATCAACACGTCCCAGGCTTTAAATATCTCCTCCAGTGAGAATGATTGAGAGCAGCTGACTGGAGATCGCAATACATCTGAGGGGCAGCCGGTGTCAGCCATGACCACTAGGGACTCTTGGAACCCTCTGGAACAAGATAACTTATTGATACTGTTCCAGAGGCTTGGAATGTGTTGTTCAAGGTCAGCCATGGTAAAATTTCTGATTGTCTTTGGATGATCCTGTAGAGTTATGGATTGCTGGAAGGGTGACTTTTAAGATATTTTGACGTCTGCTCTTCCTTGCTGAAAGGATAATGGAGGATTATGTGAAATTATGAGGGCATTTTGCTGAAAAAAACCAAAACAGTTTAAAATTACTGATTCTCTTTGGGTGTAGTCTCTGGTTGGATGGTCCTGTGGAGTTATGGATTGTTAGAAGAATAACTTTTTAGATACATGTATTTTGACGTCTGCTCTTCCTTGCTGAAAGGATAATGGAGGGTTATGTGAAATTGTTAGGGTTTTTTGCAGAAAAAACAAAACAGACAAAGATGATAAGTTGTTATTGTTATGAGTGATAATAGTCCTTAAAAAAGGACAAGACAGTTGTTTTTAATGTCTCTATATATTTTACCTCTAAGACAGGCTGTATTTTTCTATTCTGTTTTTCTGTTCTATTCTATTTGTGTCTTCAGTAAGTTAGAAGTACACCGTACAATATCAAATTTATGGATAACAACTTCTTTTATATCATGGATGATACATTTCAGGTTTTTGTACTGTTTTCAAACAGAAATGTGTACCGGAACATCCTATGTATTAAATATACGTTTTTATCCGTACTTTAGAACAATAAATTTTTGTAGCTCCATTTTTTAATTTACTTATTTTCAGTGGGCGTTAATATCTTAATATTGTGTAGAGATTTGTTTTTATTGCTATTTGTGTATATAGTTACCTCTGTCAGATTGTCTGTGTGAGTGAGCAGTGTTTAATGCCACTTAATACTCCAATGTTACTCACCAGAGAACTCCAGAACTGGACTAACTGCATTGCTCCCTTGTGTCCAATTAAACTCAGGACAACTCTTTAACCATCCACATGTCTGTTAGTCTGTTTGCGAGACCCCAGAGAATGCATTGAAATCATTGAACTCAACTCAACTTTAGAATGATTTGGCAAGCCTAAATTGCCTCAGCCCTTTAGAGCAGAGTTTGCTGAATTTGTTTTGTATTTATTAGATATATAAGTAAAATAACTTTATTTCTTGGACTATATATTAGTCTGCATGTTTGTGTGATGTCAGTATATGTGAAAAGCTAAATACGCTATACTGACTGACTGACTGACTGAGTTTGGTTTTACGACGCTTTTAGCAATATTCCAGCAACATCACGGCGGGGGACACCAGAAATGGGCTTCACACATTGTGACCATGTGGGGATTTGAACCCGGGTCTTCGGCGTGACGAGCCAACGCTTTAACCATTAGGCTACCTACGCCCCTACGCTATACTGAAGCAATGCCTAATACAACTCCAAATTTACCACTACAATACAGAATGTCAGTAGCTTTCACAGAACCTTGAGTAAATGTTCAGCAAAACATACCAGCATATTTTCATCGCCTCCCACAAGCAGCAGGTGGTGGTGGGGTAGCCTAATGGTTAAGGCGTTCGCTCGTCACGCCAATTAGATGCGGGTTCGATTCTCACATGGGTACAATGTGTGAAGCCTAATTCTGGTGTCCCCTGCTGTGATATTGCTGGAATATTGCTAAAAGTGGCATAAAACTAAACTCACTAAACTCACTCACTCACTCACTCACTCACTCACTCACTCACTCACTCACTCACTCACTCACTCACTCACTCACTCACTCACTCTATCATGCAGCAGCCATAACACATCCCTTTTGCTACTGAGGGTTCATTAAACACTCAAGGGTTAACTAATATTTTTATTTTTATATAACATCAGATGACATGAAAACGTAAACTATTTTTCTCAGAAGCAAGGAGTTGGGATTGTATATTTTATTGACTACAAATGTGCTGAGGAGACTCTTTTGCTCTTTTTACTTTTCTCCAATCAAGAATGCCAATACACACCTTGACTAACATTGTTAGTCATTTCATGTTATGTTTCATTTCTGAAAAGGGAGAAAGGTTTCTGGGTTCCATGCTATTATATTTTATACACCCACACCCACACTCACGCCCCCGCTCACACCCACACCCACACCCACACCCACACCCATATAACCAAAGTTCACCCGGAGTGTAGAATGATTAGGCCAGTCCAAATTGCTTCAGCTCCAGGCAATTAAGGATTGTTCTGGTTTCCGTTTGGATTCTGTTTTTCTTATTGTCAGACATATTTCTTTAAATAAGACAACTCTATTTCTGGGGACCCCACCCCACTTACACTGGACAACCTTCAGTGGCGAGATAATGGGTTTCTTGTTGAATGTTTTGTTTGGGTACAGATACCCATGCATGTGATGGCGAAGGGATGCTGATTGTTGAATGAATAATGAATAGTTTCTTCATCCAGGTCAATGTTCAACAATAGAGGCTTTATAAGGATAAACCCACCAGTAGTCTAACAATGATGCAAGAAATCTTGGCACTGGCCTAGTCTTTGGTGGTAATTGGTGGACGGTATTCATTAAGCTGTTGCCACGGTTACAGATCATCCAATGAGTGATCTTCATTAGCTGGGTTTGTTTGGTGTACAAGCGTGATAGCTTGACTTCTTCCCAAGGTGTACATTCTGTCATCATGGCTACAGTTTGGGGTTTGGTCTTGTTCGGGGAATAAAACATAGCATTATCCCACAGTATTAAGGGCACAGATGGAGGTGAAATTAGTTTCAGTAATTCTGAATGAACATTGTAACAATTTTTTCATTGTTTTCATTGTTTGCAAAGGGCCCATAGCGACGTGACGTGATTTGAAAGCATTGGTAAAATAAATGAAGATTACCCCAGCCATTGCTCATTACGTCATGAAAGTTTATGTGATGCCAGACCCTCAATTGATAACCTCAGCTGATGTCTTCAGATGAGTTCAGGAAACTAATTTTGATGGAAATAAATTACTTTTGGTAAACTAAAGAATAACTTCCTTGAAAGAAAATTAATCTAATTTGGACAGATGATTGGTAATTCATCATTGTTGTTGATTGGAGTTTTAGGGTTTCCACTATTGTCACTGGGATGTTGAAATGACAGTTGTTCATGTAGATCTGTGACCTGTATGATAGAACAGGTTATATTGGGCCCTGCCTTATAACATATTGTAGCCAGTATTGTAACAAACTATTCTCTGTGTTATAACATGTTGTACATTGTATTGTAACAAACTATTCCCTGTGTTATAACATGTTGTACATTGTATTGTAACAAGCTATTCCCTGTGTTATAACATGTTGTACATTGTATTGTAACAAACTATTCCCTGTGTTATAACATGTTGTACATTGTATTGTAACAAACTATTCCCTGTGTTATAACATGTACATTGTATTGTAACAAGCTATTCCGTGTTATAACATGTTGTACATTGTATTGTAACAAGCTATTCCCTGTGTTATAACATGTTGTACATTGTATTGTAACAAGCTATTCCCTGTGTTATAACATGTTGTACATTGTATTGTAACAAACTATTCCCTGTGTTATAACATGTTGTACATTGTATTGTAACAAACTATTCCCTGTGTTAAAACTTATTGTACCCTGTGTTCTAACAAACCATTCTGTGTTATAACATATTTTCCCATGTTATAACAACTATACTTGGTGTTATAACATTTCCCATGTTATAACATGTTATGCCTTGTGTTGCAATATTGTTCCCCATGTTATAGCACACTATACTCTGTTATGACATATTTACCATGTTATAACAATTTGTACCCAGTGTTATGACATGCTATACCCTGTGTTGCAACAGACCATGTCCTATGTTATAACACATTATGAAGTATGCTATAACATTGTTCCCTATGTTATAACATACTGCTTTACGTTATAATCAAGTTCAAGATTCTTGCATTTATATAATGATGTACTTTTGTGTGTCTGCTTGTGTGCTTATACTAGTCTGGATTGTGTGTGTCACTGTCTGGCTTTGAACCATGACCTTCCACTCTCTGGGCAGACACTCTATCCACTAAACCATGCAGAGAATCAAACCATTAATCTTACACGTTCTTGGCAGACACTCTATCCACTAAACCTTGCAGAGAATCAAACCATTGATCTTCCACTTTCTTGGCAGACACTCTACCCATGAAACCATCCAATATTAGTAATGATACTGAAAGATATGTGAGGCCTTGTAAACTCAATTCTAACCCAGATCTTCACAGATGTTGTGTAAATTGACACACCCAGCAAAGGTCTGAAGTAGTATGATCCCCAGGGAGTTGAGATTGAAAAATATGATGTGCCATTGAGATTGACATCCAATGATCGAGGGAAAAACAAAGCACCTTTGAGCAGCTGAGCTAAGCTGGATATTGGCACTATACAAAATATCATATAAGGCCAGACCAATTTTATTTCTTGTTGACGGATCCGCCGGTATTTTTTTAAGATTAAGAAAAAAAATTAAAATGAATTTTCACCGCTCAAAAAATAAAATATTAATATTCCTATTGACCAAAAATGTAAATGTGCAAGAAAATGTTTTTAGATTGTTTTTTCCCCCATATACATTTCATAAATTGTCAAAAGTAAAATACTTTGGGTATTTAAAAGGAATATTACTTTGACAGGTGATTTTTTATTTTTATTTTTTTTCCTACTGCCTTTAGGATTTCTGAGGACAAAAATATGTAAAACAAGAAATAAAATTGGTCTGGCCTAGTAAATAAATAAATGATAAAGAAACACTTATCCCTCACTGCCAGTCACTAAGTCTTGATTACTGGATCTGTTCCATAACACTACGTTTCCACATCGCTGATCACACATTGTGTCACTAGTCTGTCTCACAGTCCCTGAACCACATCATCTTCCCTACAGCCTAGTCTGTCTCACAGTCCCTGAACCACATCATCTTCCCTACAGCCTAGTCTGTCTCACAGTCCCTGAACCACATCATCTTCCCTACAGCCTAGTCTGTCTCACAGTCCCTGAACCACATCATCTTCCCTACAGCCTAGTCTGTCTCACAGTCCCTGAACCACATCATCTTCCCTACAGCCTAGTCTGTCTCACAGTCCCTGAACCACATCATCTTCCCTACAGCCTAGTCTGTCTCTCACAGTCCCTGAACCACATCATCTTCCCTACAGCCTAGTCTGTCTCACAGTCCCTGAACCACATCATCTTCCCTACAGCCTAGTCTGTCTCACAGTCCCTGAACCACATCATCTTCCCTACAGCCTAGTCTGTCTCACAGTCCCTGAACCACATCATCTTCCCTACAGCCTAGTCTGTCTCACAGTCCCTGAACCACATCATCTTCCCTACAGCCTAGTCTGTCTCACAGTCCCTGAACCACATCATCTTCCCTACAGCCTAGTCTGTCTCACAGTCCCTGAACCACATCATCTTCCCTACAGCCTAGTCTGTCTCACAGTCCCTTAACCACATCATCTTCCCTACAGCCTAGTCTGTCTCACAGTCCCTGAACCACATCATCTTCCCTACAGCCTAGTCTAGTCTGTCTCTTACAGTCCCTGAACCACATCATCTTCCCTACAGCCTTGTCTGTCTCACAGTCCCTGAACCACATCATCTTCCCTACAGCCTTGTCTGTCTCACAGTCCCTGAACCACATCATCTTCCCTACAGCCTAGTCTGTCTCACAGTCCCTGAACCACATCATCTTCCCTACAGCCTAGTCTGTCTCACAGTCCCTGAACCACATCATCTTCCCTACAGCCTTGTCTGTCTCACAGTCCCTGAACCACATCATCTTCCCTACAGCCTTGTCTGTCTCACAGTCCCTGAACCACATCATCTTCCCTACAGCCTTGTCTGTCTCACAGTCCCTGAACCACATCATCTTCCCTACAGCCTAGTCTGTCTCACAGTCCCCCTGAACCACATCATCTTCCCTACAGCCTTGTCTGTCTCACAGTCCCTGAACCACATCATCTTCCCTACAGCCTAGTCTGTCTCACAGTCCCTGAACCACATCATCTTCCCTACAGCCTAGTCTGTCTCACAGTCCCTGAACCACATCATCTTCCCTACAGCCTAGTCTGTCTCACAGTCCCTGAACCACATCATCTTCCCTACAGCCTTGTCTGTCTCACAGTCCCTGAACCACATCATCTTCCCTACAGCCTTGTCTGTCTCACAGTCCCCTGAACCACATCATCTTCCCTACAGCCTAGTCTGTCTCACAGTCCCTGAACCACATCATCTTCCCTACAGCCCTGTTGTCTGTCTCACAGTCCCTGAACCACATCATCTTCCCTACAGCCTAGTCTGTCTCACAGTCCCTGAACCACATCATCTTCCCTACAGCCTTGTCTGTCTCACAGTCCCTGAACCACATCATCTTCTCCCTACAGCCTTGTCTGTCTCACAGTCCCTGAACCACATCATCTTCCCTACAGCCTAGTCTGTCTCACAGTCCCTGAACCACATCATCTTCCCTACAGCCTTGTCTGTCTCACAGTCCCTGAACCACATCATCTTCCCTACAGCCTAGTCTGTCTCACAGTCCCTGAACCACATCATCTTCCCTACAGCCTAGTCTGTCTCACAGTCCCTGAACCACATCATCTTCCCTACAGCCTTGTCTGTCTCACAGTCCCTGAACACATCATCATCTTCCCTACAGCCTTGTCTGTCTCTACAGTCCCTGAACCACATCATCTTCCCTACAGCCTTGTCTGTCTCACAGTCCCCTGAACCACATCATCTTCCCTACAGCCTAGTCTGTCTCACAGTCCCTGAACCACATCATCTTCCCTACAGCCTTGTCTGTCTCTGTCCTGAACCACAGTCCCTGAACCTGAACCATCATCTTCCCTACAGCCTTGTCTGTCTCACAGTCCCTGAACCACACATCATCTTCCCTACAGCCTAGTCTGTCTCACAGTCCCTGAACCACACATCATCTTCCCCTACAGCCTTGTCTGTCTCTTACAGTCCCTGAACCACATCATCTTCCCTTTCCCAGCAGCCTTGTCTGTCTCACAGTCCCTGAACCACATCATCTTCCCTACAGCCTAGTCTGTCTCACAGTCCCCTGAACCCATCATCTTCCCCTACAGCCTTGCCTGTCTCACAGTCCCTGAACCACATCATCTTCCCTACAGCCTAGTCTGTCTCACAGTCCCTGAACCACATCATCTTCCCTACAGCCTTGTCTGTCTCACAGTCCCTGAACCACATCATCTTCCCTACAGCCTTGTCTGTCTCTACAGTCCCTGAACCACATCATCTTCCCTACAGCCTAGTCTGTCTCACAGTCCCTGAACCACATCATCTTCCCTACAGCCTAGTCTGTCTCTCACAGTCCCTGAACCACATCATCTTCCCTACAGCCTAGTCTGTCTCACAGTCCCTGAACCACATCATCTTCCCTACAGCCTTGTCTGTCTCACAGTCCCTGAACCACATCATCTTCCCTACAGCCTAGTCTGTCTCACAGCCCCTGAACCACACCACATCATCTTCCCTACAGCCTTGTCTGTCTCTCACAGTCCCCGAACCACATCATCTTCCCTACAGCCTAGTCTGTCTCACAGTCCCTGAACCACATCATCTTCCCTACAGCCTTGTCTGTCTCACAGTCCCTGAACAGCCTTGTCTGCACACTGAACTACATCATCTTCCCTACAGCCTTGTCTGTCTCACAGTCCCTGAACCACATCATCTTCCCTACAGCCTTGTCTGTCTCACAGTCCCTGAACCACATCATCTTCCCTACAGCCTAGTCTGTCTCACAGCCCCTGAACCACATCATCTTCCCTACAGCCTAGTCCTACAGCCTAGTCTGTCTCACAGTCCCTGAACCACATCATCTTCCCTACAGCCTTGTCTGTCTCACAGTCCCTGAACCACATCATCTTCCCTACAGCCTAGTCTGTCTCACAGTCCCTGAACCACATCATCTTCCCTACAGCCTAGTCTGTCTCACAGTCCCTGAACCACATCATCTTCCCTACAGCCTAGTCTGTCTCACAGTCCCTGAACCACATCATCTTCCCTACAGCCTTGTCTGTCTCACAGCCCCTGAACCACATCATCTTCCCCTACAGCCTTGTCTGTCTCACAGTCCCTGAAACCACATCATCTTCCCTACAGCCTAGTCTGTCTCACAGTCCCCGAACCACATCATCTTCCCTACAGCCTAGTCTGTCTCACAGCCCCTGAACCACATCATCTTCCCTACAGCCTTGTCTGTCTCACAGTCCCTGAACCACATCATCTTCCCTACAGCCTAGTCTGTCTCACAGTCCCTGAACCACATCATCTTTCCCTACAGCCTTGTCTGTCTCACAGTCCCTGAACCACATCATCTTCCCTACAGCCTAGTCTGTCTCACAGTCCCTGAACCACATCATCTTCCCTACAGCCTTGTCTGTCTCACAGTCCCCGAACCACATCATCTTCCCTACAGCCTAGTCTGTCTCACAGTCCCTGAACCACATCATCTTCCCTACAGCCTTGTCTGTCTCACAGTCCCCGAACCACATCATCTTCCCTACAGCCTAGTCTGTCTCACAGTCCCCGAACCACATCATCTTCCCTACAGCCTAGTCTGTCTCACAGTCCCTGAACCACATCATCTTCCCTACAGCCTTGTCTGTCTCACAGTCCCAGAACCACATCATCTTCCCTACAGCCTAGTCTGTCTCACAGCCCCTGAACCACATCATCTTCCCTACAGCCTAGTCTGTCTCACAGTCCCTGAACCACATCATCTTCCCTACAGCCTAGTCTGTCTCACAGTCCCTGAACCACATCATCTTCCCTACAGCCTAGTCTGTCTCACAGTCCCGAACCACATCATCTTCCCTACAGCCTAGTCTGTCTCACAGTCTCTGAACCACATCATCTTCCCTACAGCCTAGTCTGTCTCACAGTCCCCAAACCACATCATCTTCCCTACAGCCTTGCATTCCCGGCAATGCTAAAGCCCTAAATTAAGCAAGTCTAGATTTCCCCAGGTTCAGTCACCCTGGGGCTGCTTTTCAATTAAATTTGGTTTATTTGTTACAATCAAAATTATATATATTCAGAGACTAAGCGTTAAGCTAATTGTGTCACATGTTTCCTTTAACAAGCAGATGCCTCATTAGTCTTGATCCCTCATAATTAAGAAAACACATGATTTTGTAGGTATGTTTTCACTTGCTTTACGTCCATCATTAGGTGTAGCAGGTGAATGTGCTGTGAGTAGAACTTGGGGTAGTGTTGCCATATCCTGCTGTTGCTACATCCCTTCCAACCCGGGCTCTGTTTGGATGATATGGTATTATTGTTGCCATGGTTACCAGAAGAGGATATGGGGCCTGTAATGAGTGGTTAACCTAGATGTCCCTTCTTGTTGGCTGAGGACAAGTGACATGTTGGCTGGAAATTGGGGGACAGAATCATGCCTCAGTACCCCTCCCTCTTGTCCGTCTTCCCTTCCTTCTTTCTCTCTCCTCCACCCTCTTCCTACTACCTGCCTTTAAGATTAATCTCAGAACTGGGATAAACATGATATAGCTTTAATCTTTAACTGTGGATATTGTGACATAAAATGAATATTTGAACAGTGGATATCATGATATAACTTCATTATTAAAGTGTGGATATCATGTTATAACTCATTATTTGAACTGGATATCATGGTATAACTTAATTATCTGAACAGTGTATATCATGGTATAACTTAACTGTTTGAACAGTGTATATCATCATGATATAACTTAACTGTTTGAACAGTGTATATCATGGTATAACTTAACTGTTTGAACAGTGTATATCATGGTATAACTTAACTGTTTGAACAGTGTATATCATCATGATATAACTTAACTGTTTGAACAGTGTATATCATGGTATAACTTAACTATTTGAACTGGATATCATGGTATAATTTAATTATCTGAACTGTGTATATCATCATGGTATAGCTTAACTGTTTGAACAGTATATATCATGGTATAACTTAACTATTTGAACAGTGTATATCATGGTATAACTTAACTATTTGAACTGTGGATATCATGGTATGACATGAATCTCTAAACTGATCATTATTTTATTAATTAATCTCTGTGGATACATTAATCTCTAAACTTACTTGTTACAATTTTAATCTATGAACTGTGGATTTCATGATAAAATTCAAATATTTGAACTGTAGATATCATGATATAACATCGATCTCTGAGCTGCGGGAACATCAGCTCTATCATGATTCAAATGGATTGAACTCAGTTTTTGATAATATTGATCGATGAGATTGTTATTTCGCCTTGAGATTTTACGAATGCAGTCAATGATATATCGTATCGTAGAGAAAGAGGAAAGTGATGAGACGGATGGTACCTCATCTGACAGCAGCTGTGACACGGTGTCAGATGATCAAACCCAGTCAGATTACTCAGCCTACAATGTGAAAATCCGGTTTCCTCCATCGCCATGGCGACGCTTCCCTATGTAGATGTAGGTCTCAAGTCCACCCACAGCAACAGAAACAGCAACTTTCTTTAATCATGCTTGAAAATGGTACAAGAAGCTAAACCGAAACGTCGCTGTTGTGAAAATAAAGAAGTTGATCATCCATAAAGTTGTGTCATCACGATCAAGATATGTTCAGAGTAGCAGATTTCTATATTAGAAATGTGGCAGCATTTTAAACCATACTAACATGATATGAAGCTGTATATGACTAAACGAAGGGCAGAAAGTTGAGCTAGTGAATGAGTCAGTTAACACCATCGTTCCCTTGACAACCCTCCAGTAGTCCAGGACTTTTAGATCTCAATAATTTTTTACCCAAAACACAACTCTAGGGGTTACTATGGTCAACATGTCTGCTCGATGTGGCTGGTTTTGGAGTTAATTATCTAGATGGGCACTTCATAACGATGTAGCCTGAGATCTTCTATTTACATTATGTGCTGTCACTCCTGCTTTATGGGCAGAAGCTGTCAAGATGGAACTTAATTGTTTGGAGGTTTGTCCTGGAATTCTTTTACATCAAATATTCAACCTAGTCATCTTAGTTTCCTTCATAACCATGCTGATGGTTCCTCCAACCAACAAACCAACCAACCAACCAGCCAAGCAACCAACCAACCAACCAACCAACCAACCAACCACCAACCAACCAGCCAACCAACCAACCAACCAACCAACCAACCAACCAACCAACCAACCAACCAGCCAACCAAGCTACCAACCAGCCAGCCAACCAAGCTACCAACCAACCAGTCAGCCAACCAACCAACCAACCAACCAACCAGCCAACCAAGCTACCAACCAGCCAACCAACCAACCAACCAACCAACCAGCCAACCAACCAGCCAACCAAGCTACCAACCAACCAGCCAGCAACCAGCCAACCAACCAAAACAAACAAACAAACCATCCAGTAAGCAGTTCCAGCTATTTTTACAAGGGAAGGTGATCTGGCTGACTGCAGGTTTAATACTTCCCAAGGAGTTGAGAACAGTCACTGAACCAAGTGATTCACAGAAGTACCAACCACAAATCTGTGGTTCGCATTACACGTTTAATTAATCTCCCCTAACATTAGTATTCCATGGGTTTGTGTCATTATGGCAGAATGTGAGCCACACTGCCTTCTATCAGGGGCAGAAGAATTAAATTGTCTAAAAGACCACAACTAAATCAATTGGCCAGATTTCTTAGTTTAGTTCGGTGTGCTGTGTGTTTATTTCTCGCCATTGATCAAAGCCAATAACAGATGATTCTGTTGCTATTGGGCTCAATCAGGGGGAGACAGACCACAGAAAAAGGTAATTTGTTGAAGGAATTTAATTTTCCTTCATCCTTAACGTGAAGTCAGCTGCATGTTGGCAGTGACTGGTTTGCTGGGAAGAAAACTGCAGCAGGTTTTGGTGCAAGAGCCGTAAAGTAACAGGGGCCAGTTACTGGCTCGTTCAGTACTCCTGTGTGGGAGGTATGGTGTGGATGGTGATTCAGAGGGTGTTTAAAATTATTATTGTTTTTGTTATTATCTTATGTATATTTTTTGTTTATATTCAACTCAGCATTACTCCAGCTATAAAGACTGCAGTCTTTAAAAATTATGTCTGGACCAGAAAATCCAGTGATTGTCCTCATGAGTATCTGTCCATGCACTTGGGACACAAGCCTGACCACCCGATCATATTAGTCTCAAGTTACAGGAATCAGTGACTGAAAACCAGACATCGATGACTGAAATTCTGATCAGGATCATAATCTTTAAGATGATTATGATTATTACAATGATAAAGATGATGATTACTTGTGTGTATAATGATGTAGAGAATATTGATAATGATGATGTCTACTGCATGATGATGGTGATGATGATGATGATGGTGATAATGTGAGGATGATGAAGTCTTCAAGACAGATGGTCATGATGATGATGATGATGGTGATGGTGATAATGTGAGGATGATGAAGTCTTCAAGACAGATGGTCATGATGATGATGATGATGGTGATGGTGATAATGTGAGGATGATGAAGTCTTCAAGACAGATGGTCATGATGATGATGATGATGGTGATGGTGATAATGTGAGGATGATGAAGTCTTCAAGACAGATGGTCATGATGATGATGATGATGATGATGGTGATAATGTGAGGATGATGAAGTCTTCAAGACAGATGGTCATGATGATGATGATGATGGTGATGGTGATAATGTGAGGATGATCAAGTCTTCAAGACAGATGGTCATGATGATGATGATGATGATGATGGTGATAATGTGAGGATGATGAAGTCTTCAAGACAGATGGTCATGATGATGATGATGATGATGCTGATAGTGATGATGATGGTCATGAGAATAATGTTGATGATGATGATGATGATGACAAAGTCTACAACGCTGATGGTCAGCATCATATTGATGTTGAGTATCATGACAATGATGATGTTGATGATGATATTGACGAAGACTACAACACTGCTGTCATGTCATGGATGACGGTGGTAGTGGACAGGACCAATTAGTGGCTATGATGGACTCCTTGATCACCCTTCTCCCTCACTGACAATTATACAGTGGTAGTAGTAGCATATACAAAATGGGGAGATAGAGGCTGATTTGATAGTACCATGGCATCTGTGCACCAAGGCCAACGCACATGTTGCGTGTCTCGATGTCATTATCCTGAGACAGAGTGCCCAATGATGGATGAGACATTCCTGGGAACAATGGCTACTGAGACAAACCATCACAGCTGCTGGAGAATGTAAGAGATTACTTCAAACAAGTATTCGTAGGCAAATACATTTCTATGTAGCATTCAGTAAATTCATTTTGTTTTTTTTAATGTAATCATCTCTGGTTTGAAGCGTGTCTAAATTTTTTACAGAAACTGTGAAGATGATGGTAATGATGATTATTATGAGTATGATAGCCAATCAATCTCCCATCCAGCCGAGGGGAATTTCTGTCAGTTCATGATGTATTCCAAAGAACTAGTAATAAGTAAATGTTTGGCAAAAGGGCGCGAGATGGCAATATTACAATTTGTGGCCTGTGGGCAGGAATAGCGGCAAGTTCTACCGATTCCATCACCCAGGCGAGAAACCAGTGACCCTTTTCACTGGCTGCTTGTCAGAGAACTTGGGCTGATGTATATTTGATGAAAGAGAGGCCAGGGTTGTATGAGCATAGTGGGCTTGTACGAATACTGGCTACAAGTGCTTCTGAAGCTCCTTCCATCAGTGATTGGAATTTCAGATGAGTTCCAATGACTGTTTGGACATCATACAGGGTTGTAAGGAAGCAGTATTTTCACTTCCAATTTATTAATCTGTTTAAGAAACTCCCAGCCCTAGGATTCAGTGTTAGAAAATCTGTCGAAATCATTACATGGATCTTTTGGTTCGAGTCAACAGAGGAACGCAGAAGTGCGATTGTGGGATGTTTTCACATCAAGTGGACCCTTCCTGCCCTCTCTACACTCACCAAGTACATAAACAGTCTGGCCCTCTGAATAACTGTTTAATTTACCTGAATAAAACATTTTGGTCAAATTTCTATTTGATGTGAAGAAAAATTCCACTAGGGGCATAATTGAATTTCAGGAAATAGGCTAGAAAATATCAATGAAACAGCCCCTGTTCGTAAAGCTTTCGTAGTTGAATTATGGAGTTTTCGCCATTGATGAAGTTTAATCTCCAGGGGATTACTAAACAATCTGTAATCTTAAAGAAGTCTGGAAGAGTGCCATCTGAGGGTTGTCTACAGTCTAATGATTCTCACTGGTACACAGAGCAGCATATATCTTTATGGTAAATGTTCGCAGCAAGGTCAAGCTCGTTTTATGAATATTTAACAAAACTATATTTGTGTATATTGTGTTTTTCTAATAATTGAAATGGGCATTATATTCAAGGTAATGATGGAAGTTATCTTTTGTTTAGTGACTTAGCACAAACTGTGAAACATTAATAAATAGATTAACCTTAAAACTGCTTTTACTGAATGACGTCATGGTCGGAGAGTCTGAGAGTCTGTCCCTTAAGGGGCATCAAATATGGACTGCACATATTGTACTCTTATAGGGAATGAAACCCATGGCTGAATGCTTTTTCCATATATCCAGCCCAACACCAATATATAAAAAATGCATATGCTGTGAAACTTTTCTTTTAGAAACTAGTATAATTTGTCTCGCAGTAAGTGATTTCGTGAGAGAACATTTTGAAGAATACGGTATCCTTATTCTGTCAGCACTGTACTGGTAACCAATGTTATAAATACCTTTGATCCGTGTCCCAAGGCCTCTTCATAACTGAAATACTGATCAAAGAAGCAAGCCATTGTAAAAGTTAAGCTATATTCCAGCTATGTTTTGAAGCATTAAACCGTCATAATGACGACGATGTTGTTGTTGCTGCTGATGCTGAACCAGCTCAGTACCAGAGACTTGAAGCGCCAGAACACTTTAATACAGTAATTATTTGCCACTGACTCACATCACAACAATGAATGGATTTAAAGTCAGGGGTGCTGGCATGGTTGATGTTCCCCGATGCTCATGATATCACTCACTGGATGGTCTGGCTCAGAATCGATATCTATAGACCACTGTTGTATAACTGGAATATTGATGTGGCTTTCAACAACAAACACACGCATGCTCATGCACACACACACATGCATGCATGCACACACACCCTCACTCACTCACAAACCCACACACACACTCACTCACTCACTAACAAACACACAGATGCCACGCACACACACACACACACATTAATTGTTAATTCCATCACAGCCCATAGTCACTACAATCTACATTTCCATTAATGGAAGATTATTTAGCACTGAATGATGTACAATGGAACCGACTGCCAGAACTGTCCATGTTTTAAGCTTAAGCATCATGTTTAGTCTGCTAATTTCATGTGATCTGATTGAAGACCAGAATTTCCCAGCATTCCTCAGTGGAATGACCCTCACCTTTGTCATGTGAATCAATTGCATGTTTTTCCCCAGTGGACTAATCAGGAAAGCATTCTGATTTTGTTAATGCCCAATAAGGGCTGCAACACATAATAGCCTCGGGCCAGAGCCATGAATGTTGCATGTGTTTGTAAATTATTGCATGCATAAAGCTGAGAGTCCGAGGTCTCTCAAAGAAGAATTGAAGCACCGGTATTGTTTATTTGATGTTTATATGCCTCTTAAATCAAACTCCTTTATCGTGCCCCAAATCAAGATTGCAGGGGCTATCTCAAAAGTCCTTTGTAGCTTAAATTCCACATTAGCCCGTATAAACTCTTGAAATAACTAATAGGGAATCATTGATTTTGAGACTTGCCTGATAAGGTTTACATGTTTAATGAATTGGAATAATTTAAAAAAAATAAATGATTAAGAAACATCGACACTTAATTTACTTATTTGCTGTTTGATTTGGTAATATTAAAATGGTTTTTGTTTCATTTTTGGGATTGAAGAAACTTGGTTGGCACAATGCTGCTGTTGCAAGATTCCTCATAATATCAGACTCTTGTAGAAGAAGGGCTAAGTGTTCTCTGTCTGCAAGTTTCCTACATTAGGAGTTGAGGCTATTATTATCAGTCAACATGGAATTTCCTGAGATGATTCTTCATTCATGGTTATGCCAGATCTGATGCCGTACCTGATGCCAGCGGTCGGAGAAATCGGTCGGAGGATGGGGAGGGGAACACACGAGCAATGCCAGGAATGTTGATGAGTTGTTCATCCTATTTAACACATTCATGGAATATCATCAGATGCCTGATCATATCTCGTGGCATTTCGAGAAGTTTATTCTGCGTGAGCTGATGTTAGAATGATCAAATGGCATCGTCTGACCTTGACCTGTAATACTGGCAATAATGCTTCAGGGTTGTGCATGACTAACACCGAAAGATGTCTACTATATACAAATCATCTATTGTACATATGTTGTTAACGAACTCCAAGGGACCATTAATTTGAGTTTGTTTTAACCAGAGATTTTTTATGCATATTTGCTGAAAAGTGCAGCTACTTGTGGGAACCAAAGTGACAGGTTGTTTTATTCATCTGTTTGTTTAAGTGTATTGTTATATATATTATCAGTGTATTATGTACTTAGAAATGGGATGTAGAACACACTGTTGTAGCTGATTCTCAACAGGAAGTCACAATGAAGTCCCGACTATGAACGTTAGCCAGGCCCCGCCCCCACCATATCCTCAGCCAGGCATCCTACCACCATGTCCTCAGCCAGGCACCTACCATGTTCCCAGGCAGGCCCCCACCATGTCCCCAGCCAGGCACCCACTCGACCATATCCCCTGCCAGGCACCCTACCCACCATGTCCCCAGCCAGGCACCCACTCGACCATTTCCCCAGCCAGGCAACCACCCCACCATGTCGCCAGCCAGGCACCCACCCCACCATGTCCCCAACCAAGCACCCAGCATGCCCCCAGCCAGTCACCCACCCTACCATGTCCCCACCCAGGCACCTACCATGTCCCCACCCAGGCCCCCACCCCAACATGTCCCCAGCCAGGCAACAACCTCACCATGTCCCCAGCCAGGCACCCACCCCACCATGTCCCCAGCCAGGCCCCCACCATGTCCCCAGCTAGGGACACACCATGTCCCCAGCTAGGGACACACCATGTCACCAGCCAGGCTCCCCCCACCATGCCTCCAGCCAGGCAACCACCCCACCATGTCCCCAACCAAGCACCCACCATGTCCCCAGCCAGGCACCCACCATGTCGCCACTCCACCCCAAATGTCGCCAGCCAGGCACGCACCCCACCATGTCCCCAGCCAGGCACCCACCATGCCCCCAGCCAGGCACCCACCCCACCATGTCCCCAGCCAGGCCCCCACCATGACCTCACCCCACCATGTCCCCAGCCAGGCACCCACCCCACCATGTCCCCAGCCAGGCACCCACCCCACCATGTCCCCAGCCAGGACCCCCACCATGTCCCCAGCCAGGCACCCACCCCACCATGTCCCCAGCTAGGGACACACCACCCAGCCTGTCGCCCACCCCACCATATCCCCAGCTAGGCACCCACCCCACCATGTCCCCAGCCAGGCCCCCACCATGTCCCCAGCCAGGCGCCCACCCCACCATGTCCCCAGCTAGGCACCCCTCGACCATATCCCCAGCCAGGCACCCACCCCACCATGTCCCCAGCCAGGCACCCACCATGTCCCCAGCAAGGCCTTCCCTTCAGCTCCCTAAATCTATAACTGAGTCCCCTTGACCTAAATCTCTGATCAATGCAAACATTCTCATTTCCGTTCTCCATTATATTACTGATATTGACTGGTATGGTTTGGACCGGTGATTTCAATGGCTATCATTCCCAATGTCCAATAAATTCAACAGACAAAACCATTACCATAATCAAAAGATATCTCTACTTAAAGCGGAGTCTATTGTACAATTCCAAACATATCATGAGCATGTGTTTATTAACCACTATCCGCTAGGGTTGGTACTAGGAGTTCGCCAAATGTAAGCACATCCTGCATCACAGGTAGCTCTCATCAAAAACACATGCAAAACCTAGTTAATTGTTCACCTGAAAAAAATACACAAATACATGATAAAAGTCACAACAGGTAATTACCCAAGAAAATTATAGTGAGTGAGTGGGTATGTTTTTATGCCACTTTTAGCAATATTCCAGCAATATCACAGAGGGGGACACCAGAAATGGGCTTCACACATTGTACCCATTTGGGGAATCGAACCTGGGTCTTCGGCGTGACAAGCGGACGCTTTAACCATTTGGCTACACCACCACACCACTGACACTCTAGCATGCATTTTGTTACATTATTAATTTTTGTATAGTTCACATGTTTTTATAAACAAACACAGATGTGTATTAGGGGGTGCACATTATACACGCAATAATGAATTTTAATATTTTGTTTCCCACACACAGTCATTACAGTGGATTTGTTCATACAGGTGTGTTCACAACAGAATTCACTGAAGGAATTCTGGGCGGAGGGTAGCCTAGTGGTTAAAGCGTTTGCTCATCATGCCAAAGACCCAGGTTCAATTCTCCACATAGGTACAATGTGTGAAGCCCATTTCTGGTGTTCCGGACATGATATTGCTAAGAGCGGCGTAAAACCATACTCACTCACTCACTGAAGTAATATAGTATTTTTCTTCTTTCTTTTTCGTAACACTCAAAATTATCTTTTTTTGCAAAATACTGATTCCTCTAAAGAGGAATGCATATTACCCTTAGGTGTGCACTAAATTCAGGAATTATGGTACGTCATGATGTTGTATATGGTTATTGGAAAGATATGCATGTGTGAAGCAAGCTAAATTAAGAGCAGAGATGTAACCTCTGTCCAAGAAATGATACATGGACTTTTGGAGCTAGTAACATCACCAAGAATATAACTTGACCTACTACTTCATATGTCATCACAAACGACAGTAAAAATTATCAATTCACATAAAAAATCTCCCAAAATTTATGAGAAATTACAAAAATTAAGAACAGAAAAAAATCCAATTGTGGACATTATCTAGATCATTGTCACACAAATGTTTACATATGCAGATGCAAACAAAACATTTATGAATGAATAAATTGAAGTACCTTATTTCATTGTTTTCTACAATACTAGCGAAAGTGCATCATGCAGAACGCCTGCCAACAGAGTGTAGTGCATTTGTTTCAATTTTGTAATTTTACACCTATATTTTAGTGGTCTGTTTTTGGATGAATGTTCTCAGTTATCTCCCTTTCTTTTGATCTTTGAGTGCACCTGAAGTTGAGGCTATAATATGTTATATTGGAATTCTTGGGTTTAAGCCAGGTAATACAAGTGTTATTTGAAGATAAATGTAATGACTTGTTGCACTCCCATATCTAAATTTGCAGACTGCCTTGGGGGAAAATATCTTCCTGCCTTTGGAACTAATACACATTTTGATAAGGAATATTTTATCAACATTCTCTCATAACCACTTCAGAATCAAAGAATCGGGCAATGCTCCTCAGCATTGCTTGTAGTCAACACCAAGGTCAACACCAACAACATGTACTGTGAGGAGTTTAACAGTGGTATTAAAGTTGTCTCTGTGTGCTGTTCCGGTATCAGGAATGGTGTATTTTTAGCTGATACATGTGTGGAGTGTGCAATTAACTTACATAATTTACTTTAATTTTTTATATATGCAGGCACATGATCCAAATAAGTTCTTAATGTCCATAATGCTGAAATACCAATTGTGCAAAATATGCATGATATATAACGCACCTCAGGTCTTTTAAGAAATATGTGCAGACAAAAAGTAGACCGTATCCCCTCAAAGAATTCAGTTGAATGAGCAGCTGATAACAAACTTTGTCAGTAAAAAGGTGAAATTGCAGTCATTACTATATATGGAGACCTTCGAGGATGCAGGTTAGAATTGGTTTTCAGCAACCGATGCTTGTCATAAGAGACCATTAACGTATTGAGTGGTCACACTTCCTCACTTGATTGGTGTATGTGATTGTATGAACGAAGGGAGCATAGATCAATGCTCATGATATCACTCACTGGATATGCTCCAGATATGCATATTAGAATCAGTTTTCATTAACCCATGCTTGTCGTAAGAGGCCACTAACGGAATCTGGTGGTCAGGCTCGCTGGCTTGGTTGACACATGCCATCGTATCCCAATTGCGTAGGTCAATGCTCATGCTGTTGATCACTGGATTGTCTGGTCTAGACTCGGTTATTTACAGACTGCTGTCATATAGCTGGAATATTGCTGAGTGCGGCATTAAACAATAAACAAATGCAAAGTCAGCAGTCTAACCCACTTGTTATTTCTATTGCGAAAATGTTGCCATGGCCTCTGGTAGTCAAACAACCACAAATATAATACTTGTAATTAGTCAAACAATGGCATGTATATGATACATGTCCATTATCTATCAACTAGGGGCGGTGGGGTAGCCAAAAGGGTTAAAGCGAAGACCCGGGTTCGATTCCTCACATGGGTACAATGTGTGGAGCCCATTTCTGGCATCCCCGCCATGATATTGCTGGAATATTGCTAAAAGCAGCATAAAGCCAAATTCACTCACTCACTCTATCAACTAAAGTTTGTTTAAAAGGCATCAGTAGTGGATGTCAATTAATAGCTGATGGAGTGAGACTGAGTTTTAGTTTTACGCCGCCTTTAGCAATATTCCAGCAATATCACGGAGGGACACCAGAAATGGGCTTCACACTATAGCTGATGGAAATAATGGCCAGTTCATGTGATCAGTCACAATTTCACTGAAATGCATACTATTTTTAATTAACTTTAATGGAAGCTGTGGTGGCTGTGTGGGTTAGATCGCTGATTGTGTGTGCTGATGAAACTGAGATGTCTGACTCTGAGAGTGTGGGTTTGTGGCACTGTGTATTCATAATATTGAATAAAATTTTGAACAAAATTTATATAATATATTATGAACAACAGACCAAATTTACAAATAATTCTGTTTATAGCTAGTGTTTGTAATAATGAAATGAAAATAACAATGTAATTATTTATGTTTCATCGTGTATGTAATTATCATCTGGTGGACAAGGTTTCTGAATGTCAAGGGTGCGGATAAGCAGGGTTCCACTTTAGATAAACATTGGACACTTCTCCTCAATGAACTCATTTTCTAATTATTCTAACAAAACAACTTTGTTGATGTTAATTGTGGTAAGGACAATTCTTTATAAAATTCACAATCATTTTCCTTAAAATCAAGTAAATGCTATGTTTCGTGTTGTCTAGTCACTTGAGCTTGTCCGCAGTCCAAACTGGCCAAAGGGTTACAGCTAAGGAGCTATTTCAAACACTTGTACATAATACACGGTTACAGTAACCTGTGTCTGATGACAAGTTGTTAGGAAAGTATCATCAAGCTATTTCAAACACAGGTTGGTAATACGTAGTAATTTGTGTCCGATGACAATTTGTTAGGGAAGTGTCATCAAACCTTTTCAAATACTTGTAGATAATACAGTCACTGTATCATGCGACTGATACCAAGTTGTTAGGAGAGTATTATCACACCTTTTCAACATGTGTCGATATTACATAGTCAGAGTATCTTGTGTCTAATGCAGAATTTTGATGAAAGTATCAGCCAGCTATATACACTGTCATTGTAATTTGGGGATAATGACAAGTTGTCAAGAAAGTATCATCAAGATATAATCAATAATAAGAATCATGGTTCTAGGCTCTGACATAGACATCAGTCAAAATAATTTGACTGATGTATCTAAGACACAATCTTTCGACCATACCTGGTAGATATAATTCTGCTATTGTATAAATATTGTGGAATAATTTTGATTTGTTAAAATATTGTTAAATTATTAATATGTAGATATAAACCTACTGTGGGATTAAGTATTAAGGGTAGTAACAATGAAGTGATCAGAATTATTTTGCCAAAGTCATCTATGTTTCATGTGAGGTTGATGTTGGACGTTCAGCAACCCGATAATCTCAATCAGTTCATCATGATAGATGAAAGATGCCATTATCAAACAGCCGAGTTCTTAATTACGTTTATTGATATTCACCTGGTTCAAAGAGAGGTCACATCACAGTGGCTGTAGAACGTAATGATGTTCATTGTAAGTGAATGGCAGCACTTTCTTATACAGTTTATTACAGCTCCTTGCTACGTTACTGTAGTATGTGACACTTACAACTACAGCCCTGTGTTACATCGTTCACTCGTCTAACTAACGTCTCTTTTACATTGTTCACAATTCTATCTGACAGCTCTGTTACATTGTTCACAATTCTATCTCACAGCTCTGTGTTACATTGTTTACAATTCTATCTGACAGCTCTGTTACATTGTTCACTCTTCTATCTCACAACTGTTACATTGTTCACTCTTCTATCTCACAGCTCTGTTACATTGTTCACAATTCTATCTGACAGTTCTTTTTATAGTGTTCACTCTTCTATCTCACAGCTGTGTTACATTGTTCAGTCTCCTATCTGACAGCTCTGTGTTACATTGTTCACAATTCTATCTGACAGCTCTGTTACATTGTTCACTCTTCTATCTGACAGCTCTGTTACATTGTTCACTCTTCTATCTGACAGCTCTGTTACATTGTTCACCATTCTATCTGACAGCTCTGTTACATTGTTCACCATTCTATCTGACAGCTCTGTGTTACATTGTTCACCAATCTATCTGACAGCTCTGTGTTACATTGTTCACCATTCTATCTGACAGCTCTATGTTACATTGTTCAGTCTCCTATCTGACAGCTCTGTGTTACATTGTTCACAATTCTATCTGACAGCTCTGTTACATTGTTCACAATTCTATCTGACAGCTCTATGTTACATTGTTCACCATTCTATCTGACAGCTCTGTGTTACATTGTTCAGTCTCCTATCTGACAGCTCTGTGTTACATTGTTCACCAACCTATCTGACAGCTCTGTTACATTGTTCACAATTCTATCTGACAGCTCTATGTTACATTGTTCACCATTCTATCTGACAGCTCTGTGATATTGTTCAGTCTCCTATCTGACAGCTCTGTGTTACATTGTTCACAATTCTATCTGACAGCTCTGTGTTACATTGTTCAGTCTCCTATCTGACAGCTCTGTGTTACATTGTTTACGATTCTATCTGACAGCTCTGTGTTACATTGTTCACTCTCCCATCTGACAGCTACTGTTTTACATTGTGTACCATTCTGACAGCTCTGTGTTACATTGTTTACCCTTCTATGTGACAGTTCTGTGTTACATTGTTCAGTCTCCTATCTGACAGCTCTGTTACATTGTTCACAATTCTATCTGACAGCTCTGTGTTACATTGTTTACTATTCTATCTGACAGCTGTGTGTTACATTGTTTACGATTTTATCTGACAGCTCTGTTACATTGTTCACTCTCCCATCTGACCATTACTGTTTTACATTGTGTACCATTCTGACAGCATTGTGTTACATTGTTTACCATTCTATGTGACAGTTCTGTGTTACATTGTTCACTCTTCTATCTGACAGCTCTGTGTTACATTGTTCACCATTCTATCTGACAGCTCTGTGTTACATTGTTCACCATTCTATCTGACAGCTCTGTGTTACATTGTCCACTATTCTATCTGACAGCTCTGTGTTACATTGTTCACCATTCTATCTGACAGCTCTGTGTTACATTGTTCACTGTAGTATGTTACAACACTATAAACACTACAGCATATTACAGCTAGTGTTGAAATAGTGTTTTAGTTTGATTGTCACTTAATTTCTTCCTATCTGATATGAACAGATCAAACCACAATCAATAATAATTTGTTGCTTATGTTTTATTTATAGAAGCAATGTTAGGTTCTTTTCACAATGGTATGTATTTTTCTTCATTTGTTACAGTTATAATCCATGAAATGGCAGAAATAATTCCAGCGATTAATCATCCTGGCTCACTTGTTTTACGATGTTGTACAAATGTTTTACACTGTTGGTAAAATGGCAACACAGTGTCTTGTGTAATTACTCCTGGAGTTGGTCCAGCTTCGTGGATAGATCCAATAAACCGTTCCATAAATTCAAATATTTGCACAGTGAAATAGCATCATTTATGTAACGCTTTTAGACCAAATAACAGCTAAATTGAAGCAGTGCCACACTATTCCCAGGGTATGGCCTGAGTAAATACCTTCACTAGCTATACACTTTATGGACATATACTAGATAAATAATGTCAAGTGTCGGCTGCTGTGTTAAATCAGGGTGCAATAAGTGATCACTTGACAACGTAATCGGAAGATTGAGTGAAACAGAGAACAAAGTGGACTGGCGTAAGTAGCGAGCTCCGAAAGCCCCGAGGGTGCAAAGGCCAAGCCATGTATGTCCGTAAAAAATTTGACGTTCAAAGTAAAATTTGTGTTGTAAATACATAAATGAGCTTAATTTTGTGTTGATAGATGAGGAAGCATTACATATTAGACACAAACCCCTGGGAAGGTATCCTGATCAGTTCTTCTAACAATAGCTGTGGTGAAGGTTGTTTCGTAATGGCCATGAATCGGTCCTAATTCGCAGAAACATGGCATGTGGGATTCCGTTTGAAAGAGAATTTTATGATTCGTCTGAAAATGTACATGAGATTTCATTTGCTTGTGAATAGGTTTAACGCAATCTTGTATCAAGAGGTATAATGAATCTTAATGATAATGATCATGGCAGGGTTGAAGCATGGAGATACTGAGGGAATCCATTACAGTAGCACTGAATACAAATAGGTTTGTGGTGCCAGGAGAAAAGAAATTCCCTCGATGTTTGCCACAGAAGATGGTGGTAGAATTATGACAATATCATGGATGTGTAGCTGACATTAACGATGTATTGATCGGGTGACATAGAGGAAGTGAATAGCAGTCATTGCTGGGGAAGGGAAGGGACACTGATACTCAAGGTTGTGGGGGTCAGGGCAAGGACGTCTTAGATTCTTCCTTGGCTCAATTATCAGAAGCACATTCCCAAGCATCACAGTCTCTCCCCCTGCTCAACACACTCATTTCTCAGTCCATCACAAGGACATTTGAGGGTTAGGCTCACTTCTTCTTGAAGGCAACATGACCCTCACAGCACTGGAAGAGATATCGAACCTTTCGGGCAAATGTTTTGATGACATTTTAGGCAGTTTTCTGTTCGTGATATGTGGTTGCAAAGATGCAAATGCAAACCACATCTGATGGCAAATAAATGGATTAGAAGCTGTAGCTTCCCGTTGAAGTGATACTTCAGGATGAGGTGATGATGATATCACTTAGAAACTGGTGATTAACATCAATGTGTGAGATGATAAATGATGGAATACGTATCGTATTAGCATTTTATCATCATACCTTTGTATACATCATCGTTCCCATTTGGATCCGAGTGGTTAAGGTGTTGGCTTGTCATGCCGAAGGCCCAGGTTTGATTCCCCACATGGGTGCAATGTGTGAAGCCTGTTTCTGGTATCACCCACTGTGATATTGATGGAATATTGCTAAAAGCGGCATAAAATACTCCCTCACTGTCTTGTGGTGGTGAGGTGAAATAGGATGATGTATATAGAATATTTCATTTATATTGCGACTTGCATGTACATGTGCTTGTAGTCTTGACTAGTGCTGGATATATAGAACTGTCACACTGACATACCATGGTACTGTTTACATGGTGTTCCCAATGTTATTCTCACTCAAATTTCAATCTGACCAGCCCTTGTAGAGGCCGAACTTGGTAACAATAAGTGCCATTTTTAACTTCTTTATTAATTGACATGGCGATTGACCCGTCAACAATCCACTCTACAACACAACTGTGGGACACAATGCTGTTTTTATACTGACATGATCACCTCAATGCTTACATGTCATTGTCAAATGATCACCATCGGTTGTGTATACAGAGTGTATACAGAGGTATCCAGAGGTATCCTTGCAGATGATACAGACATAGTACATATGATTTCAAATATTCACCACGCATTGTGTACACAGCATGTATACTGAGGCAGCCTTTAAGATTATACAACCATGGCATATGTATATGATATCGACTGATCACCATCGGTTGTGTATACAGAGTGTTTACACTGGTATCCTTGCAGATTACACAGCCATGGTATATATATCACATATTCTCCAGGGGTTGTGTATGCAGCATATATACAGAGGCATCCTTTGAGATGCCACAGCCATGGCATATACATATATTAGCTGATCACCACTCGTAATTTCAGCATGTATACAGAGGTTTCCTTTCAGATTATACAACCATGGCATATACATATATCAACTGATCACCATCCACTCTGCATACGGTGTATACAGAGGAAGGCTTTAAGATTATACATCCATGGCATATACCTATATCAACTGTTCATCTCCCACAGTTTATACTGCATGTATACAGAGGTATTCTTTGAGATTATACAACCATGGTATACATCTATACCTATATCAACATTAACTGATCACACCCACTGTGTATACAGCATGTATACATAGGTATTCTTTGAGATTATACAACCATGGTATACATCTACACCTATATCAACATTAACTGATCACACCCACAGTGTAGACAGTGTATACAGAGGCAGGCGTTAACATTATACAACCATGGCATATACATATATCAGCTGATCACCACTCGTAGTAATCACAGCATGTATAAAGAGGTATCCTTTAAGATTATACAACCATGGCATCTACCCATATCAACTGATCACCATCCACTGTGTATACTGAGTATACAGAGGAAGGCTTTAAGATTATACAACCATGGCATATACCTATATCAACTGATCACATCCACTCGTGGTGTATACGGCGTATATCCAAGATAACCCTTAAGGACTGTGGATTACCTGGTGTGTCAACTTTGACTTTTAAACAAAATAGCATCAACCTTTTCACAAACTATTTTAGGAAATGTGATTTATATTCCATCACATCTAGAACTTGCCCAGTTTGACTCTAAAGCAGTATTATTGTGTGAACGTTGCTAGCAAGTGAAGGATTTATTTCTGTGTAAACTATTAATAGCAATAGGTTTTTTAATAAAAGTCTCTTCCATTCCACACATACACCTATTGGGGAATGTTCAAATAGCAAATGCTCTTCAGCCATGTCCAAGTTGTTTATTAAAAAAATATGTTGATTGGATCAGAAATATTGAATTTTTTTTCATAATGGTCGACTGGAATGTGAAATGTGATTAATGATCATTAATGTGCAGTAACTGGTAATCTGGAGCATGGATAGGTGATAGTGTTGATGAGGAATCTATAACATGCATTAGAAATGCCAAATAAATCATCAATGCTGATTGAAAGGTCGGACGAATGTAAATAACGCCTTCCCTGCAATTTCTACCAGCATTTGCACGACAGTCCCCTATCACTGTGGAGAATTAATTGCTGGGCTGCCACAGTGGCATCGTGGGTAATTAATCCTGCGATTGTCAACATGGAGATTGGTGACTGCAGCGTTGGTCTTACCATGGTCCATAAGTCTATGGACGTCCATGTAATTGACGGCGTACTGCTCACCTCTGTCCTCCATACATTACTACATAACATTAAGCTTATGCGTAGCCTCAGGGCGATGTTCAGCTCTCTAATGCGATGTTATCGCTTGTCTGACAACATCGTTGTTGGTGTGTCTGTGTGTGTCTGTGACAATGTTTTGTTGCTGATTGTCAATGATGCAGTAGCCTGAATGACTGCATCCCTCATGACTACAGAGTCGGTTGTGGGAGGTGTCATTCGTACATGTTCCACGCTACACTTCACCGAACACATGGCAGATTGGTTAATTGTTGTGTTGATATCATTGTCCCCGAATGTATTGGCCGGAAATATTAAAGTAGCGAGAAAATTGGATGATTTTAGGTTTATCCGTTGACTTGAATGTCAAGCCTAACTGTGACTGATTTTGTCATTGACCAGTCTGTATTCAGTTGAGTAGCCATTTACTGTAGGTAACTAGGCATGACATATATGATTATTGAAGTAATGACCTCATAATGATGGTGCAGTTACAATGGCATGACCTCACAATGGCGTTAAACTTACAATGGAATGACTTCATTATGATGTGATGCTTAAAATGAAATGACCTCATGATGATGTGATGCTTAAAATGAAATGACCTCATGTTGATGTGATGCTTAAAATGAAATGACCTCATGTTGATGTGATGCTTAAAATGAAATGACCTCATGTTGATGTGATGCTTAAAATTAAATGACTTCATGCTGATGTGATGCTTAAAATTAAATGACCTCATGATGATGTGATGCTTAAAATGAAATGACCTCATGTTGATGTGATGCTTAAAATTAAATGACCTCACAATGACATGAAACTTTAAATGCAATGACCTGATGACGATGGTGCAGTTACAATGCAATGACCTCACAGTGAGGCAAAAACTTCAGTGCAGTGACCTCATGATGATGAGTGCTTGCAAAGCAATGACCTCGCAATGCCTTGACCTTACAATAATGTGGCACTTACAATGCAATAGCTCCATTCTTATGTGGCTCTTAGATTACCTCATTATGACCTCATAATAATGTATCTTTTAAATTACAGAGCAATAACAAAATAATGTGGCACTCAAAATGCAATGGCCTCAAAATTATGTTTCTCTGGAATTAACAACTACCTCACAATCATGTTGCACTAGAAGTACAATGCAGTGAACTAACAATGGTTGAACTTACAATGCAATGACATCTCACTGATTTGCTGCTTACAGTGCAAATGACCTCGCAATGATTTTACTCTTACTGTGTAGTAATGTCACTAATCTTCCGGCACTTGCAGTCAATGACCTTACATTCATGGGCTGCTTACAATGCAGTGACATCTCAATGATCCGCTACTTACAATGCAGTGACATCTCAATGATGACATCTCAATGATCCGCTACTTACAATGCAATGACATCTCAATGATCCGCTACTTACAATGCAATGACATCTCAATGATCCGCTACTTACAATGCAGTGACATCTCAATGATCCGCTACTTACAATGCAGTGACATCTCAATGATCCGCTACTTACAATGCAGTGACATCTCAATGATCCGCTACTTACAATGCAGTGACATCTCAATGATCCGCTGCTTACAATGCAGTGACATCTCAATGATCCACTACTTACAATGCAGTGACATCTCAATGATCCGCTACTTACAATGCAATGACATCTCAATGATCCGCTACTTACAATGCAATGACCTCACAATGATAGAGCACTTCCCAGCTCGCTTCATCACCTACTTGAGTGCAGGCTTTGTATAACACAAAACAGGATACTCCAATGTTTATTTGAATAACTGGTTTGTTTTGCAAGATCAATTCCATGTTTCTTCAGGACTCGCAGCTTTAAGTTTTTGCTCGATGACACTGTAAGTGCCAGGTCAATCCAGATAGACAATAGGCTGATGCTGTATGAATGAGTGAGGGAGTGAGTTTAGTTTTACGCCGCTTGTAGCAATATTCCAGCAATATCACGGTGGGGGACACCAGAAATGGGCTTCACGCATTGTACTCATGTGTGCTGTACAATGACAAGATGTGAAAAAACATGAAGAATGTTCTGGATTTCATCTTCTTTTATTCTATCAAAGAATAAGTTGGAGATGGTGTTCAAGTGTTCCATATATCAGTATTTAATCAGTTATTTACCAGTTAGTCAATGGCTATCAGAAAGTTAACATTGGTACAGTAATGGTTTCATGTTTAAACAGTTCATGTGTTGGTTGTGTTTTACTGGCTTCATTTTACTGTTCTATAGTAAGGTAGGCAAATGGGTAAAGTGTCTGGTTGTGAAAATTAATCATCCAGGGTTGATTCCCACATGGGTGTAGAGGCTGAAACACATTCTCAGTGCCCTGCATGGCCTGATTCATGCCTTTAAAATAACAACATGGGGACCACAGTTGGAATGATGATGCCAGACTCTGCTCTGAGTGTGAGTTTGAACCACGTCAACCTCATTCATATCCAGTAGGGCTGTGCAGTATAACCGGTTTACCGTTATTTACCGGTTTAGATATGAAAATGATACGCATTGCGATACGCTGATCGAAAACCGGTATTTTGACTTGCATTCGGAAAACTTCGTAACACTCGGAAATCTTTGGATATTTCCTTGTTTCATTTGTGCCAAATACTATTTACATTTTTATTTTGTCATGATTAAAAGTTTTTATTAAAGCTTAATCAAGCATACTGATTTTGTTGTGTTCATGCGTTAAAAATCAAGCATTAACTCGATTATAAGTAGTTTTTTTGTTTAAAAATACTTCTTGCAATATATTGCAATACATATCGCAATATATGCTTTCGCATCGCAATATATCGCAATATGAAAATTCTTTGCAATACCCACCCCTAATACCCAGTACCAAAATATGTTAGGAGATGGTACTTGTTGATACCATTCCTGGCACTGTTCTTTAAGTGGACAGTATAACTATGGTTTTCTGTGTTAAAATCGCATAAAATTAATTCCATATAAGACTTCATATTAAAGACGTGAAAAAAAGTGAAAACCTTTCTCACTCGCCTAGGCTTCCCGCAACAGCTCTAAATAGGTAGGAATATTAATTTGTGTTTATCAATTGAATAATGTTGGCGGGTGGCTTCTTAACAAGGGGGCGGTGAGGTAGCCTAGTGGTTAAAGACCCGGGTTCGAATCCCCACATGGGTACAATGTTTGAAGCCCATTTCTAGTGTCCCCCGCCGTGATGTTGCTGGAATATTGCTAAAAGCGGCGTAAAACCGAACTCAGTCAGTCAGTCTTAACAAGACTTCATATTAACACTGAAAAATATTTTTTGGAGGATTGGATTATGGGTTTGTAATTCTAAAGTGACATATTCAGCATCTTTATCAACATTTTACTCAAGATTATAGTCATCTTCATATTATGGATCATATTCATCATTGAATGAAACATATTGTCATATAGCTGGAATATTGTGGAGTATGGTGCTAAACAACGCACGAAACCAAACATATTCAACATGATGTTAAACATTATGGTCACCCACCTATTCAACATCATATTCACCATCACATTCATCACCATACACAACATCATATTCAACAAGGAAGGATAACAATATATGGATGAACAACTTTATTTCAGTTGAGAGAGACATCTGTGCAAAAGCATTAAATGAAGCAAGTCTAGATTTCCTCAGGTTCTTAATCTCTGGTCTCCCTGGGGCTCCTTTTCAATTTAAATGGGCTTGTTTGTTACTATCTAACTTATAGATATTCAGAGACTAAGCGTTAGTCTATGGGGTGCAGTGTTAGGTGAATCTGTTTCCCATCCAGTTAATGGATTGCCCAAAACACCCTTCAAGTAAACGACAACAATGTAATTTGTTTTGTTTGCCTCCTGCTCTATTTAAGATTAGAAAAACAGCATACAATAACAGCATGTTAAAATATTTGAACAGTATAGGCCTGGCTTGAACTAACGTTCAACAAAGAGGACCAATCCATCTTTGCCAGGAGTCAGCATGTCTGGTGTATAATTTGTAAACAGTCACATTTGAAAAACAGATGCTGAAGATGATTTACTGCACAGGTTATTGTGACAATATAAGTTGTAGCATTGTGATGAGGGGTATACAGGGTTTTATGCATCCCGTGGAGGCGAGGTGAATAAAACCTAATAAGGGACGCATAAAATCCTGCATACCCCGAATCATAATGCTACAACAAATTTATTTTACTGAATGTTTAAATCTCTCATTATGTAAATATAACATTAAGACAAACTGAAATTCAATCATATATTTTACTAACATGGTACCGACTAGTCGATCCAAACCACTGATTCACAGTTCACTGACTGACGTTGATGCATGCTTTTTTTCCATAAATGGGATTTAAATGAGAATTTTCTCCCTGGCAAAGTATTCTGTGCACCGGACATACATGGTTATTTGTTCAAGGGCACGTGAACCAATTAGAGATGGTCATTCTTACATGAGGTAGGATAATGCCTCTTATCGTTGTTCACTTGATACTTTAAAAGTCAGGTGTGTATGAAACTATTGATAGTCTGTATGCTTGAAACTATTGATAGCTGGTGTGCTTGAAACTATTGATAGCTGGTGTGCTATTGATAGTCAGGTGTGCTTGAAACTATTGATAGTCAGGTGTGCTTGAAACTATTGATAGTCGTGTGCTTGAAACTATTGATAGTCAGGTGTGCTTGAAATTATTGATAGTCGGGTGTTCCTGAAACTATTGGTAATCACTGTTGAACACTGATATGTGTCCATTTTCTAGTTGAAATTGTTGATTAACCCAGAAATCTATATGCTGAAGAAAACATAACATTGATATATCATACCTTTAACAATAATAACATACAGTTAACTAGGTTTGCAAATCAGTACAAATTACTGGAAAGTAATGGAATGGAAGTACAGAATTTCATGTCACTGTGAACTAAAATATAAGTAAACTAAAAGCAGTGTTAATAGCAATGAAGTCAGCAACATTAATAGTCACCTGGTAGTGGTCAAAATAGACCAGGTCTGATTGGTCAAGCTTCCAAAATAGACCTGGTCTGATTGGTCAAGCTTCCAAAATAGACCTGGTCTGATTGGTCAAGCTTCCAAAATAGACCTGTTCTGATTGGTCAAGCTTCCAAAATAGACCTGTTCTGATTGGTCAAGCTTCCAAAATAGACCTGTTCTGATTGGTCAAGCTTCCAAAATAGACCAGGTCTGATTGGTCAAGCTTCCAAAATAAACCTGGTCTGATTGGTCAAGCTTCCAAAATAGACCAGGTCTGACTGGTTAAGCTTCCAAAATAGACCTGGTCTGATTGGTCAAGCTTCCAAAATAGGGATAGGGTGATTGGATAAGCTTCCAAACTAGACCTACACTGACTGGTCAAGCTTCCAAAATAGACCAGGTCTGATTGGTCAAGCTTCCAAAATAGACCAGGTCTGATTGGTCAAGTTTGGGTTATTATAATCATAGTGTGTGATACACAAATATTTTAGGACCAAAATACAATCCTTCTTATCTGTCAGTTCGGTGTAAAATCTTTGTCATTAACATGGTTTACTATACAACACTGCTTGTTGCTGCTTGTTATAGGGTGACTAACAGGATCGGGAGGTCAGACTCGCCGACTTGGTTCTCATTATATCCCACCTGCTTAGTTTGATGCTCATGCTGTTGATCACTGGATTGTCTGGTTCAGACTTCCTTATTTACAAACTGCTGCCATATAGCTGGAATATTGCTGAGGAGCATACCATGTTAAATTATAACATCAGATAGCTGTTAGAACATGACACACCATTGCCCTATGAATTAATATCCCAGAATGATGAATTTGTCTTTCCCTTTTCTCCATTTTTCACTCTGAATCTAATCGCCACCATAACTTTCTCTTGAGTTCATTTCAAATGACGCCATGCTGAATATAGCTGTCCAGTAATATTACACTGTTCTTTCATGATTCAAATGAGAAGCGATACCAGGAGAGCTGGGTGCTGTCTCAGATAGGACTTGGAGCATCTCCTAGCCTTGGGACAGTGTTGATAATCAGGAAAACACCTTGGGTAGTTGAAGTGTATTTATAACAACATTCTGCCTCCCTTACACATATCAGTGGCTGACACAGAGGTGTTAATTTGAAAATGGATCTATGGTGATCTCACATTAGGAAGGAGCATAGATTAGCATAGAATTTTGTGCCACAGGAATGGTCATTTGTTGTGGGTGGGCAGTGGATTTGGAGAGGGGTTTTATAAGTTATAAGAACTTGTCCCCGATCCTTTTCACTTTGTGAATGAAATATGTTTAAACTAAGTGGATTTGATCATAAGATTGTATCATATTTTGCTTTCCCACCCATCCAACACACACAAACTTATTTTATGTAACAAATTTTCATACTTCCCACCCGTTTAGAAATTCATATAACATTTTTGTCATGAACTTTCTTCTTATGATGAATGACCAGTCCCTAAATGTTGTCTGAACCTGTAACTTTTGTATTTGATAAAGAGAACTGCGTTTTTCATGTCTTACCACCCCCCACCACATTATAGTGTCTTACCACCCCCTCCACATTATAGTGTCTTACCACCCCACCACATTATAGTGTCTTACCACCCCCACCACATTATAGTGTCTTACCACCCCCACCACATTATAGTGTCTTACCACCCCCACCACATTATAGTGTCTTACCACCCCCACCACATTATAGTGTCTTACCATCCCCCCACCACATTATAGTGTCTTACCACCCCACCACATTATAGTGTCTTACCACCCCACCACATTATAGTGTCTTACCACCCCCACCACATTATAGTGTCATGAAAACATGTTATCACACAATGCCATAAAATTTCCAAGTCCGATGTGCTGGGATTCGAACCACGGACCTTCTGATTAGAAGTCGGACGCCTTGTCCACATGACCAAAGAGGTTAACCCCCGTCAGCAAGCTGACAAGGTTACGATGTCATCTGTGGGATGACTCCACGCCCTGCTACATTATCACACAATGTTATAGGTGATTGTGTACATGATATCACGTTTAACACTGTTATCTCACATTTAACACTTTATTACAGATCTTATGTGCTTCATTCAGGGTTGTGATATAGACAGGGTATATAAATTAACGTTGATTTTGAAGGCTTGTAAAGTTGGTTGTCTTATACGTGGGGTCGCACCATATCAAGGACGGTGGTCAACGGACTTGTCCAAACTTCAACTACTAATGTTCACAGGCATTGGTAATACACTGGTTAAGGAGATATGGCACACTGGACGATCAAGGACGGTGGTCAACGGACTTGTCCATACTGCAACTACTAATGTTCACAGGCATTGGTAATACACTGGTTAAGTATATATGGCACACTGGACGATCAAGGACGGTGGTCAACGGACTTGTCCAAACTGCAACTACGTGTACTAATGTTCACAGGTACTGGATGTTCACAGGCACTGGACAATAGGACGGTGGTCAAACTCCAAACTGCAAATCTGCCACCTCCAACAGCGAGTGACTGAGTGTATGTATGAGACAGACAATGGCCAGTCATAACACCCCAATATACACTGACTAATAGGTGATTTTATGTTCGACCTATATTTGTCCAGTCAGACCCGACATACTGTAAACCTTTGTAATTACAACAACGACATGGGCAATGAGGGACATCTCGACCATTCTGTAATCCCCGTACTGCCCACTGGTGCCAGAATAAACATGCTGACCTCTGTACCAATATTTGCCGACAATTACACGGCATCAGTCCAACAAGCACTCTGTTATCAGGGCTTGACTGAGAGCTGGTTTCACAAGCAGGACAGTGAACCTTTGGTAAGGGACCAGTCATTATGTTGTGAAGGGAGGGGTCATTATCTTCTGTTGTCTGTGTAAACGTCCTGCATTCACACTTCCGTGATGACTGGTTTGTGTGTTTGAAGCGATGATCATCCAGGGGTAGACAACTCATATTGATGTTCGTGTTAGTTGGAGACAAATATTGGAATGGTATTGAGCAAGGGTCCAAGGGATCATTAATTAGGTTTACTGCTTTATGTGGGATTTTACTGGATTATTGGAATCAGTGTTTGTTTGTCTCATACAGATTTGACTCTTTGGGATGATATCGTGTTTATCAAGTTATGATCAGATACATGGACTACTTACAAGAAACAGTAATTGTATTTGTGTTGGACTCGAGTTATAGTGTTGAGAAAACATGTCTCCACACGCTATGAGAGCTGATTTCCGTTTGTGTAGAGTTCTGAGTGAGTTAGTTTAGTTTTATGCCGCACTCAGCAATATTCCAGCTATGTGGCGGCGATCTGGAAATAATCAAGTCTGGACCAGAAAATCCAGTGATCAACATCATGAGCATCAATCTCCGCAATTGGGAACCGATGACATGTGTCAACCAAGTCAGCGAGCCTGACCAGCCTTAGTCGCCTCTTATGACAAGCATGGGTTACTGAAGATCAATACTAACCGTGATCTTCACGGGTTGTTTAGAGTTCTAAGCTATAGTGGCATGAAAGCATGTTATCACACAAAGTTATAGGTGATTGTATACATAATGTCACATTTATTAACTCATGTTTTACACTTAAATATGACAATTCTGATGATTTGCGTCATTCAAGGTCGCGATATAAACAGGGTATATAAATTAGCTTTGATTTTGGGTTGACACATGACTGGGTTGACACATGTCATTGTGTCCTAATTGCGTAGATTGATGTGGCATAAAACTAAACTCACTTCACTCACTCACTCACTCACTCACTCACCACCACTCACTCACTCACTCACTCACTCACTCACTCACTCACTCACTCACTCATTGGTATTGCACAGCAGGTATTGAAGCACTAACCTGCCACTCTCCAGCGGTCACCTCGTCCATTAGATCCATCAAATAATAAAAGGTTGTCTGAGCAGCAGGGAGCATGTTAACTGGCCGGACAAAATATAGAGGAAATGTACCACGAACCCGTTCACTCAGGAGGCTAGCCTTCTATCAGGCAATAGGGCAACCTGTGGTTAAAGTGTTCCATCTTCACATCAAAGACCTGGGTTCGATTCCCTGCCTGGCTGCCACATGTGAAGCCCATTTCCTGTGTGTCCATGCTGTGATCTTGCTGTGTAATGAACAGTGTTGGTAACTTCACCAGCATCCATCACAGCAAGTAGACTGACCACTTGTTAACATAGAACACGAGGGATTTGAATCACGGCATTAGTCTGTCACACAGACTCGGAAACAAATACATCCATAGTCTGTCTCACAGTCCCTGAACCACATTATTTTCCCTACTGTCCAGCCCTCCCTGCAATGCTAAACCCTAGTCTGTCTCACAGTCCCTGAACCACATTATTTTCCCTACTGCCCACCCTCCCTGCAATGCTAAACCCTAGTCTGTCTATCACTCCCTGAACCACATTATTCTCCCTACAGCCTAGCCCTCCCTGCAATGCTAAACCCTAGTCTGTCTCACAGTCCCTGAACCACATTATTTTCCCTACTGTCCAGCCCTCCCTGCAGTGCTAAACCCTAGTCTGTCTCACAGTCCCTGAACCACATTATTTTCCCTACTGCCCAGCCCTCCCTGCAATGCTAAACCCTAGTCTGTCTCACAGTCCCTGAACCACATTATTTTCCCTACTGCCCAGCCCTCCCTGCAATGCTAAACCCTAGTCTGTCTCACAGTCCCTGAACCACATTATTTTCCCTACTGCCCAGCCCTCCCTGCAATGCTAAACCCTAGTCTGTCTCACAGTCCCTGAACCACATTATTTTCCCCCTACTGCCCAGCCCTCCTGCTGCAATGCTAAACCCTAGTCTGTCTCACAGTCCCTGAACCACATTATTTTTCCTACTGCCCAGCCCTCCCTGCAGTGCTAAACCCTAGTCTGTCTCACAGTCCCTGAACCACATTATTTTCCCTACTGCCCAGCCCTCCCTGCAGTGCTAAACCCTAGTCTGTCTCACAGTCCCTGAACCACATTATTTTCCCTACAGCCCAGCCCTCCCTGCAGTGCTAAACCCTAGTCTGTCTCACAGTCCCTGAACCACATTATTTTCCCTACTGCCCAGCCCTCCCTGCAGTGCTAAACCCTAGTCTGTCTCACAGTCCCTGAACCACATTATTTTCCCTACTGCCCAAGCCCTCCCTGCAATGCTAAACCCTAGTCTGTCTATCACTCCCTGAACCACACTATTTTCCCTACAGCCCAGCCCCCTCCCTGCAGTGCTAAACCCTAGTCTGTCTCACAGTCCCTGAACCACATTATTTTCCCTACTGCCCAGCCCTCCCTGCAATGCTAAACCCTAGTCTGTCTCACAGTCCCTGAACCACATTATTTTCCCTACTGCCCAGCCCTCCCTGCAATGCTAAACCCTAGTCTGTCTCACAGTCCCTGAACCACATTATTTTCCCTACTGCCCAGCCCTCCCTGCAATGCTAAACCCTAGTCTGTCTCACAGTCCCTGAACCACATTATTTTCCCTACTGCCCAGCCCTCCCTGCAGTGCTTAACCCTAGTCTATCTCACAGTCCCTGAACCACATTATTTTCCCTACTGTCCAGCCCTCCCTGCAATGCTAAACCCTAGTCTGTCTCACAGTCACTGAATCTCCCAGCTCACTGGGGCCCCTTTTCAATTAGATGGGTTTATTTGTTACTGTCAAAATTAAATATATATTCAGAGACTAAGCGTTAGTCTTTGCTAAGGCCCTAAATGAAGTAAGTCTAGATTTCTTCAGGTTCTGAATCTCTGGTCTCCCAGGGGCTCCATTTTAATTTAGATGGGTTTATTTGTTACAATCAAAACTATATATATTCAGAGACTAAGCAGTTGTCTAATATATCCAGGACAAATCTTAGAAACATGTGGCAAACCTAGATTACTGCAGCTTCTGAAACTGAAGACTGTCTTTTGGCTCCTTTGTGCTAGATCCTGAAGATCTTTGTGCTAGACCCAGAAGATCTGGTTTAGAATTGGTCTTCAGCAATCTATTCTTATTGTAAGGAGCAACTAATGGGATCAGTGATCAGGCTCACTGACTTGGTTGACATTGCATCCCAACTGCTTAGATCAATGCTCATGATGTTGATCACTGGATTGTCTGGTCCAGATTATTTGCAGATAGGTGGAATTAAGCAGCAAACAAATAAAATACAGTTTCACATTACAACACTTAAATACATTTTGGTGTATTTTATTAAAAATAAATTTTTGTTAAAAAAAAATTCAAGTTGATTGTTTAAATGTGCATGAGCGGGTGAGTTAGTGAAACATTGTTTTAGCTATATTCCAGCAATATCGTGAAAGGCAACAACACAAATGAGCTTCATACATTATACCCATTTGAAGAATCAAACCCAGGCCTTCAACACGCCATATGATCACTGTACGACCAAACTGCCCCACGAAGACTCACAGGACATGAGGCTGTGTGGAGTGAGTGAGTGGATATAGTTTTACGCCGCTTTAGCAATATTCCAGCAATATCACGGTGGTGTACACCAGAAATAGGCTTCACACATTGTACCCATGTGGGCAATCAAACCCAGATCTTTGGCATGACAAGCGAACGCTTTAACCACTAGGCTACCCCACCACCCCTGAGGCTATGGACATGAGGCACTTAGGGCTAAATCACTAAGGACGATATCATGGAATTCCACACGTCTTGTCATCAGGCTCCGACCACAACTGCCATTCTTACATATTCACACAAACTCCTTGAGTTATCTGCCCCTGGGTGGAACTCTTCACACTGTGAGGATATTAACACTTGAAAGGTAATATATCTCTGGGTGACAGCACAATCAATGGCGGCCTCCTCCAGTGAGGGGAGGTCTCCCAGTTCCATATGCCGTGGTACATCTTCATCAATATGTCCTTCATAGCTGGCCGCAATACCACATGTTCTACACCGGGGCCAGCTCAATCAATATCACTTGATATTGGTGACTATCGGTGTTCTCATGCTACCAGACCCAATATCTTGCATATGGAAATTTGATGGAAATCCAGGAAAAAATCTGAAATTTGAGTACAATCTTTGTTTCCATTAGGTTTTAATCTTGTTGATGCGATTATGAAGACATTCCTCTTGAAGAGGATCTTAACTTGTCAACCAGATCCAAATTTTCTTAAATTTATGTCTTCGAAAGCCTGGTGTCGAGGCTTAGTCATGTACGAATCCTGTAGAATGACCATGTACTGAGACTATGAAAATGCATCAACTTTAGCCATAAATCAGAAAAGGTGTGTTTTTATGCTCAAGTCCATCGCCAAACACATCAAATGAGATTTTAACCCATAAAGTGACATTGTTGTGTTTGACTATCTTATGTCACGATTACCCAGAACTATTAAATTTGATTTTTCTGGCCATGAGGTGTTTGTCTTTACTCCTTCAAAAGGGATCTCCCACAAATCCTAGAAAATACGAATAATTACAATGTAATAAGTTTCTCAAAGAGGCATTATACATTTCTGTGTTGTTAGGGTATTCAATAGAACATCAGTGGAATTGATGAGATCCTTGGGTTTGTCTCTTTAGAAAAGACCGCCTCCGTGGTGTAGTGGTTAGAGCGTCCACCCGGAGAGCGGAAGGTCGCGGGTTCGATCCCCGACCGCGTCATACCAAAAGACGTTAAAATATGGTACTTGTTGGTCCCTGCCTGGCGCTCGGCATTAATGGGTACAACAAGGACTGGTCGGCTCGGAGTCAGTATAATGTGTCTGAGTGGGGTATTCATGCTTCACTGCGGCATGGTATCTCAGTGGGCTAGCACTATAAAACCAGCTTAAGTCTGGGCTAGTACAAGCAGCCGCACATACACATGCACACGCATGCACGTCGTCATATGAGCGAAATATTCTCCAGCACGACGTTAAACCCAATTTCACCTCACCTCACCTCTTTAGAAAAAGTTCCAAAATGCAGAATACACAATAAAGAACATTATCCAGATTTTTCGCAATGCTTGACATGGAAGGGAGGATAACAATATATGGATGAACAACTTCTTTTTTACAGTGAGAGCAACGTTTCGGTTTAGGTTCTAACACCGTTAACAAGCAAGTGCTTTCTTGATCCATTGTTATCCTCCATTACTGCTCCAACTGCTTAATGACTCTCAAAAGGTGACAATGTCACATGTGAGGGTCACAAAGTGTAATCATTATAATGTCACATGGTATGGTCTCAAGGTCACATGGTATGGTCACATTGTGTGTCACATGGTATGGTCACATGATATGTCACATGGTATGGTCTCAGGATATGGTCAGGTATGGTCACATGGTATGGTCACATGATATTTACAGGATAATAATCCCAACATGGTTTCACGAACTCTTTAAACTGTTGCCTCAAATGATTTTTGTAGGTCACACCCTTTTAACAAATGATGGACGCCGTTAATCATAACTTCACTCGTAAACCTTTGTGTGATTTTGTCAAAATGCTGTTCAGGAAAGAAAAAAATGCAAATTCCGCTCTGAAACCTTCTTGTAAAAGTTAAAACAATGACAAGCCCCCACCATAATACAACAGATCCGCACATAAAAAGCCAGTGCAGCTGGGTGTGCACTTACATATCGTGGAATATACTCCAACCATGTACAGCTATCAAGCGCTTTACTCCAGTAAAACCCTCTCTTCCCTCCTACTTCAAAGTAAAGCTCTCCGAGCCCTACTCAATGCATCCATTTACCAGCAGCAGTTCCAACCATAACTAAGTGGTGTTTCCCAGTTGGAGGGATTCCTTCAAATCTCTAACCATCCACAACCTCCGAGGAACCTCCCCCTCGTCTCACACCCCTTCCCCTCCGTTCTGGTCTCCCCTAGCACCGCAGATTGGATCAATACTGCCTGGACCTGGTGTAATGGCCTCTTACTATCCCATGGATTCGGGATTTGGTGTTGAGATATGTCTAAGGTAGCACGGATGTCTGCGGACATGATGGTGTTGCTGTGGTGTGCTGGGAAGTAATTGTAGCAGTTGTCAGATAACATTTCCATGGAACAGTTACGAAATATCATTTGATAATAAACTAAGGTGTCTGTGTACAATATGACTGTTACTTTGCTAATGAAAACAAATGTGTTTGTTTAGGAAATTAATAATTGGTGTGCTTACAGCACCGGTTTAGCTTCTTTTTGAGCAAATGTATGTATAGACACAGCCACATGCACATACACATACACAGACACACATATGTACATATGCCCACACACACATGCACAAACCTTACACAGATAAATATGTACGGAGGCACTCACGCAGATGCTCACAGTACACACAGACATACACACATACAGATGTCCACACTACACAAACATACACACATACAGATGTCCACACTACACAGACATACACACATACAGATGTCCACACTACACAGACATACACACATACAGATGTCCACACTACACAGACATACACACATACAGATGTCCACACTACACAGACATACACACATACAGATGTCCACAAGCACAGACATACACACATACAGATGTCCACACAAGCACAGACATACACACATACAGATGTCCACACAATTCACACAGATGCACACACATACAGGTGCATACACATAGACACAGATAGAATAGTGCATAGCCTCTGTATATGCATAGTTTTGATAGAGACAAATAATTTGTTTTAAATTGAACAGGAGTCCCAGTGAGATGGGAGATTCAGGGGTAATCTAGTTTGCTTCATTTACACAAATACACATGCACACACGTGTGCACACACACGTACACATGCACGTATGCGCACTCACACCCACACGAACATGCATGCACACACACATGCACGCACGCACACATACAGCAGTTCAAGCCAGCCTCGAGGTATCCTCAAGTTGGCTGATCTATCATACAGACCTACAGGTACATCACTTGTTGCAGAAGTACATGTTGCATGAGTAATCAAGTGAGAGGCATATGATGGCTTTTACAGTTGCAATCACGGTAAAACCTGCCTCTGTATCTTCTTTTCCCGAGTTGCAGTGTCAGGTGAGATAGTAAAATACACTGCCAGGGGTGTTTATTACCCTGGAATGTTTAATCCTGTACAAATAGACACATCCATTATCTGGTGTTGTGGAGGTGCTACAGGTGATTGTGATGGTAAGGTTGTTGCTATCGTGGTTTAATCTGTGTTAATTTGGCTAGTTTCTCCTTTGTCTACTCTCTTGTGAGGGGAAGCAGCATGTGTCCGTAACCATCTCCATTTATATCGGGACGTAACTTGGCACGACTATCAGCTGACTGGCTCAGGAGGGCACTTGTCTAGGTAGCTATACCTCTGGAGGGGCACCTGCGTAGGTAGCTAGACCTCTGGAGGGGCACCTGTGTAGGTAGCTAGACCTCTGGAGGGGCACTTGTGTAGGTAGCTAGACCTCTGGAGGGTAGGTAGCTAGACCTGTGGAGGGGCACTTGTATAGATAGCTGGACCTCTGGAGGGGCACCTGTGTATGTAGCTAGACCTCTGGAGGGGCACCTGTGTATTTAGCTAGACCTGTGGAGGGGCACCTGTGTATGTAGCTAGACCTGTGGAGGGGCACCTGTGTATGTAGCTAGACCTGTGGAGGGGCACTTGTGTAGGTAGCCAGACCTCTGGAGGGGCACCTGTGTAGGTAGCTAGACCTCTGGAGGGGTACCTGTGTAGGTAGCTAAACCTGTGGAGGGGCACTTGTGTAGGTAGCTGGACATCTGGAGGGGCACCTGTGTAGGTAGCTAGACCTGTGGAGGGGCACTTGTGTAGGTAACTAGACCTGTGGAGGGGCACCTGTGTATGTAGCTAGACCTCTGGAGGGGCATCTGTGTAGGTAGCTAGACTTGGTCTGTGGAGAAGGGAAAATAATGTGGATTGTGAGACAGACTGAGAAGATGGTATATTTTACATATAGAAATACAGGTTGGCTGTAGTATTGTACATGATATACACTGCAATCAGACCAGGTCTCACATACTACTGTACTGTGAAGAATGGATGGAACAGTTCCCAATATACATCCGTGATTCTGTTGTTTGTTTGACAATACATTCAGTACATGAACTATAAACACTCTGTTAATGCCCAGCCCATTTCGACACACCTCTAGTACATTCAGGATACTGACAGCTGTGCACAGCGATACTGTATCGCCGTGGTTACACCTGCCAACCACCCCGCCAACCCAACAGCAGTACTGGGTCCCGAGAACACTGGTACTCTATAACTGGTGCTATCAGAGATGAACCTGCCTAGACTACATGTGTCTCTTGACGAGGAGGTGATGTTGTCGGGAAGCAACATCGTGTTTACCTCGAGATAAGTGCACAGATGATATCATTGTCGTGAAGGTAGCAGACGTGGCCGAGTTGCTGGCAACTTACACGGGTCTTGGAAGCTGCGAATTAATCCAATGGCAGTGTTCTGTGTTGGGGAGGCTGAGATCTGATCCCTGCATCTTCCTTCATCAACACTGTGTCGTGGGCATATGTATGATTAAGCTATTAAATATTACAAGCATCTGGTTATGTCCTCTATTGATGTGCCTATCAGAGTGAGAGGAAAGGGACAGACAGGAGGTTCTTGGAAGAAAATACACAATTCTGGGTGCTCTTGAAGATGATGGAGCTTATTAAACTGTTTGAAGTTTATTTTTTTATTTCCTGAGTACAAGACTAATTTAAAGTCCTTGAGGTGAATTGTGGGATATGAGGAAGCATATTTTAAAAATAGTCACCTTTTTTACTCTCAGAAGAGATTTCTGTTCGATGTACACAATGATTACAGACATGTAATGAGATAGGGAATACTGATGGGACACAGGTGAGATATTGCTGAGTTAAGGTGAATCCAGCCATGCTGTATATTGGGATAGTGCTCAGATGGTGCAGAGTTTAGACACATGATGTCATGCTTGCAGTTGTGGAGTTCACTGATATAATGTCATGACATGTGATATTGCTGAATTCACTCATATAATGTCATGACATGTGATATTGCTGAATTCACTGACATAATGTCATGACATGTGATATTGCTGAATTCACTGATATAATGTCATGACATGTGATATTGCTGAATTCACTGATCTAGTGTCATGACATGTAATATTGCTGAATTCACTGACATAATGTCATGACATGTGATATTGCTGAATTCATTGATATAATGTCATGATATGATATTGCTGAATTCACTGACATAATGTCATGACATGTGATATTGCTGAATTCACTGATATAATGTCATGACGTGATATTGCTGAATTCACTGATCTAGTGTCATGACATGTGATATTGCTGAATTCACTCATATAATGTCATGACATGTGATATTGCTGAATTCACTGACATAATGTCATGACATGTGATATTGCTGAATTCACTGATATAATGTCATGACATGTGATATTGCTGAATTCACTGATCTAGTGTCATGACATGTGATATTGCTGAATTCACTGATATAGTGTCGTGACATGTAATATTGCTGAATTCACTGACATAATGTCATGACATGTGATATTGCTGAATTCACTGACATAATGTCATGACATGTGATATTGCTGAATTCACTGACATGTCATGACATGTGATATTGCTGAATTCACTGATCTAGTGTCATGACATGTGATATTGCTGAATTCACTGACATAATGTCATGACATGTGATATTGCTGAATTCACTGACATTAAATGTCATGACATGTGATATTGCTGAATTCACTGACATTAAATGTCATGACATGTGATATTGCTGAATTCACTGACATAATGTCATGACATGTGATATTGCTGAATTCACTGACATAATGTCATGACATGTAATACTGTGAAACGACCCTGCTGAAGGAGACCTGCTAGTCATTGCTCCTCTTGGTAAGGGTCTCAGGATATCTCCTCCCTGGAACTAAGACAAACACACTCATTGTAGCTTTGATCAGGATTCAGGGCTGAGTGAAGAGAACTGTAAACTGATGTAGTCGGAAGTTGGGGATTCATGCTAGTGAAGGCCGGTAAGTCACGCCTCGGTAAAAGTACATTGACTTATCTCAACATCTCCGTCAGTGGGGTTCTAATCGTTGATGTGGCTACCATAATCATCACTGTCATCATCGTCAACATCATCAAAGTCATCTTCATAGTCATCAGCTTTGTCATATCATCATCACCATCATTATTATCATCGTTATCACTGTCATCATAGTCATCATAATCTTTATCAAACCTTCTCCATCATCTCTCTCTCTCTCTATCTCTCTGGGGCTGTGGGGTAGCCTGATGGTTAAAGTGTTTGCTCGTCATGCCGAAGACCCAGGTTCGATTCCCCACATGGGTACAATGTGTGAAGCTCATTTCTGGTGTCCCCCGCCGTGATATTGCTGGAATATTGCTAAAAGCGGCGTAAAACCAAACTCACTCACTCACTCACTCTATCTCTCTCTCTCGCACACACACACACTGTGATGATGGCAGTTTTTGTTAATTATACATTGAATCGTCAGCTGTAACGTTCCAAATTCAGATCCCTACATCCAGAACAACCAAACAATTGCCTAAACAGTTGGTGGTGCCTGTTTGTTTAAGGTAGATTGGGATGGCCATGTGGGTGCTGTGCCTGCTGATTCAGCAAACAAACATGTCTGCTTTGGCCCCAAGCTGTGTGACTTGAAATCAGGTTGTTTCAACATCTGTCCAACATAACCTTAAACCAAAATCGGTGCATAGGGACTAGTATACCTGCATGGGCCCTAGTATGTCTACATTGGGTGTGGTATAGCTACGTAGGGCCTCATGGTATACCTGCATGGTATGTCTACATAGGGACTAGTATACCTGCATGGGCCCTAGTATGTCTACATTGGGCCTGTATGTATAGCCTCATAGGGCCCATGGTATGTCTACATAGGGACTAGTATACCTGCATGGGCCCTAGTATGTCTACATTGGGCCTGGTATAGCTACGTAGGGCCTCATGGTATACCTGCATGGTATGTCTACATAGGGACTAGTATACCTGCATGGGCCCTAGTATGTCTACATTGGGCCTGGTATAGCTAAGTAGGGCCTCATGGTATATCTGCATGGTATGTCTACATAGGGACTAGTATACCTGAATGGGCCCTGGTATGTCTACATAGGGCCTGGTATGTCTACGTAGGGCTTGGTATACTTGCATGGGCCCTGGTATGTCTACATAGGGCCTGGTATGTCTACATAGGGCCTGGTATGTCTACCTAGGGCCTGGTATGTCTACATAGGGCCTGGTATGTCTACATAGGGCCTGGTATGTCTACATAGGGCCTGGTATGGCTGCATTAGCAGTGATATGCGTGCATCCTAAAAAAATAATTGAATGATTTAGAAGTTGACTTCTAATTATAATTATGTATCTGGTTATATGCAAACTCCATCTTCCAAGCATGATTATTATCTCAGTAATGTGTATGTGTGCTATCAGTTTTCATTCTCAACTCCCTGGGGAGACTAGTGAGGTACTAGAAGAGAATGTCAAGAGAATCTCTTCTTTCCAGAATGTAATTAATCTGCAATATCATTGCAAAGCAGAAGAAACACAACCTTGGCCATCTGGTGTTTCATATCTGTACTGTGTAATTATAATTATCCATGACCCACTCGCTACCATAGCTTTTTGTACGTGATACAAGGCTTATAAATACTCATCCACTCAAACTACAGCAAGCCCTTATAATGTGATTGAAACAAATAGCAATATACAAGCGCTCCACACTGGAGATGCTTTGTAAACTGCCATTTTTATTTATACAAGGCTAATTAATATGAGGTCTGTCGTGTGAAATATGGCCAGTGTAGGCTTGCCTACTCAATATATAAGTTTAATTAAGGTGAGGCCAGTCATATTGGAAATGAAATGTGGCCTGTGTAGGCATGCCTACTCACTCAATGTAGAACTTGTATCAAGGTGAATCCAGCCATATTGGAGGTCAATCATGGCCTGTGAAGACAAGCCTACTGATTATACAAGGCTAACTCAGGTGAGGCCAGTCATATTGGAGGTCAATCATGGCCTGTGAAGACATGCCTACTGATTATACAAGGCGAACACAGGTGAGGTCAGTCATATTGGAGGTCAAGCATGGCCTGTGTAGGCATGCCTACTGATTATACAAGGCTAACTAAGGTGAGGTCAGTCATATTGGAGGTCAAGCATGGCCTGTGTAGGCATGCCTACTGATTATACAAGGCTAACTAAGGTGAGGTCAGTCATATTGGAGGTCAAGCATGGCCATGTAGGCTTGCCTACTGATTATACAAGGCTAACTAAGGTGAGGTCAGTCATATTGGAGGTCAAGCATGGCCTGTGTAGGCATGCCTACTGATTATACAAGGCTAACTAAGGTGAGGTCATTCATATTGGAGGTCAATCATGGCCTGTGTAGGCATGCCTACTGATTATACAAGGCTAACTAAGGTGAGGTCAGTCATATTGGATGTCAAGCATGGCCATGTAGGCATGCCTACTGATTACACAAGGCTACTCAATGTGAGGCCAGTCATATTGGAGGTCAAGCATGGCCATGTAGGCTTGCCTACTGATTACAAGGCTACTAAGGTGAGGCAGTCATATTGGACTCAAGCATGGCCATGAGGTGCCTAGATTATCAAGGCTACTTGTGAGCCAGTCATATTGGAGGTCAAGCATGGCCATGTAGGCTTGCCTACTGATTTATACAAGGCTAACTAAGGTGAGGTCAGTCATATTGGAGGTCAAGCATGGCCATGTAGGCATGCCTACTGATTATACAAGGCTACTCAATGTGAGGCCAGTCATATTGGAGGTCAAGCATGGCCATGTAGGCTTGCCTACTGATTATACAAGGCTAACTAAGGTGAGGTCAGTCATATTGGAGGTCAAGCATGGCCTATGTAGGCATGCCTACTGATTATACAAGGCTACTCAATGTGAGGCCAGTCATATTGGAGGTCAAGCATGGCCATGTAGGCTTGCCTACTGATTATACAAGGCTAACTAAGGTGAGGTCAGTCATATTGGAGGTCAAGCATGGCCATGTAGGCATGCCTACTGATTATACAAGGCTACTCAATGTGAGGCCAGTCATATTGGAGGTCAAGCATGGCCATGTAGGCTTGCCTACTGATTATACAAGGCTAACTAAGGTGAGGTCAGTCATATTGGAGGTCAAGCATGGCCATGTAGGCATGCCTACTGATGCATGGTACAAGGCTACTCAAGGCTAACTAAGGCCAGTCATATTGGAGGTCAAGCATGGCCATGTAGGCATGCCTACTGATTATACAAGGCTACTCAATGTGAGGCCAGTCATATTGGAGGTCAAGCATGGCCATGTAGGCTTGCCTACTGATTATACAAGGCTAACTAAGGTGAGGTCAGTCATATTGGAGGTCAAGCATGGCCATGTAGGCATGCCTACTGATTATACAAGGCTACTCAATGTGAGGCCAGTCATATTGGAGGTCAAGCATGGCCATGTAGGCTTGCCTACTGATTATACAAGGCTACTCAATGTGAGGCCAGTCATATTGGAGGTCAAGCATGGCCTGTGTAGGCTTGCCTACTGATTATACAAGGCTAAGGTGAGGTCACTCAATGTGAGGCCAGTCATATTGGAGGTCAAGCATGGCCTGTGTAGGCATGCCTACTGATTATACAAAGGCTACTCAATGTGAGGCCAGTCATATTGGAGGTGATGGCCAGCTTGCCTATGATTAGGTCAAGGCTAACTAAGGTGAGGTCAGTCATATTGAGGTCAAGCATGGCCTGTGTAGGCAAGCCTACTGATTATACAATGTGAGGCCAGTCATATTGGAGGTCAATCATGGCCTGTGTAGGCATGCCTACTGATTATACAAGGCTAATCAATGTGAGGTCAATCATTTTGGAGGTCAAGCATGGCCTGTGTAGGCATGCCTACTGATTATACAAGGCTAATCAGTGTGAGGTCAATCATTTTGGAGGTCAAGCATGGCCTGTGTAGGCATGCCTACTGATTATGCAAGGCTAACTACAGTCAGTGGCCAAAGTCTGTCGCAAAACATGTTACGTTTCCCAGTCATATTGAGGTCAAGCATGGTCACAAAATATGTTTAGCACCGTGCGATTATCTCCCTTGCTGTTTATATTTTTTGTCGTCTGCTATCATGCGCCTGTCAACCGAGAATTGACATCTGACCAAAGATTGATGAAACAGCAAGCCAATCAAGCTACAAAATTGCTGATTTGACAGGTATAAACCCAAGAACAATTCAGAAAATTTTAAAAGGCCAGTTCATATTGGAGGTCAATCATGGCCTCGCCGTGTGGGGAGACAGCATCAGGGACAGACTACACTTGATTCAGAAGAAGATTGTTTACAACCGGACTAGCAAGAAAATCAATGTGAGGCCAGTCATGGGGAAGAAATGAGTGGGGAGTGTCAAGCATGGGATAGCCATGTAGGCTTGCCTACTGGGATTATACAAGGCTAAACTAAGGTGAGGTCAGTCATATTGGAGGTCAAGCATGGCCATGTAGAATGCATGCCTACTGATTACCAAGACAAGATGCTAGGGTCTCTAAATTCTGAAAATGTGAGTACCTTTATTATTTACAGTACTGTTTGAGAAATAGCCTGATGAACAGACTTTTGGCCACTGACTGTAAGGTGAGGTCAGTCATATTGGAGAGGTCAAGTATGGCCATGTAGGCTTGCCTACTGATTATAAGCTGCTAACTAAGGTGAGGTTCATATTGGAGGTCATGTAGGCATGCCTACTGATTTCAATGTGAGGCCAGCCAGTGAAGCCTTGTGCAGACGGAAGGACTTCTCAAATTACTGGCAATTTGAGGGGAATCACATGGAATCGGTACGAGTGTCTGTGACAGATTCAGTTGGTGTGTTCTGCACTGATCGGAAACACAGAAACTAGGAACAACTTGTCCACGTCACTTCACATTACACTGTGTCCCGCTGTAGCACTGTTTTCAAGTGTCAAGTTGTTACTTTGTCATTAATGTGGTAGTTTCATAGATGTGACTTTGTCGTAAAATTTGCTGTGTCATAGTTGCATCACAGATGTGGCAGTGTCATGAATGTGACAGTGTCAGATGTTTGCAGTGTTATGAATGTGACAGTGTCAGATGTTTGCAGTGTCATGAATGTGACAGTGTCAGATGTTTGCAGTGTCATGAATGTGACAGTGTCAGATGTTTGCAGTGTCATGAAAGTGACAGAGTCAGATGTGGCAGTGTTATGAATGTGACAGTGTCAGATGTTTGCAGTGTCATGAATGTGACAGTGTCAGATGTGGCAGTGTTACGAATGTGACAGTGTCATGAATGTGACAGTGTCAGATGTTTGCAGTGTCATGAATGTGACAGTGTCAGATGTTTGCAGTGTCATGGATGACAGTTTCACAAAGGCAGCAGTGTCAAAAAGCAACTAGTGTATCTACAAAAATATCATCTCTGATCAAACATATAAGCATAAACACATAATATTGACCCACACAGGAGCAACATACTGAGTGTGTATGGATGTCCCTAATGTGGTATAGGGACATCGCTTATTCTTCTTCAGAATTGGATCTACAGATATTATGTTTAGTCCCATAACATCAGCTTTATTGATTTCACTGGCTCCATACTTAGTGTGATCAGACTGATATCTGTTGATTCAGACCCCAAGCTTCTGTTTTGATTTGAGTGATCGTTGCTAAATATTCCTGCGAATGAGATCTACCTGATCACATCCACGCTTTTGTCCAGCTGCAATAAACGAGAACAAATTCACAAATAAATTCTCCGTCCTTGTGTACTGTTACATCTGAATGACCACTCAACCTAATTTCAGTACCCAAGGGCTATGTAAAACACTTGCACTAGATCCCTTCTATGCTGCCATATCTGGCAGCATCATCCCTTTGATTCCATTGTGTAGCTGTGTCCAAGTGGCGGAGAGAGTTGTCCAGAGTGATGCTATCTCCCTCCATATACACAGTGTAGCAGAGCTTCACAGCCGAGCTGACAAACACATGCTACTATTCATTAAATGGCCTTGCCCCTGGAGTAGCCCGATACTATCCCACGATGCACTTGGACCAAGCGATTGATCACCTCGGACAAATATGCACAGGGCCTGGTGAATGTTTATGAATAATAAATACTTGTTCAATGGTTTGCTTACTTGTAGTGATGATTTTGATTTATCTGCGAAGGGTCTGTATTGAATAAACAGCCATGAAACCAGGCAGAGGCCACGCGAGGTAATGCTTTTATAACAACATTGCATTGTTAATGTCCGTGTTCTCGTACTGACGAAACAAAAGGAAAATCTGTTTCCTTTGATGACAAAAGCGCTGTACAGGAGTCTGTAGAAATTATGACTTGTTCTTTACAGTTTAGAGTGAGGAAGCGTTCTTTATTTACATACTCATCAATATTTCATTTGTTGCTCTCAGCAATGTTTTAGTTGGTGTAACACTGCAATATGTAAACTAAACTCACACTGTGGTCACCAATGTTTCAGCTAGAAGAGAATGGTGTCACTTTGTTCAGAATAGGATAGACTGGTGTCATCACTGTTCAGAATAGAATAGACTGGTGTCATCACTGTTCACAATAGGATAGAATGGTGTGATCTCTGTTCAGAATAGGATAGACTGGTGTCATCACTGTTCAGAATAGGCTAGACTGGTGTCCACACTGTTCAGAATAGGATAGAATGATGTGATCTCTGTTCAGAATAGGATAGAATGGTGTCACCATTGTTCAGAATAGGATAGAATGGTGTCATCATTGTTCAGAATAGGATAGACTGGTGTCACCATTGTTCAGAATAGGATAGACTGGTGCCATCACTGTTCAGAATAGAATAGACTGGTGTCATCACTGTTCAGAATAGGATAGACTGGTGTCACCATTGTTCAGAATAGGATAGAATGGTGTCATCACTGTCTGGTGTCATCACTGTTCAGAATAGGATAGACTGGTGTCAACTGTTCAGAATAGGATAGAGACTGTTCAGAATAGGATAGACTGGTGTCATCACTGTTCAGAATAGGATAGACTGGTGTCACCATTGTTCAGAATAGGATAGACTGGTGTCATCACTGTCTGGTGTCATCACTGTTCAGAATAGGATAGACTGGTGTCATCACTGTTCAGAATAGGATAGACTGGTGTCATCACTGTCTGGTGTCATCACTGTTCAGAATAGGATAGACTGGTGTCATCTCTGTTCAGAAATAGGATAGACTGGTGTCATCACTGTTCAGAATAGGATAGACTGGTGTCATCACTGTTCAGAATAGGATAGACTGGTGTCATCACTGTTCAGAATAGGATAGACTGGTGTCATCACTGTTCAGAATAGGATAGACTGGTGTCATCACTGTTCAGAATAGGATAGACTGGTGTCATCACTGTTCAGAATAGGATAGACTGGTGTCATCACTGTTCAGAATAGGATAGACTGGTGTCATCACTGTTCAGAATAGGATAGACTGGTGTCATCACTGTTCAGAATAGGATAGACTGGTGTCATCACTGTTCAGAATAGGATAGACTGGTGTCATCACTGTTCAGAATAGGATAGACTGGTGTCATCACTGTTCAGAATAGGATAGACTGGTGTCATCACTGTTCAGAATAGGATAGAATGGTGTCATCACTGTTCACAATAGGATAGACTGGTGTCATCACTGTTCAGAATAGGATAGAATGGTGTCATCACTGTTCAGAATAGGATAGACTGGTGTCATCACTGTTCAGAATAGGATAGACTGGTGTCATCACTGTTCAGAATCTACAAGAATGATGTCATGAGTGTTAAGAATAGGTGAGGATCGTGTCATCACAGTTATGATTGTTCAGAATCTACAAGAATGGTGTCATCACAGTTCAGAATCTACAAGAATGGTGTCATCACAGTTCAGAATCTACAAGAATGGTGTCATCACAGTTCAGAATCTACAAGAATGGTGTCATCACAGTTCAGAATCTACAAGAATGGTGTCATCACAGTTCAGAATCTACAAGAATGGTGTCATCTGTGTTCAGAACAGGAAACAAAGGTATCCTCCGTTTTCATGACAGGAGAAGTGACAGAAAGGTCATGTAACACAAAGTACGAAAGGATAAAAGGGACAAGTATTGATTTTGTACCGTTGGGGTTTAACAGAGCCTCTCTCTAGCTGCTTGGCTTGATGGCCACCAACTTGGTTGGCATTACATGCTTGTATTGATCGGCAGCTAGAATTGTGCCTTTTTCTGTGGACCTCAGTTGCTTACTGACATCAAGTGCTGCCTTCTTTATGAGGGAATTAACATCTAGGGAGACACACTCTTGTACCGTGGTCATCCGTACAGTTGTTATTGCTGTGTTAATTGTCCATGTCAGGACACGTCATTGTGTCTCTAGTCCACCAGGGGTTCCTAGCCTGGTCAGGGGAGGTGGGGTGGCCTAGTGGTTGAAAGCGTTCAGCTTGTCACGCCGAAGGCCTGGGTTCTATTCCCCACGTGTGGAGACCGTTTCTGGTGTCCCCAGCCATGATAGTGCTGGAATATTGCTAAAAGCATTGTAAAACTATACTCACTCATTCTCTCTAGCCTGGTCATGTTGCTAGAATACACCAGGTGTTGTGACCTGGGGTGTCAGGATTTTATGAATCAGGGTACAAGCCACGGTGACATCATATCTTTCTAAATACAGTATTGATCTTGTATGGTGAGTGAGTGAATTTAGTTTTATGCCGTGTTGTCTTGGATTGAAACTGTATATTTCTTGATGTTCATCGTACAGAAAATAGAGAACCCATTCATGAAGAGGTTTTCCTCTGTACCGATGTTATGTAACATTGTACTATGACAACGTATCACCAGATGAGTGAGTGAGTATAGAGTTATAGATTCCCTCACTCATTATTAGGGATGGGTATTGCAGAGAATTTTCTTATTGCAATTTATTGCGATGCGAAAGCATATATTGCGATATGTATTGCAATATATTGCAAGAAGTGTTTTTTAAACAAAAACTACTTATAATCGAGTTAATGCTTTATAAAGCAAAACCACAACAAAATCACTATGCCTGATTAAGCTTTGATAAAAAACTTTTAATCATGACAAAATAAAAATGTAAATAATATTTGGCACAAATGAAACAAGGAAATATCCAAAGATTTCTGAGTGTTACAATTTTTTTCTGAATGCAAGTCAAAATACATATCATTTTCATGTCTGAACCGGTTAATACCAGTTATACTGCGCAGCCCTACTCATTTTCATACCCACTCTCTCACCCACTCACTCACTCATTCACTCACTCACTCACTCCCCCACTCTGACTCTCACTCAGTCTCTTTCTCACTCATTCACTCTCTTTCACTCACTCATTCACTCTCTCTCACTCACTCACTCACTCTCACTCACTCACTCACTCACCTCACTCACTCACTCACTCACCTCTCATTCACTCTCTCTCACCCACTCTCTCACTCACTCTCTCACACCTACTCTCTCACACCCACTCACTCTCTCACCACTCACTCACTCACCCACTCTCACTCATTCACCCACCCACCCACTCACTCTCTCACTCTCTCACCCACTCACTCATTCACCAACCCAGTCACTCACCGACAAATTACCTCACTCATCCACTCACACATTTACCGACATACTCCTACCTACCTACCATCTCACCAACATACTCACCTACCTACCATCTCACCAACATACTCACCTACCCACCATTCACCAACATACTCACCTACTCACCAACTTACTCACCTTCCTACTTACCCACTCACTCACTCGACAGCAAGCAATCCCTTGTGTAATCTGCCAGCATTGTTGTATTTCTGTCTGTAGTACTGACCGGCACAGATAAGCCTCTCTGCTTGTCTGAGCCCTGTCTCACCAATAGGATCGTGGCATTGATTGGCTTATTTCTCCTCGATCGCTGCCTCCACTTGGGCCAATCAGCTCTAACTACGGCCTAATTTCTTCCCCATCCCCCCTCTATTTGAATGGTAAGTTGTAATTTTTCCATGACCGTTGATGGATGGAGTGTAGGCTTGAATCCCAATGTAGTTTCTGTGATGAGGGGTCTGTATGTTGTTACAGTCATCGCTGTTAGCGCCGACGGAGTTGTCATGTTGATGCTACTGGTGTGTTTACATTCTACGTTAGGAGCTTGTAAAAATAATTTGTTCCCCTTAAGCTTCAATTTTCTCGTCACTTTCCCGCCCGCCTGTTCTATTTTGGATATTCCTCTTATACATTATTACTTGTCTATTTAGGCAGCACAACATGCCGTGAAGAGTTACATCCCTTGGCGCTCAGGATCCGCTGTTCAAATCCCAATTCACTCCAATTACAATTATGATCCTATTACTGTCTGAAGTAATGACAATCTAAAACCTGAGTTGCTGCAAGCTTTTCTAACACATTAGGCTGATGTGCCGTGGAGGATCTGAAATACTGTTCAAACTGCTGCCAAGGGATATTTTTCTCACAGCAGATCCTGGGCGCCAAGGGATGCAACTCTCCACAGCATGTTGTGCTGCCTTGGCTACCAGGACAAGCCTTGACAACTGAAATACTCTGTTACCAGGGTTGTCCGAGTCTGTTATACCCTATACCTAGGTCATTTAACCTGATCACTCTCGTCTAGGGAGACCAGTGAAGATCCGGGTTAGAATTGGTCTTCAGCAACCCAAGAGGTGACTAACAGGATCGGGTGGTCAGGCTCGCTGACCTGGTTGACACACGTCATTACATCCTAATTGCGTAGATCATTGCTCATGCCGTCGATCACTGGATTGTCTGGCTCTGATTCGATTATTTACAGACCGCCGCCATATAGCTGAAATATTGCTGAGTGCAGCGTAAAACTAAACTCACTCACTCACTCACTCACTATTAATTTATAATCTTTGATATTTAAGCATGGCCTGGAACAAACAAACCAACAAACCGACCAACCAATCTCATGTAGGGATGATGTAACTCGAGATTGGTGTTCAAAGATAAGCCCAATGTGTTGTTCAAGTTCCTATTATTTGGGAATATCATATACACAATGGTCCTCACATTGTCTTGCCTGACTTTTACACAAACACAAATGTAAACATTTGTTTACCTTTGTTAACAAATGTTATTTTGCACAGAATACCTGGAAGAACTTGATAGTATTCACTCCTACAACACTTAACTCTTTAGCCTGGTTCTTACTGTTCAAACAGGGCTTCATATCCTTCAATCAATACAGAGTTGCGTGCCTTTGCTGCCAGGATCTGCTTAACACTCCTACCCCTTTTAGCTGAAATACTGTTCAAAGAAGCATTAAGCTGATACCACACACTCACTCATGGTCATAAATTGCAATTGTGAGTATGGTTTTACGCTGCTTTTAGCAATATTCCAGCAATATCACAGCAGGGGGACACCAGAAATTGGTAATTCCGCATTCCACGTTCCGCATCTACTTTTAGTAGTAACCGAAGTTAGTTTCGTGCATGTAGCCGGAGGGCAGGATTTTGTATGAATAAAAAGGTAACCACATGCTGTGGCCTTACAGACATGGTATTGTGTATTCAGGCTTAAGAAGGAGTTAGTCTTTCATAGTCTACGGCAGACACAAGCCAAATCCATAAGTAATGCATCTTTTTAAACAACACCCTCTCCTCCCCCATGGGTGCTGCAGAACAGATCTCTAAACCAACTGTCGGACCGAACCTTCTCCTTTGCCAGTCCTGACCTGTGGAACTCTCTTCCAAAGGAAATCTGGAACACTTCATTGAAAGAACAATATAGAACAAACTTTATGGATAACAACTTCATTTTATTCTTGACAATGGTGCAAGAATCTGTATTGAAACATGACAACGGTACAAGAATCTGTATTGAAACATGACAACGGTACAAGAATCTGTAGCGAAACATGACAACGGTACAAGAATCTGTATTGAAACATGACAGCGGTACAAGAATCTGTAGCTAAACATGACAACGGTACAAGAATCTGTATTGAAACATGACAACGGTACAAGAATCTGTATTGAAACATGACAACGGTACAAGAATCTGTATTGAAACATGACAACGGTACAAGAATCTGTATTGAAACATGACAACGGTACAAGAATCTGTATTGAAACATGACAACGGTACAGGAATCTGTAGCGAAACATGACAACGGTACAAGAATCTGTATCGAAATATGACAACGGTACAAGAATCTGTATTGAAACGTCGCACTGACGATTAAAAAGAAGTTGTTATCCATAAAGTTTGTTCTATATTGTACTTCCCAACTTCTAAAATGCCACTAAAAGAAGTTCACTGAAAGAAACTTTTAAGTCTCTGCTAAAAACCCATCTGTTCACTGCTTCCTTTCTGTAAAACCAAAGACGTACATACGTCCTTGGTAAAACCCATATGAACTATTTCCTTCCACAAGACTGCCACAGCACCACTGAGCATCTCTATGATGGATATTAGGTGCTTTTTAAATTAATTATAATTATTATCATTTGTGTACAAAGCCATCGTTTTCTGTAGATGTTTTACCATTTTCTACCAATATGATGAATGTCCCTATGGGAAGGCATGGTCATTGATCTAGACTACTGGGCTCTAGTGACGTACATCAACCAATTCGGCAAGCATGACCACCCCGTCCCATTAGTCACCTCTTACGGCAAGCATAGGAGGCAAATGAGGCCAATCAGACTCACTTGAGTTGGGGGCACATTGTGTTTTTACACCTCACTGCAGTAGGACGTACAGTAGAACTGATTTGTTTAATAGCTTGTCACAACTCAGTAGGTATGAACAACACGTATTTGATCCCAACAAATAGCCATCTACAATGGAGCTGAGCTGTTGATACCTTGAAAGGTTGTATACCAACAAACTCTGGAATCATATTCTGTTTATTTTTTGTCAACATTTATGTCCCCTCATCTTTTATTTAGAAGATTCACATTTATTTCCAGATATCATTTAAGGGATTAATTCATCAGTTTTAAAGAGATTCACATTTATTTCCAGATATCATTTAAGGGATTAATTCATCAGTTTTAGAGAGATTCACATTTATTTCCAGATATCATTTAAGGGATTAATTCATCAGTTTTAGAGAGATTCACATTTATTTCCAGATATCATTTAATGGATTAATTCTTCAGTTTTAGAGAGATATAAGTGTATTTCCAGATATCATTTAATGGATTAATTCATCAGTTTTAGAGACATTTAAGTGTATTTCCAGATATCATTTAAAGGATTAAGTCATCAATTTATAGAGAGATTTTCATTTAGTTCCACATTAAGGAACGTTCAGGTAGTGTCAGTTAATTGTGTATATTCCACTGTGCAACACTTGTTTTGCCACCTCAATGAAACGTCAGTAAGTCATACCCTTGATTACAATGTGGCAGTGAGGTCACTCATTACTGTGTCTAGACCTGCTGCAGACACCAGACCAAAGATTGAGTTGTCTAGTATAGCTGTCTAGTCGAGTTGTCTAGTATAGCTGTCTAGTCAAGTTGTCCAGTAGAACTGTCTAGTAGAGCTGTCTAGTCGAGTTGTCCAGTAGAACTGTCTAGTAGAGCTGTCTAGTCGAGTTGTCCAGTAGAGCTGTCTAGTAGAGCTGTCTAGTAGAGTTGTCTAGTTGCCTGGTAGAGCTGTCTGGTAGAGCTGTCTGGTAGAGGTGTCTGGTAGAGCTGTCTGGTAGAGCTGTCCGGTAGAGCTGTCTGGTAGAGGTGTCTAGTAGAGCTGTCTACTGGAACACTGGATGATTCCTTGAGGAATGCAGGTGTTTAACTTTGCCATCAGCTGTTTCTCATAACAAATCTTTATCTACCAACTCTTGTCTTGAGGAATCTGTAACATTCCACAGTGAGAAGAGCATTCTGTTATTCACCTGTTGTGTCAAACACATTCTACCATTTATCTGTTGTCTGAGAAAAACTAACTTCATTCAACTGCATGAAAAACATTTTATCTTGTAGTGCTTCAAGAACATTTATTCTTTTAACTTTGTCATGAAAGCTGTATTATTCAGTTGTATGAAGTACATTCTATCAATCAACATGTGAAGAGTACTCTATCATTCAAGTGTCACCTTTCAAGAACATACCTCATTCCGTCATGAAGAACATTCTATCTGTCATCAGTTGTCAAGAACCTTCTATCACTGTTATGTGCAAAATGGTTTTATCATTTGTCTGTCAAGAATATTCTGTCACTCAGCTGTGTGAAGAACATTCTATTATTCATCTGTCTCAAGAACATGTTAATTTTGAAATGTTGTCTTTGAAGATCAGAAAGTTGTGGAAGATCGGTTGTGTCAAGAACAGCATATATTTCAATTGTCTTATTTAGACCGTATCATTCAACAGTACATCCAATCATTCAACTGTACACCCTATTATTCATGCGTACATCATCTCATTGAACTGCACATGCTTTCATTCAACTGTACAAAATCATTAAACTGCACACCCTACCATTCAACAGTACACCCTACCATTCAGCATTACATCCAATCATTCAACTGTACACCCTATCATTCAACTGTACACCCTACCATTCAACAGTACATCCAATCATTCAACAGTACACCCTATGATTCAGCTGTACATGCTATGATTCAACTGTACACCCTATCATTCAACAGAAGATGCTATCATTCAACTGTACACCCTACCATTCAGCAGTACACCCTATGATTCAACAGTACATCCTATCATTCAACAGAAGAGGCTATCATTCAGCTTTACACTATATAATTCAAATATAGATCCTGCCATTCAACTGTGTTTGTATTTTGATTGTATATGTTCAACAACTGTAGATAATGTAAATGTGATGAACTGTAAATGGGATCTTGTTGAATACATCAATTTACTTTGAATCCATGGAAACAACATCTGTCTAAGTGGAACCTCGGCGCCTCATCCGCCACAACCAAACGGCTCAGTCAACTGTACAGAACCTCTAGTGTAGACAGTCTTCAGTTGGTATATCAGATATTTGTAGATCTTATGACTGTGGACGACACAGTAAATAGGGCTTATTGGAACAAGTTTATATGTTGGTAATGCTTCGCTCATGTTGAGGATATTGAGATCTGCTTCAGTGGTTCACCTATTGATCTGAAAGCAGGGATCATTTGCTTGCTATTGTCACTCAGACTAAACCCCATCTTCTACCCCCATTGTATGGCCATTGATCCTGTCTGCGTGATGGCTGGACCTCAAGCCAGGGCTAAGGTCTGTTTGCACTGGGATGTAACTGGATTTCAGTCAATCATTGTCATGTCTACTAAGCATGGCATTCACTGTGAAACAGAAGCAGGATTTGCCTGGAGACTCCTCCGCATCTGAGCAAACAACAGGTCCAATATTGCTCATCTATAGTTGCACTTGTGAAGCGAGTAGCCCCCTTCTATTCACTGTCAACATTTGCCATATTTTGCCTCTAAACATTGTTAAATTGCTTCCCCATAGCTCAATGTGTTTTGTATTCATCTCATGTACATGATGGATTCTTGTTTTACATTCAACACTGGTACTTACAGCACTCGCTGAGCGATTCTTCTTTTACACTCACCCCTGTACTTACGGCACTCGCTGAGCGATTCTTCTTTTGCACTCACCCCTGTACTTACAGCACTCACTGAGCGATTCTTCTTTTGCACTCACCCCTGTACTTACAGCACTCACTGAGCGATTCTTCTTTTACACTCAACCCTGTACTTACAGCAGTCAGTGAGTGATTCTTCTTTTACACTCACCCCTCTACTTAGAGCACTCACTGAGCAATTCTTCTTTTACACTCACCCCTGTACAAGCACTCACTGAGCGATTATTTTTACGCTCACCCTGGTACTAAGTACAGCACTCATTGAGCGATTCTTATTTCACATTCACCCCTGTACTTCCAGCACTCACTGAGCGATTCTCATTTTACATTCACCCCTGTTTCCTACAGCACTCACTGAGCGATTCTCATTTTACATTCATCCTGTACATCCATATCACAACTGAGGGAGTTGTGTTTTACGCATGTCAATTTCAGCTTTAGCCTTTTAAAAAATATTGTCATCCTCAAATTACTTGCGAGAGAACAATTTCCTGCAATTTGACACATGCAGAAATCCAGTGTTAAGTAGACTGTGACCTTGGCCTTTGTGTGTGAGAAGGAGATGATATGTCCACGTTTTGGAACATGTGTTATCATCGCTCTGTCTTTCCCAGGGTTTGCAAGCCATATATTTCTTGAATTTGTTGCTTTGATTTTGTTCAGAGGCAGTTTCTTCTGTTTTACCAGAGATCAAATCAAATCAAATATTTGATTTTGGCCCTAATCCAGTTTAATACAATTCATCATTACATATACATATTGTTTCTGATATGGATCATATGGATTTATGGATCATCAGTTTTTTTAATCTTTTTACAGTAAATCTGTGCATTCATAGTCTAACAAGCAACTTAATGTTTTACAACAAATCTGTTCATCCATGCCATTATAACTAGGCTATTTTTTATCATCATCTATTCCATTCTGTCATGAGTCTTATTTTACACTCACCCTACACCAATATGGAGATTCTTGTTTTACACTCACCCCACGCCATTATAGAGATTCTTGTTTTACACTCACCCCACGCCATTATAGAGATTCTTGTTTTACACTCAACCCACACCATTATGGAGATTCTTGTTTTACACTCACCCCACACCATTATGGAGATTCTTATTTTACACTCACCCTACACCATCATGGAGATTCTTGTTTTACACTCACCCCACGCCATTATAGAGATTCTTGTTATACACCCACCCCACGCCATTATAGAGATTCTTGTTTTACACTCAACCCACACCATTATGGAGATTCTTGTTTTACACTCACCCCACACCATTATGGAGATTCTTGTTTTACACTCACCCCACACCATTATGGAGATTCTTGTTTTACACTCACCCACACCATTATGGAGATTCTTGTTTTACTCTCACCCCACACCATTATAGAGATTCTTTTTTTACACTCAACCCACACCATTATGGACATTCCTGTTTTACACTCACCGTACACCATTATGGAGATCCCTGTTTTACACTCACCCCACACTGTTATGGAAATTCATGTTTTACACTCAACCAACACCAATGTAGAGGTGCTGGTTTTACATTCACCCAAAAACTTATATGGCGATTCATATTTTAGACTCACGCCATGTATTAGTTCAGCTGTAATTGGAGAACATTTCTCTTGAATTTCTCTGAATATTTACTTATTTATGCCTAGATATTACGGCAGAATGAGTGGATAATCTTCAGTGAATAGTTTGCTTCTTTTGGCTAGTGTATGTCAAAGCCTTTCGCAGATGACAATACCTAGGTTAGCACTTTACTCATATAAAAATGATGAATTTTTAAAATCTTTTGCAAATATCAATAACATTACATAATATTTTCTTCTTTATGTCCTTTTATTTCCAAAGAAACATTAAATGCATTTTACTTTCATGTCAGTCTTTCTTAAAGGTCAGATGGCTTTATCAACCTTTAAACATTGTTTCTTAAGAAATTGGATTCATGTTAAAGAATATAATCATAGGCACTTTATGCCATGTTTCGATGTGGGAGGATGAAACGACATCCTGTATAGGGCTGATGGGGGTAGTTCAGTGGTAGAAGTGTCCACTCCTCACAGTTATTACTAGGGATGACTATTGAGGGGGAAACAACTATTCCGATAGTGGCAGTCTATTGTGACCAACTATTGCAACAGTTTTTGCAGGGGATATAGAAACGAGTTCCGTGCGTCCGTAACACTTTGTCCGAAGCATATCTCCTAACTATTTTCATGATAGCTTAACCAAACTTGGTACACATGTCAACCATGATCCCTAGATGTGACTTTTGGGGGTTTGACCCAGCTGCAAATTTTATTTTTTGAGGTTTCCATGGAAACATGACTTAGGCTGTGACTTAGAGGATGTCATCTTGTCCGGAGCAGATCTCCTAAACTATACATGCTAGCTTCATCAAACTTGGTACACATATCAGCCATTATCCCTAGATGTGCCTTTTGGGGGTTAGACCCACATGAATTTTATTTTTTGTGGTTTCCATGGAAACATGACTTAGGCTGTGGCTATGAGGATGTCATCTTGTTGCATTTCAATGGCAACAAGTTAGGCTTCAGCTGAATTTGGTGGTAGTGCTCCTTTCTGGAGCAGATCTTAAAACCCTTTCAATACTCTCCTCTTACTTTGCTGTATACACTCCAAAACATTTGACATAATTATAACTAGTAGACATATTCATAAAGAGTATTTTGCCGTTGCAGGGGATATTGATGACTTTGTCTTCTTGTTCTCCTTGAATTGTCTCATTTGAAGTCATTTCCTGAATGAATGTATAGTTTATATGAAATAAAAACAAGCTGAAGTACCTTTTCAGTCTCTTTTGATAACTGGCAAGAAACTTGAAACCCAGATCAAGTAAACAGTCATGTTTGTTTAAGAGGTAACAGAGGCGGATAACTCTAAATCAAAGTGAACGAATCTTGTACTATCTGTATTTTGCACTGCGCATTTATCAACGGAAGTCAATTACTAAACTATCGATAGTCACACATACTATCAATGCATGGATAGTTTTTTGTTTCTATGATCGATTAATTGCTATCGGAGACTCAACAATTGCAATCCATCGATAGTTTGATGCATCGTTACAGCACTACTTATTAGCCTGGTTTACTTCCTACATGGGTAGGTAAGACCAATGAAAAGACTTGGGATGGCTTGTCCTTGCTTTTTGTTTTTGTGTGTTCTATTTTTTACACTGCATTCAGCAGTATTCCAGCAGAAAGATCAGAACCTTAGCCATAAAATTCTGTAAGGTACATCATGAACATCAATCTCCATGCAACTGGGGTACAGTGACAGGTGTCAACCAAGTCACAAGCCTGATCACCAGATCCAGTTAGATTCCTGACTCAAGACAAGCATGGGTTGCTGAAGCCAAATTTTAACCTTGATGTTCATTTGGGAGTTGGTCTCGGACTGCCTTTGAGGACTAACGAGGTTCCACATGGCGCCATTACCTTCCCCTTGACAGAGCAGACTTGAGAGTCATCTATATTAAATCTCTATTGCTGATTTAGAATCAAAGCTGTCCAATTTGAACCCCAGTCATTACAGGCATCGCTTCCATGCTGACCGCAATGTCCCCATTTTACCCACAGTCCCCTATTTAAAGTCTCTCGGTCCTGGTTTAAGCCCTGGTTGTGTGTTTGACAGCCCATTCTGTTGGTCAATCGGCTCTAATCCGTCCAATCTGTCAAGGACCCACGGAGCATCCCAGCCTGTCCTTCATCAAGCCTTCATCCCAAACTTCACTGCTGTCCAATCTCGACTGATGTCGATGGACAGTGTAATGAGATCAATAAAATGACCACTTGGTGGCTCAGCGACTTAGCCAGGGGCAGTGGTCAGAGTCCAACCACTTCAAACCAGAGAGGACATCAACCCAATGAGGTGAACATTTGGGCTGGAGGCAGGCTGCCCTCTCTCATACCAGCCCAGAGAGCTCAAGATGACCATTTGACCACGCACATGTAGGTGGCCAAACATCAATCTCATGCATGGTCAGTCGAAATCAATAGCAGGCTTAGCAAAGACGCTTTTACTTGGATCAAATTCAAGGCTCTGTTGTATTTGCATATGACTTGTTATACAAGATGACCTACTGTCAATGTTGCCATAGATTATAGCGGACCGTAAAGACCCCAGCCTGTTAGTTTGAAATTTGAATGTAGACACGGGTTTCATCATTAAGCTGCTAATATGATGAACATTCTTATCAGGGGGTAAACTTGCATGATTTAGAAGTATATCATAACTTAACAAGTCGGAGAGAGTCATATATTTACAAAATTACCCCATGAAAATTCACCAGCCAGTCAGGCCAGTGACTGTGGAAATTTACTGGCTCTACTGGATTTTTACTGGGGACGGGCTAGCAGGCCAGAGGCTTGTTCGCACATTGATTTAAAAACTGGTAATTGTTACCTTAGACACTTGTGCAAGTCTAAGATTAGAGCAATGCTACAGATGACTACATACTTTCTACCATACTGGTATGTGATCTGCACATGGTTCATCTTTTGTAAAGGATTCAGCAGCCTACCTAAAATAACAGGAGATTTAAGGAGCTTCTTCTTGAGCTGTTTGTGGTATCTTGTAGAGTTATTGAGAGGCTTCCAGCCATTGTGTACAGGACTGAAGTACAGTCTAGTGACTCAAGGTGACCTACTGATGCTCCAGTACCCACCCTGATGAACCACCCCCAGGCCAAACACTGCAGTCTAGCCAGCACTTGTAGTTGGTACCCATGGAAGGTTGTAGAAACTTGTTGTTCCATAAGGTCAGACTCCCCCATCAGTTCAAAGATGCAAGACGTATATAAGGTTCTCAATATGTATTCAGTTCTAAATAGGAAATCTAAATATACCCAATTATGTTTGTGATTCACCAGTGTGGTATCCGATCATATATACACTATTGGTGTAGGCTGATCACAGTGCTGTGTTAAACTGAATTAACACACCTGCTGGAACAATGACCCTACCAAGCTGTGATAAACAGGTGCTCCTACAAAGCTGTGATAAACAGATGCCCCTACCAAGCTGAGATAAACAGGTGCCCCTACAAAGCTGAGATATAACAGGTGCTCCTACCAAGGTGAGATAAACAGGTGCCCCTACCAAGCTGAGATAAACAGGTGCCCCTACCAAGCTGAGATAAACAGGTGCCCCTACCAAGCTTGAGATAAACAGGTGCCCCTACCAAGCTGAGATAAACAGGTGTGCCCTACCAAGCTGAGATAAACAGGTGCCCCTACCAAGCTGAGATAAACAGATGCCCCTACCAAGCTGAGATAAACAGGTGCCCCTACCAAGCTGAGATATACAGGTGCCCCTACCAAGCTGAGATAAACAGGTGCCCCTACCAAGCTGAGATATAGCTGATCATATATACACTATTGGTGTAGGCTGATCACATTTGGACTATTGTTTCCTTGTGATCGTCGTGTCATGTCAGGAGATGTTCTTTTTCTTAGCTGGGTGGTGGGTAGCCTAGTGGTTAAAGCGTTCGCTTGTCACACCGAAGACCAAGGTTCGATTCCCCACATGGGTACAATGTGTGAAGCCCATTTCTGGTGTCCCCGCTGTGATATTGCTGGAATACTGCTGAAAGTGGTGTAAAACCCGACTCACTTGCTCATTCACTCTTTCATCTTAGATGGGTAGGAGATATCTGTTCTTACTAGCTGCTTAGAAATAATTGCTTATATCAGTTTAGCAAGAATATCCATTAAACCGAGTTTGGTGTCTATCTCCATATGTGTATATCTGCTTGATATTGGCATCTATTTATCTCAGTAGGGTGTAGGCATATGTTTATTTCAGCTGGTTAGGAGCATCTATTTATCTCAGTAGGGTGTAGGCATATGTTTATTTCAGCTGGCTAGGAGCATCTATTTATCTCAGTAGGGCATAGGCAATATGTTTATTTCAGCTGGTTAGGAGCATCTATTTATCTCAGTAGGGTGTAGGCATATGTTTATTTCAGCTGGCTAGGAGCGTCTATTTATCTCAGTAGGGTGTAGGCAATATGTTTATTTCAGCTGGTTAGGAGCATCTATTTATCTCAGGAGGGTGTAGGCATATGTTTATTTCAGCTGGTTAGGAGAATTTATTTATCTCAGTAGGGTGTAGGTGTATGTTTGTTGCAGCTCTTTATGTCAGCTAGGCAGGAAGCATTGTTTCATCTCTGGGTAGGATTATCTGTTTATCTCAGCTTTGTAAGAGCACCTGTTTATCTCAGCTTGGTAAGGGCACCTGTTTATCTCAGCTTGGTAGGAGCACCTGTTTATATCAGCTTGGTAGGGGCACCTGTTTATCTCAGCTTGGTAGGAGCACCTGTTTATATCAGCTTGGTAGAGGCACCTGTTTAACTCAGCTTGGTAGGGGCACCTGTTTAATTCAGCTTGGTCAGGAGTATCTGTTTATATCAGCTTTGTAGGAGCACCTGTTTATCTCAGCTTGGTAGGAGCACCTGTTTATCTCAGCTTGGTAGGAGCACCTGTTTATCTCAGCTTGGTAGGGGCACCTGTTTATCTCAGCTTGGTAGGAGCACCTGTTTAACTCAGCTTGGTAGGGGCATCTGTTTATATCAGCTTGGTCAGGAGTATCTGTTTATATCAGCTTGGTAGGAGCATCTGTTTATATCAGCTTGGTAGAGGCACCTGTTTAACTCAGCTTGGTAGGGGCACCTGTTTAATTCAGCTTGGTCAGGAGTATCTGTTTATATCAGCTTGGTAGGAGCACCTGTTTATATCAGCTTGGTAGGAGCACCTGTTTATATCAGCTTGGTAGAGGCACCTGTTTAACTCAGCTTGGTAGGGGCACCTGTTTATCACAGCTTGGTCAGGAGTATCTGTTTATATCAGCTTTGTAGGAGCACCTGTTTATCTCAGCTTGGTAGGGGCACCTGTTTATCTCGGCTTGGTAGGGGCATCTGTTTATCTCAGCTTGGTAGGGGCACCTGTTTATCTCAGCTTGGTAGCATTCCTCTCAGCTTGGTAGGGGCACCTGTATATCTCAGCTGGTAGGGGCACCTGTATATCTCAGTAGGGGCACCTGTATATCTCAGCTTGGTAGGGGCACCTGTTTATATCAGCTTGGTAGGGGCACCTGTTTATATCAGCTTGGTAGGAGCACCTGTTTAAATCAGCTTGGTAGAGGCACCAATTTAACTCAGCTTGGTAGGGGCACCTGTTTAATTCAGCTTGGTCAGGAGTATCTGTTTATATCAGCTTTGTAGGAGCACCTGTTTATCTCAGCTTGGTAGGGGCACCTGTTTAGCACCAGCTTGGTAGAGGCACCTGTTTAATTCAGCTTGGTCAGGAGTATCTGTTTATATCAGCTTTGTAGGAGCACCTGTTTATCTCAGCTTGGTAGGGGCACCTGTTTATCTCAGCTTGGTAGGAGCACCTGTTTAACTCAGCTTGGTAGGGGCATCTGTTTATATCAGCTCGGTAGGAGCACCTGTTTATCTCAGCTTGGTAGGGGCACCTGTTTATCTCAGCTTGGTAGGAGCACCTGTTTATCACAGCTTGGTCAGGAGTATCTGTTTATATCAGCTTTGTAGGAGCACCTGTTTATCTCAGCTTGGTAGGGGCACCTGTTTATCTCAGCTTGGTAGGAGCACCTGTTTATCTCAGCTTGGTAGGGGCACCTGTTTATCTCGGCTTGGTAGGGGCATCTGTTTATCTCAGCTTGGTAGGGGCACCCGTATATCTCAGCTTGGTAGGGGCACCTGTATATCTCAGCTTGGTAGGGGCACCTGTATATCTCAGCTTGGTAGGGGCACCTGTTTATATCAGCTTGGTAGGGGCACCTGTTTATATCAGCTTGGTAGGAGCACCTGTTTAAATCAGCTTGGTAGAGGCACCAATTTAACTCAGCTTGGTAGGGGCACCTGTTTAATTCAGCTTGGTCAGGAGTATCTGTTTATATCAGCTTTGTAGGAGCACCTGTTTATCTCAGCTTGGTAGGGGCACCTGTTTAACTCAGCTTGGTAGAGGCACCTGTTTAATTCAGCTTGGTCAGGAGTATCTGTTTATATCAGCTTTGTAGGAGCACCTGTTTATCTCAGCTTGGTAGGGGCACCTGTTTATCTCAGCTTGGTAGGAGCACCTGTTTATCTCAGCTTGGTAGGGGCACCTGTTTATCTCAGCATGGTAGGAGCACCTGTTTAACTCAGCTTGGTAGGGGCATCTGTTTATATCAGCTCGGTAGGAGCACCTGTTTATCTCAGCTTGGTAGGGGCACCTGTTTATCTCAGCTTGGTAGGAGCACCTGTTTATATCAGCTTGGTAGGTGCACCTGTTTATCTCAGCTTGGTAGGGGCACCTGTTTATCTCAGCTTGGTAGGGGCACCTGTTTATCTCAGCTTGGTAGGAGCACCTGTTTATCACAGCTTGGTAAGTGCACCTGTTTATCACAACTTGGTAGGTGCACCTGTTTATCACACCTTGGTAGGAGCATCTGTTTATCTCAGCTTGGTGGGGGCATCTGTTTATCACAGCTTGGTAGGGGCACCTGTTTATCTCAGCTTGGTATAGGCACCTGTTATCTCAGCTAGGTAGGAGCACCTGTTGATTTCAGCTTTGTGGCACCTGGGTTTTTTACTCAGCTGGTTTGGAATATCTGTTTATCTCAGCTAGACAGGAAACGTCTCAGTCTCTACAGAAATGTGCTAGCTCCAGCACCTATTGTTCCAGCAGGTGTGGTAATTCAGTTAAACACAGCACTGTAACCACAGTGTTGCCACTTGGACGTGCTGATTGGCTAATATGACAGATGACAGACACATGATGTAATGATAGTGACAGACGGATATGAAGCAGGCTACTCTATGTCACATGACACTTGTCTGGTGATGCTGTCATCTTCACGCTGTTAGAAGCAAAACAGTTGTCATCATCACACAACCAATTGGATTACAAGGGTTCATAATGCAATACTAAATACAGGATATGGCCACAACCTTCCACATCATCCATCAGGTTAAAGTAGACAGGTTTCGAGGAATCAGTGGAATAATTATAATCTTAGAACAATCAGATTATTCTTGTGGTAAATGTGTTGCACTGTCCGATGACTTAGATATACTACTCAGCATTTGATAGGTATAGTCACATGTCATTCAAATTAAACATACTTTTGATATAATGAGCATCAGTTTTGTAGGTCATGGAAAGATAAGGAATGACCCTATCATAACTTGAGTGGTATATTTTAGCGTTTCTCAATGATATATAATACAAATGCCTTTTTTTCCTTTTGTAGATTTGGGTAGCCTCATCCTGTACTTCTTTAGCATCTTTCATTATTTTTCAAAATATTTTCAGCTTCCTCCAGAGGAAGCAGGTTCTCAGAATGGTATATTCACTGGATGAGATATTAACAGTTTCGTGTTGTGTGTTTCAGGCAGTCTTGCTTGCAGTCTCAGAACGATATATTGACTGGATGAGATATTAACAGTTTCGTGTTGTGTGTTTCAGGCAGTCTTGCATGCAGTCTCAGAATGGTATATTCCCTGGATGAGATATTAACAGTTTCGTGTTGTTGTGTGTTTCAGACAGCCTATAAGGAATGGTTGTGTGCCACCAAGTTGACATACTACCACAACAACATGGACCAGCCAGTGCCTCCGTGTGGAGACTTCTGCTCTAAAGTGGAGAAAATGTGTCCATTCTTTCGTCCTGACAATGATGATACACATGCTGGGGATCCCAGTTTTATATGCAAAGGTAGGTCTTGTAGTCTCCCCTTGTAGGTCTTGTAGTCTCCCCTTGTAGGTCTTGTAGTCTCCTCTTGTAGGTCTTTGGTCTCCTCCCCTTGTAGGTCTTGTTGTCTCCCCTTGTAGGTCTTGTAGTCTCCCCTTGTAGGTCTTGTAGTCTCCCCTTGTAGGTCTTGTAGTCTCCCCTTGTAGGTCTTGTTGTCTCCCCTTGTAGGTCTTGTAGTCTCCCCTTGTAGGTCTTGTAGTCTCCCCTTGTAGGTCATGTAGTCTCCCCTTGTAGGTCTTGTAGTCTCCCCTTGTAGGTCTTGTAGTCTCCCCTTGTAGGTCTTGTAGTCTCCCCTTGTAGGTCTTGTAGTCTCCCCTTGTAGGTCTTGTAGTCTCCCCTTGTAGGTCTTGTAGTCTCCCCTTGTAGGTCTTGTAGGTCTTGTTGTCTCCCCTTGTAGGTCTTGTTGTCTCCCCCTTGTAGGTCTTGTTGTCTCCCTTGTAGGTCTTGTCTCCCCTTGTAGGTCTCCCTTGTAGGTCTTGTTGTCTCCCCCTTGTAGGTCTTGTAGTCTCCCTTGTAGGTCATGTAGTCTCCTTGTCTCCCCTGTAGGTCTTGTAGTCTCCCTTGTAGGTCTTAGGTAGTCTCCCCTTGTTGTTGGTGTAGTCTCCCTTTGTAGGTTGTTGTCTCCCCTTGTGGGTCTTGTAGTCTCCCCTTGTAGGTCTTGTTGTCTCCCCTTGTAGGTCTTGTAGTCTCCCCTTGTAGGTCTTGTAGTCTCCCCTTGTAGGTCTTGTAGTCTCCCCTTGTAGGTCTTGTTGTCTCCCCTTTGTTAGTCTCCCCGTCTCCAGTGTAGGTCATGTAGTCTCTCCATTAATGGAGTATGTAGTCTCCACTTTGTAGGTCGTAAGGTCCCCTTGTAGGTCTGTGTGTAGTCTCCCCTTGTAGGTCTTGTAGTCTCCCCCTTGTAGGTCTTGTGTAGTCTCCCCTTGTAGGTCTCCCGTGTAGTCTCCCCTTGTAGGTCATGTAGTCTCCCCTTGTAGGTCGTTGTGTAGTCTCCCTTTGTAGGTCTTGTAGTCTCCCCTTTGTAGGTCTTGTAGTCTCTCCCTTGTAGGTCTTGTTGTCTCCCCTTGTAGGTCTTGTAGGTCTTGTGTTGTCTCCCCTTGTAGTAGTCTTGTTGTCTCCCTTGTAGGTCTTGTAGTCTCCCCTTGTAGGTCTTGTTGTGTCTGTGTCTCCCCTTGTAGTCTCCCCTTGTAGTCTCTCCCTTTGTCTTGTTGTCTCCCCTTGTAGAGATCCAGTTGTCTCCCCCCCTTGTAGGTCCTGTCTCCCCCTTGTAGGTCTTGTGGTAGTCTCCCCTTGTAGGTCGTGTAGTTGTAAGTCCAAGTTGTCTCCCCTTGTAGTGGTCTTAGGTGAGTCTCCCCTTGTAGGTCTTGTAGTCTCCCCTTGTAGGTCATGTAGTCTCCCTTTGTAGGTCTTGTTGTCTCCCCTTGTAGGTCTTGTTGTCTCCCCTTGTAGGTCTTGTAGTCTCCCCTTGTAGGTCATGTAGTCTCCCTTGTAGGTCTTGTAGTCTCCCTTTGTAGGTCTTGTAGTCTCCCCTTGTAGGTCTTGTAGTCTCCCCTTGTAGGTCTTGTAGTCTCCCCTTGTAGGTCATGTAGTCTCCCCTTGTAGGTCTTGTAGTCTCCCTTCTTGTAGGTCATATGTAGTCTCCCTTGTAGGTCAGTGTAGTCTCCCCTTGTAGGTCATGTGTCTCCCCTTGTAGGTCTTGTAGTCTCCTCTTGTAGGTCTTGTAGTCTCCCTCTTGTAGGTCTTGTTGTCTCCTTTGTAGGTCTGTGTTGGTCCCTTGTAGAGTCTAGTCTCCCCTTGTAGGTCTTGTAGTCTCCCTTGTAGGTCTTGTTGTCTCCCGTGTAGGTCTTGTTGTCTCCCCTTATAAGTTGCTCCCCTCTTGTAGGTCTTGTTGTCTCTCGTGTAGGTCTTGTAGTCTCCTCCTTGTAGGTCTTGTAGTCTCCCCTTGTAGGTCTTGTAGTTCTCCCCTTGTAGGTCTTGTTGTCTCCCTTGTAGGTCTTGTTGCTGTCTCCCTTGTAGGTCATGTAGTCTCCCCTTGTAGGTCTCTTGTAGTCCCTTGTAGGTCTTGTAGTCTCCCCTTGTAGGTCTTGTAGTCTCCCCTTTGTTGTCTTCTCCCCTTGTAGGTCTTGTTGTCTCCCCTTGTAGGTCTTGTAGTCTCCCCTTGTAGGTCTTGTTGTCTTCCCTTGTAGGTCCAGTTGTCTCCCCTTGTAGGTCTTGTAGTCTCCCCTTGTAGGTCTTGTAGTCTCCCCTTGTAGGTCTTGTTGTCTCCCCTTGTAGGTCTTGTTGTCTCCCCTTGTAGGTCGTGTAGTCTCCCCTTGTAGGTCTTGTTGTCTTCCCTTGTAGGTCCAGTTGTCTTCCCTTGTAGGTCCAGTTGTCTCCCCTTGTAGGTCCTCCCTTGTAGGTCCAGTTGTCTCCCCCTGTAGGTCTTGTCTCCTCACCTCTTGTAGGTCATGTTGTCAACAAGAAAGTGTCAAACATGTCCTCCCCAACTTCAGTAACAATGTCCCAGGTGTCTAATAAAACCTTACACCTGTATATTACACGGCCTTGAATACAAATCTTATTAACTCAAGGAGCTTTAGGGTTAGGACTGGTCCCAATACTCCATTGCAGGTCTCGCTGTCTCCTCTTGTAGGTCATGTTGTCTCCTCTTGTAGCTCTCTCTGTCTCCCATTGTAGGTCTCACTGTCTCCTCTTGTAGGTCTTGTTGTGTAGATCTTGTTGTCTCCTCTTGTAGGTCTCGTTGTCTCCTCTTGTAGGTCTTATTGTCTCCCTGTGTAGATCTTGTTGTCTCCTCTTGTAGGTCTCGTTGTCTCCTCTTGTAGGTCTTGTTGTCTCCCTGTGTAGGTCTTGCTGTCTCCTCTTGTAGGTCTCGCTGTCTCCTCTTGTAGGTCTCGCTGACTCCTCGTGTAGGTCTTGTTGTCTCCTCGTGTAGGTCTTGTTGTCTCCTCTTGTAGGTTTTGCTGTCTCCTCTTGTAGATCTTGTTGTCTCCCTGTGTAGGTCTCGCTGTCTCCTCTTGTAGGTTTCGCTGACTCCTCTTGTAGGTCTTGTTGTCTCCCTGTGTAGGTCTCGCTGTCTCCTCTTGTAGGTTTCGCTGTCTCCTCGTGTAGGTCTTGTCTCCTCTTGTAGGTCTTGTCTCCTCATGTAGGTCTTGTTGTCTCCTCTTGTAGGTCTTGTCTCCTCGTGTAGGTTTCGCTGACTCCATATGTAGGTCTTGTCTCCTCGTGTAGGTCTTGTTGTCTCCTCTTGTAGGTTTCGCTGACTCCTCGTGTAGGTCTTGTTGTCTCCTCGTGTAGGTCTTGTTGTCTCCTCTTGTAGGTTTTGCTGTCTCCTCTTGTAGGTCTTGTTGTCTCCCTTTGTAGGTCTCGCTGTCTCCTCTTGCAGGTCTTGTTGTCTCCTCTTGTAGGTTTCGCTGACTCCTCGTGTAGGTCTTGTTGTCTCCTCGTGTAGGTCTTGTCTCCTCTTGTAGGTTTCGCTGTCTCCTCTTGTAGGTCTTGTTGTCTCCCTGTGTAGGTCTCTGCTGTCTCTTGTAGGTTTTGCTGACTCCTCATGTAGGTCTTGTTGTCTCCTCATGTAGGTCTTGTTGTCTCCTCTTGTAGGTCTCGCTGTCTCCTCTTGTAGGTCTTGTTGTCTCCCTGTGTAGGTCTCGCTGTCTCCTCTTGTAGGTTTTGCTGTCTCCTCGTTTAGGTCTCACTGTCTCCCTTCACACAGTCTGCCATCAATTGTTGTCTCTCTGTTCGAAAGTGTCAAACATGTCCAACCTCAGTAGTACATATGTCCTCCCCAACTTCAGTAACAATGTCCCAGGTGTCTAATAAAACCTTACACCTGTATATTACACAGCCTTGAATACAAATCTTATTAACTCAAGGAGCTTTAGTGTTAGGACTGGTCCCAATACTCCATTGCCATTTATATAAGGCAACTTGATGGATCTGGTGGGATCAGCATAGATCTTTGCTCATGATATCAGTCACTTGTTTGTCTGGTCCATCATAATGCTGGAGTAATGCTAAAAGTTGTGTTAAAGGCACGATATCACACCACGCTCCTCTAACAATATATAATGCATTTCTCTCAATAATACTATCAGCCCTCAGGGAAGCTACCATATAATTTATTCCCCCCAAAATTACGTAATTAGATTACAATATTACATTAAAAAGTTTGAATGAATTAATGGAACGTTGCATTAAATAAACTCTCTTGCACCCTCTACCAGCCGAACATTATTTCAAGCAAACCCCATAGTTATGTCCCATGGAGCACTCTTTACAAATATCCTACGTACAACTTGCGATTGAAACCAGTTCAGCATGTGACAGTTTACAATGTTTGGAGCAATTGTTTACATTCCATATATATGGCATGTGTTTGCTCGAAGTTTCAATCATCGATTTCAGGCAAGTCGTAAAGGATATTATGTCTTTTATTACATCAACAGGAAGCTAAAGTGAGTGCATATGTCCCAATAGATATAATATTGGCCAAAATATTGTCGAAAATGTGTGACATTGTGCCTTTAAACAACAAAGCAACAAGCTGTTTGCCATCCAAGTTGCAGTCTGTTGTCTGATGCCATACTCACCAATATCTTAGTTTTAATGACAGTAATCTGTAAAAATTACAATCTGGACCAAACAATCCAGTGATTGGCAGAATGCGTATCGATGGACATGCCGTTAACCAAGTCAATAACCCTGACCAATACATATGGTCAACAAGAATATATTGTTGTGTTAGTGCCTTGAATATCCCAATGTGTTTGTATCTGTTCTTTAGAGACTTATTATTTATTATATAGGGGTGGCAAGGGGGAGCGGGGATGAGGGTGTTTTTTTAATGTATCATATTTTCCTCTTCCCCCAATTTTTTCATTGCTCCTCCCAATGTTCTCACCCTCCATCACCAATTATATGTTATGTCTTTTTTATATCACCCCTCTGGGGCGGTTGGTTAAGCCATGTGGTCACACCCCGGTTCAATTCCCCACATGGGTACAGTGTGTGAAGCCCATTTCTGGTGTCCCCACCATGATATTGCTAAAAGCGACATAAAACCATACTCACTCACTATCATGCTTGTCGTAAGAGGCGACTAACGGGATGGATAGCTGACTTGGTTTATCCCAACTGCTTAGATCGATGCTCATGATGTTGATCACTGGATTGTCTGGTCCAGATTATTTAGTATCATAGCTGGAATATTGATGAGTAGGGCTTGACCAACAAACAAAACCAAACAGAAAATCATTCTATGTTTTGTTTTTCCAGACCCTGAAATCGCCTCCCAGTCTTCATTGTACGGCAATCCCCCGGGTTGTTACAAGCTGTGCCATCTACTGGCTGACTACAATGACGAGCATTGCCATAAGATCAACCTCTCGAGTAATAAAAACCTGACTGTCAACGCCACTGTCGCCACATCATCCGCGACTGCAACAGTGCATCATCGGTGTTACAGCGTAGTTACTGTGATACAGTTTATACTTTTCATGTTGACAGTGCGGACTGTTTTACGACATACGTCCTTAGGCTTGACATAGGTATACGCATTCGTGTAGGCATGCTTTAAATAATTATTTATCATAATGCTGTGTTATGTGATAAATTTATTCTCTCGATCTGCATGGTGGCAGATGGGAAGGAGGACGAATTCGTCTCGACATCGTGCAACCGGTCAACGGGTAGACCATCCAGTGAGGATGATCGTGGGATAGTGGTGATCTGTCGTGAAGAGTGGGATATCAGGGTGGTAAATTGACGATTCTTGACTCACAGGTCATGTGACCAGTGGCGAAAGCGCCACCTAGTGAGCAGCTCAGTGTTCCACCAATGGAGGGTCTCGGGGTCGTGTCCCCAGGTTCCAGTTCCAGAAGGGAGTGACGTTGCTTTAGGCTTTGTGATTCCCAATGAAAAGCATCATGTCTGCCGTACAGGAAGTGATTACATGGGAATGATGGGATATGTGAATCAGCCAATCGTCTCTGCTTCCAGAATCGTTATAGATATAATTTCACAAGTGTTCCATCAATGTGTATATGTGTAGACTGTTAATTATATGCAGAATGAAATCATGTGATCATTAGAAATGGCTGTTTTCATGGAATGCTGGGAAGTGTATCAGCCAACAATCGGGAGGCATGTACGCAGTGACAATGCTTCGTTCACACGGTGCAAGGAGAGGATTATCTAAGCAAGCTTCATACTGTGGGATATACCGAGATCAGCTTCCGGGGAATTATGAAGCACATACACGAAGAATGTTGAAATTTATTATGCGTAGTCGTCCAAATGGAAGTGAGACACAGCAGAGTGTATGTATGTAAGCCGTGTGTGTTAGCCAGTTGTGTCATGGTGTATAGGAGTCCATGGGATATTTTTCATGGGCGCACAGTATAAACATGTGTTGTTCTAAATGGTGCCGGGTTCTGCGCCATTGGACGTCATCGATTATGGCGCCACTTGTTATGTCCATGGGAGATAACTCTTCAACTTCTGTGGAGAATGGGAGGTAACTCAGATATTAAATATGCATCCTTGCTTTATGTTGGTGTGAATAAGACAATCTCAGAGAGACAACGCTCTCTTGTGGAATTCCGCGACATTGAACTACATTCTACTGTTGCTAGTATAGATGATCAATTTTAGTTCAATTTTTGTAGGTAGTTAGAAGGAAGATAGTATTTTTTATCCAACAAGTGTGATAAATCAAGTAGTTTGTATTTATGTGTAGCATGACATCTGCTCAATACTGACCGGATGACCAGGCCTTGGGTGCAGGAACGTCTGAGGACAAGACACTTATGTATCCTTGGAATTGGGGATAAAATAGTAGCTCGGGACGTATCCTAGCAACAATAGTATTATCATCATCTCATTTTTTTATATGGATGTGTGATTTAAGATCTGTACATGCCATCTGATGAAATCATACTTTTGTACCTTTCATGAATCATGTGAATCCTATACAACATGTGAATACTTTTACAACACATGGATACTCATCACATGTGAATACTCCTATGGATACATACAACATGTGAATACTTTTAGTACAACACACATGGATACTCTCATACAACATGTGAATACTTTAGTACAACACATGGATACTCTCATACAACATGTGAATACTTTAGTACAACACATGGATACTCTCATACAACATGTGAATACTTTAGTACAACACATGGATACTCTCATACAACATGTGAATACTTTAGTACAACACATGGATACTTCATACAACATGTGAATACCTAGTTTAGTACATGGAACACACATGTGATACTTTAGTACAACACATGGATACTCTCATACAACATGTGAATACTTTAGTACAACACATGGATACTCTCATACAACATGTGAATACTTTAGTACAACACATGGATACTCTCATACAACATGTGAATACTTTAGTACAACACATGGATACTCTCATACAACATGTGAATACTTTAGTACAACACATGGATACTACAACTCATACAACATGTGAATAATACTTTTAGTACAACACATGGATACTCTCATACAACATGTGAATACTTTAGTACAACACATGGATACTCTCATACAACATGTGAATACTTTAGAGTACAACACATGGATACTCTCATACAACATGTGAATACTTTAGTACAACACATGGATACTCTCATACAACATGTGAATACTTTAGTACAACACATGGATACTCTCATACAACATGTGAATACTTTAGTACAACACATGGATACTCTCATACAACATGTGAATACTTTAGTACAACACATGGATACTCTCATACAACATGTGAATATGTACAACACATGGACATGTGAATACTTTAGTACAACACATGGATACTTCTCATACAACATGTGAATACTTTATACAACATGTGATATACATACAACATGTAATACTTTAGTACAACACATGGATACTCTCATACAACATGTGAATACTTTAGTACAACACATGGATACTCTCATACAACATGTGAATACTTTAGTACAACACATGGATACTCTCATACAACATGTGAATACTTTCATACAACACATGGATACTCTCATACAACATGTGAATACTTTCGTACAACATGGATACTCTCATACAACATGTGAATACTTTAGTACAACACATGGATACTCTCATACAACATGTGAATACCTTTCAACACATAGGAATACTTTTGTACCACGTGTGAATACGATTGTTCGACATTTGAACACCCTAGTTGGACATGTGAATACCCCATACCACAAGTGAATACCTTCCTATACATGGGAAATGGTGGCCATGTTGAAAATGGTATTTAACCATTCATTATGCTAACATGGCAGTTATAAAAACATTTTTTGTCTGAATGAATGTTTATCTATTGGACCCATTTCAAACCACATCAGTGAATGTTTCGTGTAAAGATGTATCCAGACTCTCATTTCATTCCCATTTCTGAAGCACTTCAAGTTTTCCCACATTTCTAAATTATTCTATACCTTTCTGAGCATAATTTTGAAACCTTTACTGAGAATATGGATATTGGACCTTCTTCGATCTTTCAATGTCATAGATATTTTCTGGAAATAGAAATACATATGCTATTTTCACAGATATATTCTCAAATATCTAACTTTTGTGAACACTTTCTCCTGAAACATATTTTTGCAGATCTTTTAAATCAGAATAATTTTTGCACAAAACTTAACGACGATTCTTTCTGTGTATTTCGCTCACTATCTGTCATTATTCAAACAAAGCTATATTTGTTGATAATCACATCATAGTATTTTTGTGGGTGTTTTTAGGTGTTCCATGACAGTATCGCCTCATTCTCAGACAATCATCATATTCCTGCGATATGGTCAGTGTAGCCAGTGCTGTCATTCATCATGATCTGTTCATATATCGAGCAGTTGTTCATTCATTCAGCTCGAAGGCAAGATACAGGGTTGGTATATACTACTCAATTTTTGCTGGGTTATGTTAAAAAGGAAACTGGAACGATCTCATTCAGAAAAAAATGTGATATTTGAAGGTCATTTTGTGATCAAGATTTGTGAGAGTAGATCCCACAGACATCATCAGTTAATGGGTAGCTGGTTAGTGAAGCCTTGAAGTTCAATCTTTCCAGAATTCTGCGTGATTAGCGATGAATATCGACATTTACACAAAGGGCATTACTCAGAAATCATGATTTCATAATCCTGACATGATTCAGTCTGAATTATAACACCTAGAAGAGTACATTCAAAACAATTTCACACAAAGTTGTACCATATTGATGATTTCACCTGGTATGGTACCATTAGCATTTCAGTAAGAACTGTACTATTGGATGTTTTCACCTGAATCAGTGCCAGGAATGGTACCATCAGGATGATTTCATCTAGAATCCACAATCGAGATAATTTCACCTGGAATGGTATCATCTAGATGATTTCACCATGAGTGGTACCATCTTGAAGATTTCATGTAGAATAGTACCATCAGGATGATTTCAGTAAGAATGGTACTGTTGGGATGATATCACCTAGAACAGTACCACCTGGATAATTTCACCTAGAATGGTACCATTTTGAAGATTTCACCTTGACCAGTAACATCTGGATTAATTCACCTTGACCAGTACCATCTGGATGAATTCACCAAGAACAGTACCATCTGGATGATTTCACCTAGAACAGTACCATCTGGTACCATCTGGATGATTTCACCTACAACAGTACCATCTGGATGATTTCACCTACAACAGATGATACCATCTGGATGATTTTCACCTGGATAGAACCAGTGAGCACCATCTCACCTTAGAACAGTACCATCTGGATGATTTCACCTACAACAGTACCATCTGGTACCATCTGGATGATTTCACCTACAACAGTACCATCTGGTACCATCTGGATGATTTCACCGAGAACACTACCATCTGGATGAATTCACCTTGACCAGTACCATCTGGATGATTTCACCTACAACAGTACCATCTGGATGATTTCACCTACAACAGTACCATCTGGATGATTTCACCTAGAACAGTACCATCTGGATGATTTCACCTTGACCAAAACCATCTGGATGAATTCACCAAGAACAGTACCATCTGGATGATTTCACCTAGAACAGTACCATCTGGTACCATCTGGATGATTTCACCTAGAACAGTACCATCTGGTACCATCTGGATGATTTCACCTAGAACAGTACCATCTGGTACCATCTGGATGATTTCACCTAGAACAGTACCATCTGGTACCATCTGGATGATTTCACCTACAACAGTACCATCTGGTACCATCTGGATGATTTCACCTACAACAGTACCATCTGGTACCATCTGGATGATTTCACCGAGAACACTACCATCTGGATGAATTCACCTTGACCAGTACCATCTGGATGATTTCACCTACAACAGTACCATCTGGATGATTTCACCTACAACAGTACCATCTGGATGATTTCACCTAGAACAGTACCATCTGGATGATTTCACCTTGACCAAAACCATCTGGATGAATTCACCAAGAACAGTACCATCTGGATGATTTCACCTAGAACAGTACCATCTGGTACCATCTGGATGATTTCACCTAGAACAGTACCATCTGGTACCATCTGGATGATTTCACCTAGAACAGTACCATTTGGTACCATCTGGATGATTTCACCTAGAACAGTACCATCTGGTACCATCTGGATGATTTCACCTACAACAGTACCATCTGGTACCATCTGGATGATTTCACCTACAATAGTACCATCTGGTACCATCTGGATGATTTCACCGAGAACACTACCATCTGGATGATTTCACCTTGACCAGTACCATCTGGATAATTTCACCAAGAACAGTACCATCTGGATGATTTCACCAAGAACAGTACCATCTGGATGATTTCACCTTGACCAGTACCATCTGGATAATTTCACCAAGAACAGTACCATCTGGATAATTTCACCAAGAACAGTACCATCTGGATGATTTCACCAAGAACAGTACCATCTGGATGAATTCACCTTGACCAGAACCATCTGGTACCATCTGGATGATTTCACCTAGAACCGTACCATGAGGATGATTTCACCTAGAACAGTACCATCTGGATGATTTCACCTAGTACAGTACCATCTGGTACCATCTGGATGATTTCACCTAGAACAGTACCATCTGGATGATCTCACCTAGAACAGTACCATCTGGATGATTCACCTAGAACAGTACCATCTGGATGATTTCACCGAGAATGGTACCATCAGGATGATTTCACCTAGAACAGTACCATGAGGATGAATTCACCTTGACCAGAACCATCTGGTACCATCTGGATGATTTCACCGGGAACCGTGCCATGAGGATGATTTCACCGAGAACACTACCATCGGGATGATTTCACCTAGAACAGTACCATCTGGATGATTTCACTGAGAACAGTACCATCTAGATGATTTCACCTAGAACAGTACCATCAGGATGATTTCACATAGAAAAGTACCATCTGGATGATTTCACAAGAGCTGTACCATCTGGATGATTTCACCTAGAACAGTACCATCTGGTACCATCTGGATGATTTCACCTAGAACAGTACCATCTGGATGATTTCACAAGAGCTGTACCATCTGGATGATTTCACCTACAACAGTACCATCTGGTACCATCTGGATGATTTCACCTAGAACAGTACCATCTGGTACCATCTGGATGATTTCACCTAGAACAGTACTATCTGAATGATTTCACCGAGAATAGTACCTTCAGGATGAACAGGGTATTACTGTACCGTGATAATGAAATGCATACAACATAATGACATCCATTGTTCCAACTACGTTCAGGATCGATCATGATCGTTTCTGATTGTACAGGATTGTTTGGGATTGTCCAGGATTGTTTGGGATTGTCCAGGATTGTACAGGATTGTACAGGATTGTCCACAACTGTCAATGATATGGAAGGCTTCAACCCAGCTACCATGATAGTCCTCCAGCGATTCCTTGTTGAAGTTTGTCTTTTACAAAAGTTGAGTAGTAGATAAGATTTCAATCAACAATATCTCATCACCCCCAAACTAGGTCACATCTTAGTCCAGTACATGTCACAAATGTCAAATAAGGACACAAATGTCCATTTATTCACACAAAAAACATCGTTGTTTGGTTTTTGCATGTGATTCATTCTATCAGGCTTCATTCAACATAGCATAGGGTTGTATGTCACATGATTGTATTACATGTTAGTCATGTGATACGAAGTCACATGACCTTCCTGCACCCATGGCCAATGGTAATCTGGGATAAACAAGTCAGAAATGTATCCTCTGTCTACAATGCTTTCAGGTGAAGATGTACGGACAGGCACACACATGTATAAAGTCTGGTATAGCATTTCTACTTTTAACAGAGCCAGTATACCATAAGACTGACAGTGTACTGAAAACACAGTTAGTGTAAGTACCAGCGAAACTTTACAACCATCAGCATATCTTAGATATTTTGGCATCTTGGTCTGGACATTGTCACAGCTTCAAAACTAATCCATGTTTAATTCATTTTTCAGAAATATATATTTTGCTCATTTTCACAAATACAGTATGATCTGTGGTCCAAACAAAAATTTCAAACAAAATTGTTTCTTGTAAGTTTGATGTTTAAAATGAATTGTAAGCAGTTAGTCACACTGAAATGAAATAAATGAAAAACTTTTGATGTTGTACAACTTGGCAGCTGTTAATTCACTTCCTATTTTGTTCCAACTTGAGTTTTGTCGTTACTGAAATAAATTCAGAATTAACAGCCTGGCAAGAAAAAAAATATTCAGACAAATTAAATTTGCATTCCTAAAAGCTTAGTGAATTTTTTTAAACCAAGCAGTCCAAAAAAATATGCCTGTGATGGAAAGTTCATTGTGTACGTACATTACTGAGACAGCTAATAGTGGGAGAACGTGATGGGAGGTCACGGTTTGAACAGCTTGTATTTTCAGGACCTGTTTGGTCAGTTGGAATACAGCTGGAGATGTATTCAGGTGTAGAGAATGATGCAATGATGTTCCTTGATCTGAAAGCATTGTTGGAATATCATCAAGAAATTAACCTAGAATGTCATACTATATTGTCAGTCCTTGATGTAGAGTGATGTCAGACATGTCATTACCATCCTCTAGATTGTCCTCAGTCCAGAGTCCAGAAGTCCAACACTATGTGATCACCTTAGGGCTGTGATGGGTTAGACCCCCTGCTGGCACTACCAGCTGTGACCAGTACCTGGTGATTGGTCAGGTATAGAGACTCAAGTCCATTTTCAAGGACTCGAGCCCCTGTAGAGGGGAGGTAACTCTGAATGAAAGTTGTTGACAAGGACACTTTTGACTCTCAGATTAGCAGAGAACATGGCCTCAGTTGGATTTCAAAATGGAAGAGAAATATTCTATTGATCTCTATGGTCACACTTTGAAAACAAAAACAAAAAGGTGTTAAGGGTTTTATTGCTGATGATACACAGCAAGTTCAGTCAACTCAGTAAATATGTCTCAGATGTGAAACACAAATTGACCTCAAGTTTTCTTGGTCAAGTTAGACAAGTAGAGCACTTGTTGACTTTCGGTACTAAGCATGAAAACCTTTGATGGGAAATCCAGCAAAGTTACAAATGACAAGATTAAAATACAAATAAATGTCAATAAAGAAGTAGAATGTGGTATGACATCGGTTCTCAATGGGTTCCTAAAACCGAGTGTGGTAATGGCCAACAGGTACTCTACCCATCACAGCCCTAGAACACCATCATCTGGATTGTTATTGATCTAGAGTTCAGAAGTCAGACACCATGTGGACACCAACCTTTAGACTGTCCTTGGTGTAGAGTTCAGAGGTCAGTTCCATGTCGACACCAATCTGCAGATTGTCGTCTAAAAGTAAAGGTCAGATTCAGTGTCAACACCAACCTTTAGACTGTCCTCAGTGTAGAGTTCAGAAGCCAGACACAATGTCGACACCAACCTTTAGACTGTCCTCAATGTAGAATTCAGAATTCAGTTCCATGTCGACACCAATCTCCAGAATGTCCTCAGTGTAGAGTTCAGAAGTCAGACACCATGTCGACACCAACCTTTAGACTGTCCTCAATGCAGAGTTCAGAAGTCAGACACCATGTCGACACCAATCTCCAGAATGTCCTCAGTGTCGAGTACAGAAGTCAGACACCATGTCAACACCAATCTCCAGAACGTCCTCAGTGTAGAGTTTAGAAGTCAGACACCAAGTCGACACAAACCTTTAGACTGTCCTCAATGCAGAGTTCAGAAGTCAGACGCCATGTCGACACCAACCTTTAGACTGTCCTCAATGCAGAGTTCAGAAGTCAGACGCCATGTCGACACCAACCTTTAGACTGTCCTCAATGCAGAGTTCAGAAGTCACTTCCATGTCGACACCATCCTCTAGGGTGTTCTCAATACTGAATATGTCAGTCATACAGTTGGCACGCTCCCCCTATTTATCAGTTGAGCAAGGTGTCGACATTGAACTTGATCCTGTCGACAGGGTGTCAACCGTCGACAGACCACTCTACAGTAGTTTTTCAAACATGTTGTTTTATGTCATTATTTGGTTGATAACCAAGAAAGATCATTTCTATTAAACTTGTTACGACATTGTTTTTGTTTTGTTTTATGTAAATACAGAAAAACTACTGTAGAGACCTCACAGTTATGCTTGAACAATTTGTCAGGTTTGATCAGATTATCGAAATGTGTGAACAATATATGTGGATATGAAAAAATTCATCTCAATGAAACAAGAACATTTACTGTGGCACGATGACTCTCTTTTTCTGTCTGACAAACTTAAAATAATTCACTTCTTTCCCCTTGGTTCTGAAATATTTATTGGTGGTGTGGTAGCCTAATGGTTAAAGCGTTTGCTCGTCACGCCAAAGGCCTGGGTTCAATTCCCCGCATGGGCACAATGTGTGAAGCCCATTTTTTTTTTCGTCAATGGCCCTAAGTGGTATTGTATCTGATGTGAATTAAACTGACTGACTGTCACCCACTGTTTGCTAAAGATATTACTTTCTTCTATTAGTTCCTAAAGAATGAATCCTATTGACACGTCCGCATATATAATTAAGTCAGATTTTTAGGGAGGTATTGTCTCCAGGAAATCTATTGGAAATGCATAAGAATATAATATAAGGACATGACTATGTGAGGTTTTGTCAGGTTCGTACATATAATCAGTTCATTTTATATAATTATCATACATATGATTATAGTTTTGACGGACTCCTGTGTGAATGAAATAGAGATGGTTTAGTTTACATCTTCTTGCCGCACTGACAATGATGAATAGGCATAAGGATTATCCCATTGATAATGAATAGGCATTAGGATTATCCCATTGATAATGAATAGGCATTAGGATTATCCCATTGATAATGAATATGCATTAGGATTATCCCATTGATAATGAATAGGCATGAGGATTATCCCATTGATAATGAATAGGCATTAGGATTATCCCATTGATAATGAATAGGCATTAGGATTATCCCATTGGCATTAGGAATCCCATTGAATGAATAGGCATGAGGATTGTCTCATTGATAATGAATAGGCATGAGGATTGTCTCATTGATTATGAATAGGCATGAGGATTGTCTCTGATAATGAATAGGCATTAGGATTATACCATTGATAATGAATAGGCATAAGGATTATCCCATTGATAATGAATAGGCATAGGGATTATCCCATTGATAATGAATAGGCATTAGGATTATCCCATTGATAAGGAATAGGCATAAGGATTGTCTCACTGATGCAAAAAAGGTGGGACACTCAAGTAGGAAGAAACAAACTCCATGAATTGAAGCCAACAATCGGTTATACCTACTTGGGTTGTCAGTCAAGACGTGATCAGGTAATTTTACGTCGATGTCGTATTGGCCACAGTCGATTTACACATGACTATCTGCTGAAAAAGGATGGGGATGGACCCCCCATGTGTGTCTCTTGCGATGAGGTTTTCACCATCAAGCATATCTTGCTTGAATGCGTGGACTTATCGTCTGCAAGGGACTCACATTATGATGCAACAAACCTAAAAGATCTGTTCTCCCGCGTGAGCGCTCATCTCATAGTGAACTACCTGAGGGAAGTTGATCTGTATCATAAATTGTAACTGCGAAATGTAACAACCATAAATTGTAACTATGAAATGTGACTAACAAATTGCCTGCCGTTAAATTTGATGCTATGACTTTCTCTGCTTTTAAATGACAATGTAATCAATATATGTCTTTGAAATAAAACTCATTTCGTGTATGTACTTACAATGTTTACTAATGCAAACTTGTTCTCGTCACTATATGGCTGGAATAATGCCGATGTGACGTAAAGCCCAACTCAACTCAACTCATTGATAATGAATAGGCATTAGGATTATCCCATTGATAATGAATAGGCATAAGGATTAACCCATTGATAATGAATATGCATTAGGATTATCCCATTGATAATGAATAGGCATAAGGATTGTCTCATTGATAATGAATAGGCATAAGGATCGTCTCATTGATAATGAATAGGCATAAGGATTGTCTCACTGATAATGATGAATAGGCATAAGGATTGTCTCACTGATAATGATAAATAGGCATAAGGATTGTCTCATTGATAATGATGAATAGGCATAAGGATTGTCTCATTGATAATGAATAGGCATAAGGATCGTCTCATTGATAATGAATAGGCATAAGGATTGTCTCACTGATAATGATGAATAGGCATAAGGATTGTCTCACTGATAATGATGAATAGGCATAAATAGGCATAAGGATTGTCTCATTGATAATGATGAATAGGCATAAGGATTGTCTCACTGATAATGATGAATAGGCATAAGGATTCTCTCATTGATAATGAATAGGCATAAGGATTGTCTCACTGATAATGATGAATAGGCATAAGGATTGTCTCACTGATAATGATGAATAGGCATAAGGATTGTCTCATTGATAATGATGAATAGGCATAAGGATTGTCTCACTGATAATGATGAATAGGCATAAATAGGCATAAGGATTGTCTCATTGATAATGATGAATAGGCATAAGGATTGTCTGTTTTTGTGATGAAGATGATTTGGAGATTTAAACTGCGCTTTCCAACATGATTGGTATTGAGTATTTGTGTTTTCCAAGGTATAAACATAACAAATGGTGTGTATACTGTTTAAATCCACAAAGCGGAAGTGTGCACCATTATTGTTTTATGTTTATAATTGCAAAAACGCAAAAGCATACCAAAGTCAATTCTTATAGAGATAATAATAATCATAATATGTCAACAATAATACTTGACAGATTGCTGAGTTAACATTAACATACCAACACCTGTAACAACAATTTAGAATCAGTTACATCAGTCAGCACAGTTATGCGACACAGGACCAGCAGACATCTGTTAGTGGGCAAGGCCAATTTCTTGTGGGTTTATATAAGAAGAAAACATCGCAAGTTTAGCCGATCAAATGCCACGGATAACTCGCATTTTCTTTGACTTAACTCCAAAAAAAGCCCAAATGATTCATGTTCTGCTCAAAACAAGGCTATGAATAGATCTGACCTTGATTATATAGAATCTAAAAATGACAAAACAGAGAGTGTGTAACACAACACTGAAAGTAAACAATGCTTATACAAGGGAGATGTTGTCGCATTACAGAAGAGCTATAAATAACTAAAAGATCATTCAAAAGTAAGTATTTCAAACATAGTGCTCTAGTACAGGAATAGCTCAAAGTTACTGAGAAATTATCCGGATTCTAGAAAAAAACCTTGTTATCCATGATTACACAATGCCATTTAGAAAGTGGTCAAATGTAACATGTTATGTTTGGGATAAGCTTTATTAGTAAAGTACAGATTCTAGTACTTTTGTTGGGTTGAGTCCCATCTGGGATTCGAACCCACACCCTCAGAGTCAGGGACCTAATCGCCAGCACATTAAGTAGTGGTTAGAGCCTCCGCCCGGAGAGTGGAAGGTCGCGGGTTCGATCCCCGACCGCGTCATACCAAAAGACCTTAAAATATGGTACTTGTTGGTCCCTGCCTGGCGCTGGGCATTTATGGGTACACTAATGGTCGGCCCGGAGTCAGTATAATGTATCTGAGTGGGGTATTCATGCTTCACTGTGGCATGGTATCTCAGTGAGCTAGCACTATGAAGCCAGCTTAAGTCTGGGCTAGTACAAGCAGCCGCACATACACATACACACGCATGCACGTCGTCATATGAGCGAAAATTTTCTCAAGCACAACGATAAACCCAATTTCACCTCACCTCACCTTCATCAGGGAAGAATATACTTTGAAACGTCATTTCCAACAAAATATAGAAGTTGACATCCATAAATTCTGTCTTATTGAAATAAAATATAATAAAAAAGAGACAGTCTTCATCTAGACCGTCCAAATATTTTCAACATGGGTATATATTGTTTGAGAGTCAGTATGACAGACGAGAGCTGAGAATTTTGTTAGAGATGGAAAAGGAGCATCACAATACACAATTATTTTCTTTGAAAAAAACCAAACCTATTTGTTTTGTTTGAAACATGTTTTTCATTTCAGCAAAATTAAAGCAAAATTAGTGTTTTTTATTATTTCAAAACAAACTGTTCATTTAACAAATATTTCAGAACCCCACTGAGTTTCCTTGGCGACAACTCCCATCATTTTCACTTTCATCTGACATAACAGCAATGTTAAACACATATAATATAACTGTTTATTACCCTTCATTAACTGACCTCATTAATGTTGACCTCAGTTGAATCATACAGTGACGTCAAACTTGAAATGTCAATACTGAAGACATTATTCAACAATCGTGGTTCTGTTACTCAGTATGATGATCAAAGTGTATTTCTGAATTGGAGCTTAAAAGGATTAAGAAATAATTGTTGAGAAAGAAATAATTACACGATATCATCCTGATTTCATGTGTGAATTCATGAATCATCCCAGATATCGCTGTGGAGATGCAAGAATCCCGACGCTCTTTTCATAAAATAATTATGACAAACATGCTTGTATAATGGTCCATGTGAACACATAGATAAGTGTTTTATGTGTGCCAATATTCCCAAGAACTGAAGACTTACATGATGTCGAACAGGCTTGGGTAGTATGTCACGGCATATTTCCAACACCAAAACATTACATTTTGAGTGTGAGACTTCTATCTCCAACATGCAGTAAAATCCAATATGGCCAGCCAGACAACCATCTTTGATCTATTTTAAAGAACTGTTTTTTTATAATTGTTGTGTATGACTAAAAATATTACAAAAGAGTCTCTTTGCTAAACTGAAAGCTTACTACATTGACCTTAACAAAAAATGCTTTACATATCTTAATACCATTGAGACTTGAATTAACCAATATGGTGTCCATGGCAATGCAACAACAACGTGTATACTTATAATGTGCCAAATCAACATAAAAGCATGCTTGAGGTTCTATATCATTAAACCCCTCTTAATGGATCAGTGCATGCTCAGTTTTCATTATCAGCTCCCTAGGGAACATACAACCAAATCTGCCTGTGAGGCTTTAGAAGGGGATTAGTCAAACTACCATCTCGTACTGCCAGGTACCCATTCACTGAGACATGTTTTGAACCAAGTCTTGACTAAATAGAAGAGTAAAAAATCGAAAACTTATATTTCATAAATGAGAAATCTAAAAAGACTGACTGGCCTGATGCCAGCTGGTGAGTCTGTTACCATGGAAACCAGGCCAACATATGTGTATTATACATAAAATGAATTGGCAGTATTCACATCACTGATCCTGCATAATGTTTTCATTCTCACATCAAAAGCTGTTGAAGATAAATTATATAACTAAAGTTAGTATTCATTATTATTATTATGTAACCTAACGTTTTAACTGATGTTTTGTTTTACAAATTTGAAAAAAATCCATGGAATGAAAATGATTCAATGGACTTTGTAGATGGAACATACATTAATCCAGCCTCAAATGTGTTTTGCCTAATATTTTGTTTTATTTTTTCTAAAAGGAAATCCATGGAATGGAAATGATTCAGTGGACCTTGTAGATGGAACATGCATAAACCCTGCCTCAAGGATGTTTTACATAGTATTTTGTTTTATCTATTCTAAGAAAAAAAACATGGTATGGAAATGATTCAGATGGAGAAGAACAAGAATTGGAAGACATGAGAGATTGGTTATAGGACTGTGGTATATCTTTCTCTCGCGGAGTCGCAAACATGCCTCACCTCACCCCCATGACCCCCACCTTAATCGCACTGGCATCCCTACCCATAGGCAGATCCAGAGAGGGGGGGTGGGGGGGTGCACTCCCCTCCTTTTGTCCTGAAAGTTTATTAAATGTATCCGGCCCTGCTACCATCCCACCCTTAGTGAATTACCAGCAAGCTCTTCAGTGAACATTAACCAGATACAATCAACACTAAAAGGCATACATGAAGTGATTAAAAAACTACAGAAAAAGGGTCATTTTTTTAACTGCAGACCCATAACAGCATTTTGTTCAGTGTGGATTAAATAGTAATGTGCTAACTGAGATATTTGCATTTTTACTGTTGAATTCAATATTTGGCACAAGATGTCTGAAACCAGACAATCTGATACAGTAGATACTGGGTGTGAGCAGAAAGAATGGTTCTGTTCTAGTACCTGTCTTGGACTAAGTATATTATCATGTACCAGCAGAACTCTCCCTCCCAACTCAACACAGGGTCAGTTAAACCATCACCAATCTCCCCAGGACGTGCCCAAGGTCACAACCAGATGACCTTGATGGACGAGGTCATTGCCTTTTCGTCTGTAATTCACTTTCGATATGGGAGTGTAATGAAAAGTTACAATTTATGTGATTTATTGGAGTTTAAAAAGATACTTATTTGTCACTTAGGGAATATCATCCTACAGTTCAATAATGATATTCATACTTATTACAGGTTTTGTCATGTATTTGAGAAACAAACAGTACAACAGTACTTCTTCAATAATGACTTGTGAATATACCATTTAGTTATATGATGGATGTTAAATTTCTTTTAGGCCAGACCAATTTTATTTCTTGTTTTACGGATCTGTCGGTTTTATTTTTTCAAAAATAAGAAAAATATTTAACTTAATTTTCCCTGCTCAAAAAATAAATCATAATGTTTTTATTGGTCAAAAATGTAATCTTTTAAGAAAAAATGTTTAGACTCTTTTTAGCTCCAAATACACTTCATAAATTACCAAAAAAATACTTTCAGTATTTAAAAAGAATATTATTTTGACAGGTGATTTATTTATTTTTTTCCCTGCCTTTAGGTTTTCTGAGAACAATAGTCTGTAAAACAAGAAATAAAATTGGTATGACTTTATATGAAGATAATATATGGTAATATTTTAAAAGATTCGTTCTTATTGCATATTCAACTAACAATCATCTTTCTCATAGATCTACAACCCAATTATCACATTTTATTCAATAATTGATTTATAACCCAAAAAAGTCAGCCATTAGTAGTCTTTAATTCATGACACACACAGGATGTACAAAAACACATTATGGAAGTAACGTCTTCATTGTTACGGAAGAAAAAAATGTCTGATATGGTTAATCTGAGTTTTAACGTCTCCAGTGACCCACTTCAAGTCTCATTGGGAATGAAAGCATTTGAATCAAAGAAAATGTTGCCACATTTCTTGTGTTTTTTAATCAAGACAATGCATCTGTTGTTTCCAAGTTCCTAAGACCACTATCATCTAAAAACTCTTGCGACAACCATTAGATAACAGGTGTTTTATGATTGAGTGATTTCACTGAGTATGTAGAATTTTGCAACCAGCATTTCAAAGTTTAAGGCTATGACACTACTATAAATCAAATTTTATGATCCTACGAAAAATATCTTAATTATTCCTAGGACCAATTTCTTTCTATTTCATTGTTTAAGATATTATACTTATAATCCAGACCAATTGGTGGGGGAAAAACAAGATAAGAAAATAGCATTTTCAAATTTATTTTCTCTTTTCAAGTCTTCATTATTTTAAGGTCGGAAAAATCGTTAAACCAGTTTTAAATATCCTGCCTTGAAAGAGGTATTCCATGGTTCTGCATCTTTTTGAAAGGGAATGGTTTAACATGACAAGGTGTGAGTAGAAAAATAGTTCCAGGAAACAATAGCAACATTCATTCTAGAGCTATTGAAGATCTAGAATATGTTTAATTTGTAGCTTCTAACTCTTAATAATGAATAAATATATCTGGTTACTCTTAATCCCCTTAATTATTCAATAACTCCCAAAACTGAAGCTTCATGGGTGATATTCACATCCGAAATATTGCACACAAAAAATATTTATATACAAATTTTAATCTTCACCTTCACCTTCACCTTGACTGCAAATTTGCAGAATTGCTTACAGGGGAGGTTAGTGCGTGAAATCTGTGATTATTGAATGGGCCAGCGAGAAGTAATGGGTTCACTCACCACAAGCAAGATGAAAGAGAGACTTGTCAAGAGAGATCGTTTCCCATAAATGACCCCGGGTTCATGAACACGCCGCTCTGCCACACTGCTAAAATTTCAGCCAATCATATAATAGAATTTGTTTATGAAATTGATTTTAGGAAATCTCCGTGATGAAACTATTCCTTCATATCTAATCAAGAGTGTGGATCTCTTATAGCATCTGATATGAATATGAAGTTATTCTCCACTTTGTAAATGGACCTTCTCGCAAGGCATGTGTTTATTTTCAATACTGCAGTTCTCCGTTAAAGATTCGATATCGATTCAAGGTTTCCCGTTTCAATTGCCTGAAGTTATATCCTGTAGATTAAAATATACTGGTTGCAGGAAGACTATTTCATATCATGATATTATACTATTTGTGGGAAGACTTTTTCACCATAGCATATACCAGTAGTAAGACTGACTGACTGAGTTTGGTTTTACGTCGCTTTTAGCAATATTCCAGCAACATCACGGCGGGGAACACCAGAAATGGGCTTCACACATTGTACCCATGTGGGGATTCGAACCCGGGTCTTCGGCGTGACGAGCCAACGCTTTAACCACTAGGCTACCCCACCGCCTCCCAGTAGTAAGACTACTGTAGTATTTACTCGCAGGTATGGTGTTGAACAAAACAGTAATAACTAGTTGAAAGAATATAGTTTCAAACCATGGCATATACTACAATGTAGTAGTAGGAAGACTGTTTGACACTGTAGTATCTACTTGCAGGAATAATGTTCAACAAAATAGTAAATACTAGTTGTAAGAATATAGTTTTACATCATGGCATGTGTAGATATTAGGCCATGGAGATCAATAATCGTTAACAAAATATCAATCAATTGTTGATAAATATAGAAAGTCCGAAAATATGAATATTTGTCATGTCAGACGATTGGTGACATATTTATTCTTGGATTTCTAACAAAAACAGCTTTTTTTAAATTAGGTTTCCCATGAATAAAGACGTAATTTTGTGTGTAGTATGTGTAATTTATCAATATATTTTATGTAAGATATCACTGACACAATTTATATATTCTTCCCATCCATATATTGTTTATTGTGGGTTATAATTCTTTAAGCCTGCTCTAGTACAGTGAGTGAGTGAGTTTAGTTTTACGCTGCGCTCAGCAATATTCCAGCTATATGGTGACGGTCTGTAAAAAATCGAGTCCGGACCAGACAATCCAGTGATCAACAGCATGAGCATCGATCTGCGCAATGGGCCTAGTAAAGAAGGAGGTACACTGTTTCACATTGTGTCCAGAAAGACTGATACAACTGTGATGTATTAATAGTAGAAATATCTCTCTCATATTGTTTGTTATATCTGGTATATTATTCCTTCAAACTTGTCATTATCGCCATTTTGACGAATACTCTAAACAGATCGTCCACTACTGGTAAGATTATTGTACTGATCTCAATACAATGCCCCCCCCCAAAACTAATGTGTTAATTGGTTGTATGACTCAACCGTTAGAACTATAATTGTATTACTATCTTGTATCGTTAATTCATGGCCTCCAGAAATTAGCTTTGATTATTGCGAGACAATTTATAGAACAAACTATGGATAGATCATAGCAAAATAATGAAGGTTTCATTTTTTGAAGATTGTATAGATGTTGATTTGAATACTGGAAAGAAATAACTCATAATGTGTATTAAGAAACATGCGCGGATCCAGGAATTTTGAAAGCGGGGTTGGGGGTGTTCAGGGGTTTCGAAACATTGGCTCTGCCAACGCAAAACAAAATAATATCTTCAATGTGGACTTAAGTCATTTTCAAAAGGGGTTTTGAACCCTGACACCCACACCCCCACCCCCGATCCGCCAATGACAAAACAAACTACCTAAAACCATTAAGAAGCTGTGGTTGTAAGTGCTTCGAAGAGTGATATGCTACTGGTTAGGAAACTACTGTTATGTCTAATGTTTGTGTAAGGTATGATGTTCATAACCCAGGATTAAATTATTACAGGTCCCCAGCAGCCTATGATTGTCAATTTGTCATAAGATGTGACCTGGTTGATAGCATGTCATCGTGACCATAGATTCCATGGAACGTTGCCCCATGACATCAACCAGTCAGTTGTCATGTGAAGACTTGAATATTTACAATCAGACATCTTTCAGACGGAATTTTTCTTAGTGCTGCATTATAGAACAGAACAACATCAACGACACAATTACAGCTATCACAAATTCATTATATACAACTGGTAGTAGTCCATTTCTGGTGTCCCCCTCCTGTTATAGTGCTGGAAAATGGTTAAAAGTGGCGTAAAACCATACTCACTAACACACTACTGGTAGAAAAACAGCTTCAAAGAATTATATTTTAATGATACAAAACTGCTCTAATGTCCAATATTTGTCCGTTATCCTAACAACAAAAGCCACTGTACACCATGTACATCAAAATAATTGAGTCTGATTAAAATAATTAGTAAATATTGATGTAATTCAATAATTTAGGGGTTTGAAGGATCATTTCAGGATTCAGCTCACTTGGTGTGATCTGACCAGTTGTCGGAGAGTGTCATCTTGCCAGATTAGATATTTAAACAGCCTTTTGTGTACATTTTTCACAATATTCACTGATTGTCAACACAATATGTGAATCTGGAATTACATCTGAGAAATTGTTCAAGTGTGACGAATGTTTAGAATGCCGAATACAGGATGGAATGAGATCTCTGACCAAGGGAACGAACCAGATGGAGCTCTGTGATCTGTTAAACATATTGTTATGGTTGATTGTTTACATGTGTACCTATTGTCCAATAGGTTCTGTGGAGTTCTGTTCGTTATGTTCAATGTTGATCATTTTGAGTTTTCTGTGAAGGTGTTTTAGGAGTGCTTCAAATACTTTGCAGTGACATATCGATATTATTAATCAATATTAATTTTCATCATTGCTCCAAGAGGATCTGTACCTCTGTAACAATTTCTTTTTCAACAGAAGCACTTCTAATCATCATGTGTTTCATTGCAGTTATTCATCGGGAATATATTTCTTTTGGAAATTATTTCCCGAATATCAAATAGTTGGTCTCATAATCCAGGAAGGCCTGAATTGTGCATGCAGGGATTAGACCATGGTGTAAGGAAGGGTATGGCTAGACTATCAGTGATGTTTGAACCCTTACAATCAAAGTTACCTCAATTTGTATAGTGACGCGTGTGACGTAAACAGAAGCTGTGTAACACATTCTATATAAGCCACACTTTCAAAACTATCACAGAAATATACTCATGCCAATAATGGTTGTCACCCCCTTCAATTTTTTTAATTGGAGAGGGGGTGAGGGATGGGGGTTGGGGTGGGGAGGGGGTGACAACCATTATTGGCATGAGTATATGTGATTACACACAGGTCACACATCTCACCTGAAGAATCTGCATACATTTTATTTAAACGTGAGATTGTAAGTTTTACATTATGCTAACAGTTGCCAAACTTTTTATTTTTTATTGGAACGATTTTTTATTACTTTTTTTATTAGTTGCTATATTTGTGAAATCACACATGTTAGGAAAGTCACTCTTCATTGCTGCTTTTTGTATCGTGTGGTACCAACAATGAGATACACTATCAATGTTTGGTGGCCTTGTGGACACAGTGTCAGCCTGTAGAGGTGGCTGGTTCAGTTATTGGATCCATCATACCAAAGGATGTTTGATGCAGCGTGCCAGGAAGGATAATACAAGCAGGTGTCAGCTTGATGAAGTTAAACTAGGGTAAAGTACCTCATGGGCAAGTGCTTTAAGCCAGGAAATCATCCTGGCTATTAGAAACACACACATACACACACACACACACACACACACAGGGAGGAGAGAGAATCAGATACACAGAGAGAAACAGAAAACAACTCACACACAAAGGTTTTTTTTCTCTCTCTCTCCCCCTCTCTCTCTCTCTCTCTCTCTCTCTCTCTCTCTCTCTCTCTCTCTCTCTCTCTCTCTCTCTCTCTCTCTCACACACACACACACACAGAGAAACACACCTAAACACACTATTATCTCATTAACAGACAAACACTAAGAGACTAGACACTTAGAACACAATAACATTGCTTAGCATATAGCTTGTCTGACCTCACCGTAACCACAGTCGGCACAGCAACTAGAAAGACACATTACACATTGCTATAAGGGGATCTGTTTCTCATATTTGCATATTTTAGCGATTCTCATTTCCGTATGGTCAGTATAAACCAGTGTTTCATTGCTGAGATCATTAATGAACTGTTCCCGAAGCCACAAACTGATGACATGTCATCATCTGTACAGGATGACCATTCAGTGAGGTTTGTCGGTTGGAGGGACGTTTCATACATATGGGCTCGGGGTAAGATCGTAGGTCCCAAGCAACCCTGGTCTATTTCTTCGATGCGAACGTAGTGTAAGGGCAGTTGTAGTCCCTATTCGACGTACGACTGTCGATTGTCGTAAAGATACGACCATATTCACGCACTGTTCTTGACGCCACAAATAAATCATATATTAATTATGTGAACAAGATGGTCCTTCAATAAGGTTACTCGGTTGGATGGACCAGCATCTCTGGCCTCTGTCTACGTAGTGTAAGGGTAGTTGTAGTCCCTATTCGACGTACGACGGTCGATTGTCGTAAAGATACGACCATATTCACGCACTGTTCTTGACGCCACAAATTGATCATATTTTATTATCTAAAGAAGAGGGTAGTGACGTTTCTTTTGGGTTGACATTTCTTACATTACACACGGGATGGTGGGGTAGCCTAGTGGTTAAAGCGTTCGCTCGTCACGCCGAAGACCCGGGTTCGGTTCCCCACATGGGTACAATGTGTGAAGCCCATTTCTGGTGTCCGCCGCCGTGATATTGCTGGAATGTTGCTAAAAGCGGCGTAAAACCAAACTCACTCATTCACTTACATTACACGCGCACACACGCAAACATACGGGCATTTAGATTACATGTAAGACCATACGTACCCTTATCCCTGTGGTATATGGAGCCACTAACGTATATTTACTCAAACAAAACACGCACGCACACACGCGAATTGATCATATTTCATTATCAAAAGAAGGGGATGCCTTTAGTGAAGTTTGGAATGTTGATGGATTGTTACTTGATATGGAACAGCAGGTAGTCCACTGGTTCATGCAATGCTCTTTTCACAAGAGACCTAAGTTTGATCCCAAACATGGTTTCAATTGGAAATCCTTTCTTTCGGTTTTCTTTCATACCATGGCTGGGTTAGAATTGATCTTCAGTAACCCATGCTTGTCGTAAGAGGCGACTAACGGGATCGGGTGGTTAGGCTCGCTGACTTGGTTGACATGTCATCGTATCCCAATTGCGTAGATCGATGCTCATGCTGTTGATCACTGGATTGTCTGGTCCAGACTCGATCATTTACAGACCGACGCCGACCGACCGAAGCTGGAATATTGCTGAGTGCGGCGTAAAGCTAATCTCCCTCACTCCCTCACTCCCCCATGGCTGGATTATTACTGAAACAGTTTAAATTCCTTCTCACTCTCTGTAACCCGCTTTCACAGGAAAAGTAAGTTTATTATTAACATAATGACAGTGTCTCGCTTGGCATTGGTATTATCAAATGCAATGTTATTATTTCACGTTACAAAGACAGAATTACATTTTTCACAGAGGAAATTAAACACATTTATTTTACACATGCGTGATAATATTCATATAGCATAGGTAATTGATTTTTTATGACCAAATAACCTGTGTATGTTTTTAATGGGGTATCGTAAATATTTATTTAATTTATTTTGATGTTGTAAGGGCCGGCAGGTACGGCCCACGTCGTGTTGTAATGGGCGTGATGGCATGGTTGTCGTGAGGCATGTGTTGTAACGGGGATGGCATGTGTTGTCAGACGTGGCGTGTTTTAGTTGGGTGCGACGTTGTAGTTGGGTGTAACGTGTTGTAGTTGGGACGGCGTGTGTTGTAATACGTTTATAATCCATCAGCTGTCAAGGTCATTCAGTTGAAGATAATCCTACACCTAGAGATAGGACATTATCTATCACTAATTCAGGCTCCAACATGCTTGTAATTACGAATATGCCGTCACAAAAAATTATATGTGTCATTTATCCTGAATTTTTTATTTACATTTCATGTTTACATTCAGATTAATACGACCAATGAACGAATAATGTTCAGAAAATTGTGTGTAATAAATCTTGTGAGTTAATTTTATTTATTAAATTTCATATATATGAGTTAAAATTCATTTCAGTATGCTTGCTAGTATCGAATATTCAGTAGATGAACAATAGAAAGATATAGGTACTGCATTTTCTATAAACCTTTTAAAAGACTATTTTTTTAAAAAGACTTATCAATGTAAATGATTTCAACATTTTTTTCTCAGTGTTCAAAACTGAAGTCTTGTTGATGTCCAACTGTTTCTTTATTAATCGATACTGCATAAATATTATTTGTATATACAGTATGGTCGTGCATGTACAAGGCCAGTATGGTTGTATTCAGGTTGTACTGAGGGCAGGATCCCTGATATGTGTTGTATTGATACAACCAGAGCCACCCAGGTGTCAAAAGGTGGACCTGTTATATATTGTTACCGTTAACCCTTGGTCAGAGGTCACCATTTGCATACAAGGGTTAATATCAGAGCATTAACTGGGGCACAGTTATGGCTAACCATAGCTAAATATGGCTACACTAAGACTAAAAATGGCTATGCCATTACTAAGTGTGGCTTTATTTGGCTAAAGAGACAACCCTCATGCCACGATACTTAAAATTGTATTATTTCACCATGTGGTCGCCACCCTCATTTCTGAGGGTTTACAGTTTTGGACATTGAGCAACATCTACATCATGTTGAAAACTTTTTTGTTTTGTCAAATTTTTTCAATTTGTGTCTCTTTTGGAGGAAACGATCATGATTTTAATTGAACTTTCATATTATTTTTCGAGAATATATACTGAACTTAATTTTGTTTGTAATGGGTTGCAAGTTTGAGTTGCCCTGAAACAGTGTTCTGATATTAACCCTTTCAGTCATCACATGTTCCACCTGCCAGTTTCATATGTATAAATACCCTATATGAAGACGTCATGCATCTGTAGCCATGGCAACAGGTAAATATATGTTTCCATAGCAACTAGTTGAACAAGGATATGCCTGTATGTGTGTGTTTCCATGGCAACAGTCATAAGGATTCTTACATGTTTCCATGACAACTAAGAACTAGTTTCCATGCCAACTGTGTGTACTATAGGTGTTATCCAATGTGAACGTGAGTCCCTGTTTTACCCAAGATCTACAGTGCAGTCTCACAGCAGGCCAAGAGCAAGATGTAGAAAAGGGCTATATTACAGTGGTATGTTAAACCGTTTATCATTGTTTTATAGGATTATTAGCCACAGAACTATTTCCTGGAATTCTTACACACATTATATACTCATTCAGGTTAGGGGTGATCTCATAACTCATTCAGGTTAGGGGTGATCTCACATCTTCCATGATATAAATCTACCGTATATCACCACACAATGTTGTTATGCAAACCTGTTCCCAAAATCCTGTTTTGTACAATGATGAAAAATGGTTATATTGTTTCAAAATAATTTTAAATATTAGAAAGAGTCTGTATAGATACTGAGGATCTACGCATGCATGGTTGACTGCATGTCCAGTCTAGAGTCTAGCATATCATGTTCCAAGTCCGTGCAGGAGCTAGCGGTCAAGCACGTGTTGACGGACACTTCCGGACACCTCCGGACACATGTTCCTGTAATGACATGTAATGATTTATGACAAAAGCACAACTGTCAAAATATTTCCTGTGAAATAAACATTGAAATTAGTCTGTTTGTTTGTTTATTGACAATTACAGCTACAGGAAAACACAAAGTGGATAGGTTGTTCTAACGTCATGACATAACATTGAGTTCTGTTGTAACAATGTTGCATTACATCCAGCAATATCATATTTCTTATGCTTAACTTCGTAAGCAACACCATATAATACTAAATTACAACAGAACTATTGTCGTAGGTATGGGATTCTTTTTCGAACCTAATTCGTATGTTTTTTCGGATTTTAGATATTCCAAAACGAGGTTAACGATAGTATCCCGGGCTGGTTAACGCGTTTTGGGGGATATTGTCTCTTCAAACACAAAAGTCCATCAGTGGGTCCACAACACTTTATTCGTCAGCTAAGTATGTAATTACATGATAGTGCAGCAACGGCCAGGCAGCATCACAGAGGCGATCTTCAGCCCACCTGCCTAGCCCCTGTCCGAGGGTCAAGTCCCGTTACATTAAGAATTCATTGTCTATATACTAGACTGACTGTCAGGCTGCCCTGTATCGTATTACGATACATGTATGGTCAACCTGCAGTATCCAGCATGCACCTCATCCACAATGTTAAACTTCCGTGGCCAGCCGGCCATACTCTAAGGTTCATTAGGGTTAATTACATGCAGGCAGCGGATCTGTACATGGCTGTGCTGATGGTCATGATAATAAGCTGCTGATATTTCATGTATATTGTCAGCACTGTGATTTAGATTTAGATAACACAACTTTAACTTAACTCAGAGAATATACAAACATGTCTATATTTCCCGATAAAACCCATACCCCATCAAAGTGCCTACGACATACGCCCTTTCTGTGAAAAAGGACGTGTCCCACGTCCTTATAAGCATTGTGAATGAGGTAGCGATTAAGTTACAAAATACATTAGATACATTATACGTCACCTATACGAAAAGTTATGATATTGTTTCAAATTGCCAAATAACATCACAGGTTAGCTGATGTGACAATAATTACACAAATTCATCAGTAGTAGGGATAAGCTCTATAATACCGACATTGTTAAAAAGACACCCTGATAATCGCAAAATTGAAAACATGATTTCAACTGAGGTTTGCTGACAGGAATATCGACATAAGAATGACAACACCTGTGTGAAGATTTGTATAGGACATATAAAGATTTGTGTCGTGGAACCATTTTTCTGTTTTTTCTTTAAAACAATTACATAAATGACAGAATAATTTGCTTGATTAAGCTTAAGTAGCACTGTATTACAAATACATTCAAGAAATTCAGGTGAAAGATTGCATGTTTCGGCGCACATTTTATCCTATGCATGGACAACAAATTCCCTAAATATTAGTCAAGCTTCCATACAATATAAACATGAAACTCTTCTTATATTTGAAGGCACACACATACACACACACACTCTCACACACACCTCAACAGTTTGTCAATTCTCTTTCCCTCACACACTCTCTCTCACACACACGCGCACGCACACGTTCTCACACTATTCATATCATACTTATTTTATCACCCACACTCACTCACACACCTCAACATTTTGTTACTTCTAGGAATAAAATAAGAGTCAATTTGCTCTTTCCCTCACACACTCTCTCTCACACACACATGCGCACTTTCTCACACTATTCATAGCATACTTATTTTAACACACACTCACTCTCTCTCTCTCGTCTGTTCTATCTCGACATCAACACTCTTTCCCATTCTTTCTCGCCTTCTCTTTCTTTCTCTCTCTGTCACTCTCGCTCGCGCACACACACGTTCCCATGTACTCACGTCACACCATTCAAATCAAACTTAAACTCTCCTTGCATTTTAACACACACAAACGGTCTCTCGCCTGTCCCTCTCTCTGTCACACATACACATACACACTCTTGCGCGCGCAATTCTTCTCTCTCGTGTTCTATCTAAAATAGCAGTCAACAACAGCCCCTCACTCACTCTCACGTGCGCCGCGCGCGCACACACACACACACACACACGCACTCACGTTCTCATCTACACTCGTCACACCATTCAAAATGCATGTTCAAGTCCTATTAACATCATATCAACAACACAATTAGATATATATCAAAAACATCATATTCCAGCTTATGGGCACAACACTACCATGACAAGCAAAGCATGGCAAATCAATCTCAGACATATTTCAAACACATCTTTCAACACCAAACATTAATCAAACAACGGCCCATAAATACATCCATATATGCTTCAGTACATATTGGAAAGCGGTTGCCAGGAATACAGACAATTCCTTTGATGGAACATAGACACACAGGTGTATGCTGCGATAGGGAGCATACAGAACAGGGTCATGAAACGGAACACATTTACAAAGAAGGTAATAAGCGGTGTCGGAAATAAGTTGAGGGGGTGGAGGCGACACTCTTGGGGACTGAGATGGTATAACCCACAGTGGATGCATTTGAATGGGTGTCTGTGGGCATGATACACTGGGGGTGGGATGGGAGGTGGTGGGACGGGGAAAACTGGGTGATGGCAGAGGGAAGGGAGGGGTTGGGGGAATGCATTGCTGGGGGAGGGTTGAAAGTCATTAGTTGGCTTCTGCTGCCCTTCATGTAGTCTGTCCAGCTTAACTTTAATGCATGAGATGAGAGACATGATTCCCTCCACACCAGACATTTGGTATGTGTCCTCTGCTACCTGGGCACTTTCTATCATATCGGACAAAGTGTCATGGCGTCTGGTGGCAATAAATTGAACGATATGAGGAAGGGAATTTCTGAAAATGAGGTCTTTTATGAATTGGTCATCGTTACATTTCAAAAGGGATGCCTCATGCCGAATTGATTGAAGAAATAATGGAAAGTCCTCATGCTCTTTTTGTTTCCTGTCGATAAGGGCATCTGTACGATTTATAATTTGGATAGATGTGGGGCCATACCATTTGAGAAAAGATTGTTTGAGTTCGGGCCATGTCATATTGTCTTTACAGGAAGTCCTTCATACCAAATCAGCGCAGATTCCGATAAATATAGGGGGAAAACGTTAATGATTTCTTCATCAGCGAAATTTTGAATATTAACAAATTTCTGGAATCTGCTTAGCCAGGAAGATGCAGAGCGGGGATCATGTCCATCAAACAGTGGCATTGGGAGGGTTGTGCAGCAGACATGGGGTTGGGAATGGTCAGCGGGGCGTTCTACGGGCGGGGAGGAACATTGAGGGGGAGAGCAACAACGGTTATCACAGTGGGGATTGTGAATTCGACATGGGTGATTACCGGGACTAGAGGTGGTAGGCTGAGGGAAGGCTGATGGAGAGACTGAGCTAGTGGAGGTAGTTGTACGTTTAGACTTTCGGAGGACCCTCCAGGGAAAGCAGGATGGACTGGAGGACCCGTCGTCAGATTTAGTAGATTTAAACGAAAAGAGAGGCATTGTACTTTAAAGAATGAACTAAGTGGTATAAACACTCACCCTGTAGGCTACAATCGTGGAAAACACAGAACAATTACAAATTCACAGAACAAAGCAAAGTCCACTAAAAGTCACAATGTCAATAACACATGGTAGGTGAGGTGACCTCTTCGTCTTGGAATCAGTCTTTGAGTTTCTTTACACAGACACAGGATATGGAAGAAGGAGGACGTCGTACAGGTGTTGCTTGAATCTGTGCACGGTGGAGCGTCAACGGACCAGTTCTTGTTTTTACACCGGCGTTCCATGAAACACTATCACTTTTTTGTAGTTGTAAACGATGGATCTCCAAAGCGTCCAAAATGCAAATTGTTACTCAGTTGACAAGCTGGGTGGCTGGCTGTTCTCGTAGACTTAGCCTGGTGGTGGTGCCTGTTTGACTTCTGTTGTGATGTGGACCCAGGATGGATGAATCTCGACAGATATTTGCTGAAAAACTTCTTGCAGAGAGGTTCAGGGATCTTGTCTCCACCAATATATCCCGGGCTGGTTAACGCGTTTTGGGGGATATTGTCTCTTCAAACACAAAAGTCCATCAGTGGGTCCACAACACTTTATTCGTCAGCTAAGTATGTAATTACATGATAGTGCAGCAACGGCCAGGCAGCATCACAGAGGCGATCTTCAGCCCACCTGCCTAGCCCCTGTCCGAGGGTCAAGTCCCGTTACATTAAGAATTCATTGTCTATATACTAGACTGACTGTCAGCTGCCCTGTATCGTATTACGATACATGTATGGTCAACCTGCAGTATCCAGCATGCACCTCATCCACAATGTTAAACTTCCGTGGCCAGCCGGCCATACTCTAAGGTTCATTAGGGTTAATTACATGCAGGCAGCGGATCTGCACATGGCTGTGCTGATGGTCATGATAATAAGCTGCTGATATTTCATGTATATTGTTAGCACTGTGATTTAGATTTAGATAACACAACTTTAACTTAACTCAGAGAATATACAAACATGTCTATATTTCCCGATAAAACCCATACCCCATCAAAGTGCCTACGACAATAGCTCAAGGCCATGGCCGCCAGAGGACAGAGAACTGAAACACTGCAAAGAGAACCACGCTAATACACAAAGAGTATTTAAATGTGAATAAGCGTGATGTGCATAAAAAGCACACAGACTACAATGTGTATCATTCAAACTAAGGGTATAAAACAACTAGAAAGTAAATAATTGCAGCAGTCATCAGTGGGCAAATCTCATGGCGACCTGACCTGGCATTGTGCATTCCACTGACTTCCATCTCCCTATCACAAGAAGACCTGACTTCCATCTCAATATCACATGAAGACCTGACTTCCATCTCCCTATCACACGAAGACCCGACTTCCATCTCAATATCACATGAAGACCTGACTTCCATCTCAATATCACATGAAGACCTGACTTCCATATCAATATCACATGAAGACCTGATTTCCATCTCAATATCACATGAAGACCTGACTTCCATCTTAATATCACATGAAGACCTGACTTCCATCTTAATATCACATGAAGATCTGACTTCCATCTCAATATCACATGAAGACCTGACTTCCATCTTAATATCACATAAAGACCTGACTTCCATCTCAATATCACATGAAGACCTGACTTCCATCTCAATATCACATGAAGACCTAACTTCCATCTTAATATCACATGAAGACCTGACTTCCATCTCAATATCACATGAAGACCTGACTTCCATCTCAATATCACATGAAGAGAGAGAGAGCCTTTATTTCAGTATTTTTTATCGTGGCCCAAGTTATTCATACATATTCAAAAATATGAATAAAAATGTACATTTGGTGTGGAGATGAACTACAGACATATATGTTTCATTTCAAGTAAATATCTTAACCTTTGATCATGTTTGTGCGAAAGACATGAGTTGAACGAACTTTTGCTGTAGAGGATAATGACAAAAAATATTTGGTCTGAGTTTTGTTCGACTTTCCTTAAAGAAAGGACAAACAAGAACAAAATGGAACTCATCTTCAAAAGCTCCTAAGTTACAGCGCTCACAAAATAAATTAGAATGAGCAGTGTATGTATTAAAACTTTTCAAACTATGTGACAGACATCGAAACTTTGCAAGTGCTTTAGTCAAATCTCTGTCAATATCAGCACTTAAATACTTTTCAGGTTTATAAGAAGAATACCTTTTGAGGAATGAAGATAACTCTATTTTCCCATACCAATATTGATGCCTAAATTTATATATGTCTGTTTAAACAAAGTCATAAATTGTGATACATTTCCACATTCTTGAACAATCCAAGCATATGAATAACCAGTTTGAAATAATAACATTCTAACATATGAAGCCCAGTTTACATTGCCAGCTTCGTCCTGCGCTTTAAGCATGTTATAACAGGCATGAGGACTTCGTGTCGAGTCCATATGAATCAACTTACACAAGTACCTTATACAGCGGCAACAGTTGTGTATAGAAAGGTGGTAACGCCCGATCTCACCGAGAACCGCATTTGATGAAGATCTTTTACTTGAACCAAGATATTGTTTGAAGAAGTTATGGACAAAATAAACTTCAGCGAAAGATCTGTGTAACATTTCATTAGCTGGTAAATACATAAACAAGCTTTTGAGGCTTGGTTTGCATGAATCTCACAGGCTGTTGACCAACACAGTCGTGAAGAAAAGATCACACCTAACTTATAATACGGAACAGTTTTCAGTTGGTTGCCCTTATTATACCATTTCTCAACCGTTTTAAACTTTCCGCCATTACGAAAAACAATTATGTTAGACTGTTCAGGAACACAACGTTTCGGAGTATATCCTTCCTTCTTCATCAGGTGAATAAAGGAGAAAGGATATACTCCGAAACGTTGTGTTCCTCATAATAAAGAAGTTGACATTCATAATAAAAACTTTCTTCGTCAGACTTTTCCATGTTTACACCTAATCCCCATTATTGCAAAATAATTCTAAAGCATTCAACGTTCTCTGCAGATCAACAGCAAAGTCTGCAACTAATACAATGTCGTCAGCTAAAAGAAGTAATTTTATAATTTCAACAACATCATCAACAAATATGCCTCTAAAATCGTCATTTGTAAATCAACAGCTAGCTGGTTTATAAAGAAGATAAACAAGAGAGGACTTAGCATACAGCCTTGTCATACTCCATTTGATGTGTCAAACATATCGGTGATAGAATCGCCAATCTTAACGCAAGCATGCTTCTTGTACATGCTGTATAAAATATTATAAAGTTTTCCATGAATTCCATTTTGGAGTTGCTGATAAGCAATGTATTTCTATCAACAAAATCAAAAACGATGTTTTCTGAGATCTTTTTCTGCTAATGACTGAAGTACAAAAATATTATCCGTGGTAAAATAGCCCTGTCCGAAACCGTCTTGAGATTCAGGGGGATATCATTTACTTCTAACCAGGCTCCAAGTCTTCGTTCTATGATACATGTTAAAACTTTACGAAGTACATTCAATAGAGACATGCCCCTGTATTTTTTGGATCTGATAAATCCCCTTTCTTGAATGATGGAAGAATCATTCCTACATTCCAAGAATCAGGAAAAATTCCAATTTCTGATATGGAATTGAAAAGTAACTGAATATAAGGAATAAGATGAGGAGCATTTTTGTAGAATCCAGACGGGGTTCCATCTATGCCGGAAGCCTTGTTTTGCTGAATAGCATTGATAATCTCATTCTCAGTAATGTCTTCAGACAACATAGTTGAACTGTTACAATCTTCACAATTCATATGATCGGGTTCTTAAATAAACGGTTCTACAGACTCGTCAAATTCCCTGATATCTGTTTCAGGATTCAGATCTTTAAAATACTGGTACCAAACTTCTCGTGTGATGCTACTTGTTCACGTTTAGCTTTCAATAAGGTTTTGACTGAGTCAGAAACATTTACAATCGCTGAAATTTAAATTTACACGATCAGTTATCTCCCTTTCAAAGGCATACTTTTTTACCTTACATATTTTCCTAAACTTCCTTTTACTCTGAAGAAACTTATCAAGGTTATCTTTACTGTTGTCTATACTGAAGCGCTGCAATTTAGCATATTTCATATTTTTCAATATGGAAGACCTGACTACCATCTCAATATCACATGTAGATCTGACTTCAATCTTAATATCACATGAAGATCGGACTTCCATCTTAATATCACATGAAGATCGGACTTCCATCTTAATATCACATGAAGACCTGACTTCCATCTTAATATCACATGAAAATCGGACTTCCATCTCAATATCACATGAAGACCTGACTTCCATCTTAATATCACATGAAAATCGGACTTCCATCTTAATATCACATGAAGACCTGACTTCCATCTTAATATCACATGAAGACCTGACTTCCATCTTAATATCTCATCAAGATCTGACTTCAATCTTAATATCACATGAAGGCATGAGTTGTATGTTGTTGTTGATGATTTGACTGACTGACTGAGTTTGGTTTTACGCCGCTTTTAGCAATATTCCAGCAACATCACGGCGGGGGACACCAGAAATGGGCTTAACACATTGTACCCATGTGGGGATTCGAACCCGGGTCTTCGGCGTGACGAGCCAACGCTTTAACCATTAGGCTACCCCACCGCCCCTTGATGATTTGAGGTTTTCAACCCTATATGATGATGTGAATACAACAAATTGCTACACTCGTGCTACACACATATAGTGACATATGGGACATCTCATGCACGCTGACAGTGGGAAACAGCACGCCTGATGACGCAGAAACAGTGTGCGAGGATCAAGCTTCAGTGAGACTCATGTGAGCCGGTCAAAGTGAGACAATTCATCAGTAGCGTCCGTAAAATCACAGTCAAGCGTCGTTTGGAACAAAGTTACCCATTTCAAGCGTCCATGTTTCCCATGTGTCCACGTGTATAGAACCAGACATTCCAGGTAAGGAACCCGGGGGTTGAGGTATTTATGTCTTGTATTAGTAGGAACTAATTTCTAAATATTGCAGTGTAATCATTTGACAACGTTGGTCATGACGTTTATTATTAGTTATGCAATCTCTACACCTTATCATTTACCCATTTTTCAACAACAAATTGTTCTAATTGCATTAAAGAAGCATTGTCATTGTGTTCTTTACACATATGAATCTGCCTGTCAGTTGCCACTATCTTATAAATACACTGTTTATTTTGTATTGTAGTAAGCCTAAGGCTTGATTGACTGATTGATTGATTGATCCAATCTCTCTTTGTATGTGATGGAGTCTATGTAGCTCTTAATCAGAATTTGTGTCTGTTGGGGCTGATTGAAGACGGGTTGTTTGTGTCTGTTGGGGCTGATTGAAGGCAGGCCATCTGCAATTGTTGGGGCTGATTGAAGACGGGTTGTTTGTGTCTGTTGGGGCTGATTGAAGGCAGGTGATCTACAATTGTTGGGGCTGATTGAAGACGGGTTGTTTGTGTCTGTTGGGGCTGATTGAAGGCAGGTGATCTGCATTTGTTGGGGCTGATTGAAGACGGGTTGTTTGTGTCTGTTGGGGCTGATTGTAGGCAGGTGATCTGCTTTTCTTGGGGCTGATTGAAGACGGGTTGTTTGTGTCTGTTGGGGCTGATTGAAGGCAGGTGATCTGCATTTGTTGGGGCTGATTGAAGACGGGTTGTTTGTGTCTGTTTGGGCTTATTGTAGGCAGGTGATGTGCTTTTCTTGGGGCTGATTGAAGACGGGTTGTTTGTGTCTGTTGGGGCTGATTGAAGGCAGGTGATCTGCATTTGTTGGGGCTGATTGAAGACGGGTTGTTTGTGTCTGTTTGGGCTGATGGAAGGTGGTTGATCTGTGTCTGTTGGCGCTCACTGAAAGCAAATGATCTGTATTGTTGCGGACATCTTGGGCGCTAAGAGGAATCAAAAGTTAGACATGTACCTGACGGACGGAAAGCAAGAGCAGGTGTGCTGACAGACGTAGAAACCCAGTCAGGAAGAACAGGGATTCGACCACCGATCATAGTTATCTTTCACGTCCAAGGGACACAACTCTGCACAGTGAATTAAGATGCATTTGTTGAATTGCCCACTCGCATGCTCCTGAATTTGCACAACATATTCTTCATTTGCTTACATCCCAAACTTCAGTGGATCTTCCTGAAATTTCTTCACGTGGAATGTATAGATGGACAAGAGCGATGGGGTAGCCTACTGGTTAAAGCGTTCGCTCACGCCGACGACTTTAACCCCGGGTTCGATTCCCCACATGGTTACACTGTGTGAAGCCCATTTCTGGTGTCCCCCGCCGTGATATTGCTGAAGGCAGGTCTTCGGGCTGATTGAAGACGGGTTATTTGTGTCTGTTGGGGCTGATTGAAGGCAGGCTGTTTGTCTGTTGGGGCTGATTGAAGACGGGTTGTTTGTGTCTGTTGGGGCTGATTGAAGGCAGGCTGTTTGTCTGTTGGGGCTGATTGAAGGCAGGTCTTCGGGCTGATTGAAGACGGGTCGTTTGTGTCTGTTGGGGCTGATTGAAGGCAGGCTGTTTGTCTTTTGGGGCTGATTGAAGGCAGGTCTTCGGGCTGATTGAAGACGGGTTATTTGTGTCTGTTGGGGCTGATTGAAGGCAGGTCTTCGGGCTGATTGAAGACGGGTTATTTGTGTCTGTTGGGGCTGATTGAAGGCAGGCTGTTTGTCTGTTGGGGCTGATTGAAGGCAGGTCTTGGGGCTGATTGAAGACGGGTTGTTTGTGTCTGTTGGGGCTGATTGAAGGCAGGTCTTGGGGCTGATTGAAGACGGGTTGTTTGTGTCTGTTGGGGCCGATTGAAGACGGGTTGTTTGTATCTGTTGGGGCTGATTGAAGACGGGTTATTTGTTTGTTGGGGCTGATTGAAGACGGGTTGTTGGGGCTGATTGAATGCCTTCAATCAGCCCCAATCAGTCATCTGCGGTTTTTAATCTATGAGGTGTTTATATTATTGAAACTCAACCGAGTCAGCGTGCTTACCGAATAATCGCATATGCTGTGCCTTTAGTGACTTAACTGGTGATCGGTGGGGATCTGTGTTACTGGGCAAGGAAAGAATGATGCACACCGTACCAGGAAGTACAGTTTGTCTCAACACAGCTAGGGCCCCCTTAAATCTCACTTTATCCCTTACTTTAACCCTAACTTTACCCTCACTTTCACTCTTACATTAACCCTTACTTTCATCCTGTCTCGATCCATACTTTAATGCTTACTTTATCCGTTACTTTAACCTTCGTTTAAACCATACTCTAACCCAGCATTCACCTTACTACAACTCTTACTTTAACATACTAATCCTGACTTTAATAATTACTTTAACCTTTACGTTAAACCTTACTTTAATCCTTACGTTACCCTTACTTTAACCCTTCATTTAATCCATAATTTAACCGTACACTAACTCTCACTTTAATCTTTTCTTTACCCCTTACTTTAATCTTTACTTTATCCCTTACTTTAACATTTACGTTAATCTTTACTTTAAGCTTTACTTTTACCGTTACGTTAATCATTTCTTTAATCCTTACATTAACCCTAACTTTAACCTTTCCTATATTTTTACTTTGACCCGTATGTTAAATCTTACTTTACTAGTTACTTCAACAATTGCGTTAATCCTAAATTTTTACTACAAACCTTAAGGTTACTTCAAACTTTAAAGTTAGCTTTAACTCTGTCTTTAACCTTTCCTCTTGCCCTTACTTTAACCGTAACGTTAACCCATCACTACCTTTCTTACTCTCACGGGGGCAGTGGGGTAGCCTAGTGGCTAAAGCGTTCGCTCGTCACGCCGAATACCCGGGTTCGATTCCCCACATGTGTGATGTCGATTTCTACCCGCCATGATATTGCTGGAATATTGCTAAAAGCTGCATTCAGCCATACTCACATACTCTCACGTGCCCCACAAATCCAGATTGTGGGGTTGTGTTGTCTTGATCTCAACGTCCATCCCAGGCATAGGTCCTGACTCGATATTCGCATGCTGGTTACTTATGACCATTAGTTTCATTAAATATGTGGATGAATTCACGGCTCTAAATGATACCAAACTGCATCAACTTCGACGAGTACGGACCAAAAGCATAACAGGTTAATATCTGTTAGACCAAATTTGAACAACACATACATGTTTTGTTTGTTTGTTGCTTAACGCCGCACTCAGCAACATTCCAGCTATATGGCGGGGGTCTGTAAATAACCAAATCTGGGCCAGACAATCCAGTGATCAACAGTATGAGTCACTTTGAGCCTTGAGTCACTTAACTGGTGATCGGTGGGGATCTGTGTTACTGGGCAAGGAAAGAATGATGCTCAGCGTACCAGGAAGTACAGTTTGTCTCAACACAGCTAGGGCCCCCTTAAATCTCACTTTATCCCTTACTTTAACCCTAACTTTACCCTCACTTTCACTCTTACATTAACCCTTACTTTCATCCTGTCTCGATCCATACTTTAATGCTTACTTTATCCGTTACTTAATTCGTTTAACCATACTCTAACCCAGCATTCACCTTACTACAACTCTTACTTTAACATACTAATCCTGACTTTAATAATTACTTTAACCTTTACGTTAAACCTTACTTTAATCCTTACGTTACCCTTACTTTAACCCTTCATTTAATCCATAATTTAACCGTACACTAACTCTCACTTTAAGCTTTACTTTACCCCTTACTTTAATGTTTACTTTATCCCTTACTTTAATCTTTACTTTATCCCTTACTTTAACATTTACGTTAAACCTTACTTTAACCTTTACTTTATCACTTCCTTTAATGTTTACTTTACCCCTTACTTTAAGCTTTACTTTACCCCTTACTTTAACCTTTACTTTATCCCTTACTTTAATCTTTACTTTATCCCTTGCTTTAACATTTACGTTAAACCTTACTTTAACCTTTACTTTATCACTTACTTTAATGTTTACTTTACCCCTTACTTTAACCTTTACTTTATCCCTTACTTTAATCTTTACTTTATCCCTTACTTTAATGTTTACTTTATCTCTTACTTTAACATTTACGTTAATCTTTACTTTAAGCTTTACTTTATCACTTACTTTAATGTTTACTTTATCCCTTACTTTAACATTTACGTTAAGCTTTACTTTAAGCTTTACTTTTACCGTTACGTTAATCATTTCTTTAATCCTTACATTAACCCTAACTTTAACCTTTCTTATATTCTTACTTTGACCCGTATGTTAAATCTTACTTAACTAGTTACTTTAACAATTGCGTTAATCCTAAATCTTTACTACAAACCTTAAGGTTACTTCAAACTTTAAAGTTAGCTTTAACTCTGTCTTTAACCTTTCCTCTTGCCCTTACTTTAACCGTAACGTTACTTTAACCGTAACGCTGCTTACATTAAAGGTAGTCATCAAACGTTAGTTTAAAGCGCTGCTTAACCCAAAACGATATTAAAAACGTGATAATTTTAGCATTACTGTCTTTTCTGCACATAGTTACTGACAGTTTGTTATAACGCTGGTGCCTCGTACTGATATGTAATTTCATTGTCATGCCTGTATGAGTGAGTGAGTTTTGTTTTACACCGCTTTTAGCAATATTCCAGGAATTCCACGGCGGGGGACACCAGAAATGGGCTTCACATCGTGCAAGTGTGGAATCGAACCCGGGTCTTCGGCGTGACGACGAACTCCTTAACCTCTAGGCTACCCACCTCCCCTTGATGTCAATCAATCAATCAATCAATCAATCTTTAATTTACAGTACTGAAGAGGCCGTAGGCTAATAGTACATTACATACATACAGTAGCACACCGCCCCTTGATGTATGTATGCTACCAATATTGCATGTGACCTATCCCTAAACAAAAACTAAAACAGCACGTGAATGTAGTTAATCTGTCAAGGCGTGATAGATTTACTATAGTCATATGAAAAGTCTCTGACGTTCTTTCGCGTCTTATAGTGGAACGGGTCATACGTATACACGAAGAACTTAATTAAGCACCCCTGTAATTTTGCATATACATAGAACTTCCCCTGGTCACCACGATCGAAAAACATGACTTTTTTATGACCCGTATTTAAAAACTCATACAAACAGACAGCATGATCAGACTCCATGTTGAGTTTATGATGATAATTGCTCATTTAAAAACAAAAGATTTTTATACAAAACCATGTCTGTATAGTATGGCCCTGGAATGTTTAATGTTGAATTTTGTGTAACCTCCATGTGACGGTATGACAGCCAGCACCCTCCTCCTCATACTCCCAGTCAGCCTCCTGATCCTCTGAAGGGGCAGTCTGCTACTCGTGTAAAGCAGCTTCCAATTGGGCCAGTTCTGTACGTACAGGAGGATCCCCTTGTTGCACACGACGGCCAATCTTGTCCCAGATATGCTCCAAAGGGTTAAGATGGGGGTCATTCAATCGTGAGATATGTCAGGGTGTGCTTAACTAAGTTCTTTGTGAAAGTATCGGCCATCCTGATTGTGGGTAGCATGTAGCACCCCTCCATAGTAACGCTGTCAGCCCGTCGTGGGGTACCATGATTAATAGTAATCTACGACTGCAGCCCTACAGTATAAAACCTGTGCCGCTATTTCCTGGTCGACAGAGACGATGAAGAGACTGTCGTTGATGACGCTGGGCCTAGTGACGCTGTGTGTACTGGTCAGCTTGTGCAGTGGTCAGTATATGCACACTTTACTATATATTTTGTGTCTTGTGTTATATTTATATTCTATTTTCCATATATTCATACGATAAATTCACATATACGTTATTATGTTTTACGCTAATATACCAGTGGGCACCTGCTATTAACTAACTGAATTACTTAAACACCATATGGCAATTACAGAACTCATTTACCCCTATCCTTTACCGTGATAGAATAATTTCACGAAAATCATGTTGCAAAGTGGGATTCGACCTCAGACACGAAGGCCAACGATCCGAAGGTCAACGGATTAACCACGATTGACTATGGGGCTACGCACGCAGTGTTTTAATAGTTGAACATCGTTTCAAATTTGAAATTTTCAAAAACAATGTTGTTTTGAGGGTTCTTGGAATGTTTGCCATGGCTGAAATACCATCTCGGATCTGACATTAAGTCTTTGAAATGGTCAGTGAAACCCCTTCTTTGTGGACTGACTTATGGTATATCATAAGGAGAAAAACAATTATGTGGTTTCATAATGGTGTATATATTTAGTCGTTCTTTTTCTTAAAATCGAGGTTTCAAATGTTCGAAAATATCCGATGATTTTCTTTTCGCCTGACAGAAAGTGGCCCCAACACACATTCTACTCTCATAGAAATATTCACACGCAGTGAAACCACCAAAGGATTTCAGATTTTCGAAACCTATTTAACTACGATCGTGAATCAATCAGTATACCTTTCTTCATAATGCGCATCAGATGCTGATTACACCATCAGATGTATCACAATGTATCAGATGATGTTTGCGTATATCGTATGATTTAGGCAATATATATTTGGGTTGGTTACTCTGTAAATACTATACAGATTATTCGATGTGTACTTTTAGCATATCCCGAGGCCGCATATAACTGCAGAAACAGATTAATACTTTTTGAAAATGTTCATTTGCCTCTTGGTCATCTTCGGTGTTGCATTTTAATTCTCGCAAACTCTCGTACACAGTGGGAATGGCCGTCACAATATCCATATGATCAAATATTCGATGACGTTTGCGTGTAAATTGCATTTTGATTGGTCAAGGGCGGGTAATTTGAACCTTTCTGGCAACCGACCAGCACTGGTCATACGGTGCTGTAAATGAGACAATCATAACCGACTTAAATCTAAGGTTTAAATTACAAGATGGCGGCATGTCAATGACCTTTGATGACGATTGCTATCAGCTTCACCATCTCAGACTGTTTTAATATCCCGCGTTAATGGCTACTGGTTTTACAGGTCAGACCGACCCCTGTCGGAGCTACAAGACACTACAGCATGACAAACGAGTGTACACTTACGTCCTGTCTGAGACGGAACAGGCCGAGTGCGACCACTACCTGCCGGACGGAAACGATTGGTAAAGTAGTAGCACGGATTTCAGCGTAATATGCCGAGAAGGGCCGAATGATGCGACCTCCTTGTTGAGCTGTTATATTGTGCTTTATTGACAAAGATTATGGATAACACCTTCTTTTATTCGTGAGTGCTATCCATAAAGGTTGTCAATATTTTAATTTACAATTTCTAAAATGCCAGCCATTCAAAGAAGTTATAATGTGCTTGATCCGCAGTAACGACAATGTGCGTGCGTGCGCTTGTGTTGGTGTACATGCCTTTGTGTGTGTAATGTAAGAAATGTCAAACCAAGAGAAACTTCACTGAAGGCCTCCTCTTCTTTAGATAAGGACATATGATCACTTTGTGGCGTCAAGAACAGTGCGTGAATATGATCGCATCTTTACGACAATCGACAGTCGTACGTCGAATGGGGGCTACGACTGTCCTTACATTACGTAGACAGAGGCCAGAGGTGCTGGTCCATCCAACCGAGTAACCTTATTGAAGGATCATCTTGTTCACATAATTAATATATGATTGATTTGTGGCGTCAAGAACAGTGCGTGAATATGGTCGTATCTTTACGACAATCGACAGTCGTACGTCGAATAGGGACTACAACTGCCGTTACATTAAGTTCGCATCGAAGAAATAGACCAGAGTTGCAGGGGACCTACGATCTTACCCGAGCCCATGTGTATGAAATGTCCCTCCAACCGACAAACTTCACTGAATGGTCATCCCGTACAGATGATGACATGTCATCAGTTTGTGGCTTCGGGAACAGTTCATTAATGATCTCAGCAATGAAACACTAAAATATGCAAATATCAGGAACCTATTTCACAAGATCATCTTCCCTTATAGTAATGTGTAATGATTCTTGCTGAGTGCCCATGCTTGTCGTCAGAGGCGACTAACGGGATCGGGTGGTCAGGCTCGCAGACCTGGTTGACGTCTTCGTATCCCAATTGCGTAGACGGTTCACTCCCAAAAGACAGACCACCCATTAGACAGACTCAATGAGTACACTAATTAGCTGAGCCATGCTGTCAACCCCTATTTAATTAATGAGCTGACCCAGAGTCACTACAGAGTATAGTAACAACACACTCCTATCTCCTGTGCCCTTCTCAAAACATAAACTAATCCTTTTACTGAACAGGACAGAATAGAACTGAAATTTTATTCTAAAAAATCACGTTTTGTGACACAGAGAACATACAGCATATTGATACATATTAAAATATTGAACAAAGTGCAGTTTTGAAAAATTTGGCAACTTTAGGGTTAAGTGGTGAATAATCACATTTCCTGAGATAAAGACATTTTTCAATAGTTGGATGTTGACACAAATATTGGGGAAGAAATTGATTTCTGAGGGCATTTAGTGCTGGACAGTATAATTTAAAAGTGAAGTTCATCACAGACATCTAAATTCACACTATGTTTCCATTCTTTACAATACTGGTCAAACACATTCAAAGGTTTTTGCAATCCATCACTAGTTTCAGCTAATATGACTGACTGACTGACTGAGGTTGGTTTTACGCCGCTTTTAGCAATATTCCAGCAATATCACGGCGGGGGACACCAGAAATGGGCAGACACACATTGTGCCCATGTGGGGATTCGAACCCGGGTCTTCGGCGTGACGAGCCAACGCTTTAACCATTAGGCCACCCCACCGCCCCTTCAGCTAATATGACAGGATCGTCAGCGTAAAGTAATATCAACAACTTCAATTTCAAGCTGTCCTTAATAAGCTTACTTACATGTTCGAGGCCAGTTACATCCTGTTCATAAAGAAAACACTCAAGATCATGCAAGTATGAATGACTGGAGAATAGTTGTTGAATTATTTTTGCAAATAACTGGAGAACAGGATGTTTTTATTACTTTAGATTATTTGAAGATGGAAGTGAAAAAGGATTTATAAAATACAGTACAAGCAAAGTAAATGGAGAACGGGACGTTTTACAAAAATATTTTTGCCATGACCCTTTTTCCATGACTTTTTCCGATCACCCTTCTATATGGCTACCTGTATGCCAAGAACAAGGTAACCAGGAAAAATGATGATGTTCAAGTGACTTTCTAATAAGTGTTATCTGTGCACTGACAAACATGTAATTAAGAAATACAGTTTGGTCTACCACCATGTATAGTGTAATAAAACACACTTTCGCCCTGAACTATTATAGTTAAAGTACGAGGACGCTTGCGTCCGAGTGCTTTAACGTTATAATAGTTCAGGTGGTTATAGATGTTTATAAACGTCTGCATATGTTTGATGGGTTTATGTCCTTTGAGATCAGTAAATATATAACAATGTCCTCAAATTGAAAACTCCATCCCTTTCAAACGGCTATAAAATTTAATGAAGATGGTTTTAGAGCCATCAGTGTCTTGTCTCACATTGACACCCGTAGGTATCGGCTTGACGGGACGGGAGCAGGGGATCTCTACTCTCATTGCCCCAGATCTCTGCATGTGGGACGCTCTTCCCCATTTGGATGAATGGTGAGTTCCCTACGGCAGTCGTAATTATTCGCCTTGCACTCCGGGTGGCCTCTTTCCAGAGGGTTATCACATATTACAACTGTCTTAATCACAGGTTTCCCAACTGAGTAAATATTCTGTAATCCCCGAAAGGTAATATATTGTAGTACTGACATGAAGGTAGACAGATAGATCTGGATTTATTTGCGCTCAGGTGTTTTATTAGTAACTGGCGAGGGATGTGACAATATTTTCGGATTTACTTTGATTGTAGCGAGACTCGAAGGGTTTAGCTGCCATATACATCACTTCAAATTGTAGCATTTCTTCAGCATTGTTTGCTCGTTCTGCTTTTGTTTTTTGTAAAGTGGGCCACTGGCTCTGATTAACATTGCAATTTCCGCTAGACAATGATCAACCGGTCTCCCCAAATGTATATTACTTTACCAAGGCGTTTATACTGTAGATCTGGTAACCTGCAGTGACCTGTTACGATGTAGTGTTAAGGAGTACAATGCTGTTAGGGGGTAAAATTGTTGTTGTGGAGATACACTCCTGTTAGGCGATGCAGCGTTGTTTGGGATACAATTGTTGTTAATGAATAGTGTTGCTAGAGAATACATTGTTGTTTGGGAATACAATTTTTGTGTGGAGATGCACTCCTGTTAGGCGATAGCGCGTTGTTAGGGGATACAATTGTTGTTAATGAATAGTGTTGCTAGAGAATACATTGTTGTTTGGGAATACAATTTTTGTGTGGAGATGCACTCCTGTTAGGCGATAGCGCGTTGTTAGGGGATACAATTGTTGTTAATGAATAGTGTTGCTAGAGAATACATTGTTGTTTGGGAATACAATTCTTTTTTGGAGATACACTCTTGTTAGGCGATACCGCGTTGTTAAGGGATACAATTGTTGTTAATGAATAGTGTTGCTAGAGAATATACATTGTTGTTTGGGAATACAATTTTTTTATGGAGATACACTCCTGTCAGTCGATACCGCGTTGTTTGGGATACAATTGTTAATGAAGTGTTGCTAGAGAATACATTGTTGTTAGGGATACAATTTTTGTGTGGAGATACACTCCTGTTAGGCGATACCGCGTTGTTAGGGGATACAATGGTTATTAATGAATAGTGTTGCTAGAGAATACATTGTTGTTAGGGATACAATTTTTGTAGGAGATACACTCCTGTTAGGCGATACCGCGTTGTTAAGGGATACAATTGTTGTTAATGAATAGTGTTGCTAGAGAATACATTGTTGTTTGGGAATACAATTTTTTTGTGGAGATACACTCCTGTTAAGCGATACCGCGTTGTTAAGGGATACAATTGTTGTTAATGAAAAGTGTTGCTAGAGAATACATTGTTGTTTGGGAATACAATTTTTTTATGAGATACACTCCTGTTAGGCGATACCGCGTTGTTAGGGGATACAATTGTTGTTAATGAATAGTGTTGCTAGAGAATACATTGTTGTTAGGGATACAATTTTTTTATGGAGATACACTCCTGTTAGGCGATACCGCGTTGTTAGGGGATACAATTGTTGTTAATGAATAGTGTTGCTAGAGAATACATTGTTGTTAGGGATACAATTTTTTTATGGAGATACACTCCTGTTAGGCGATACCGCGTTGTTAGGGGATACAATTGTTGTTAATGAATAGTGTTGCTAGAGAATATACATTGTTGTTTGGGAATACAATTTTTTATGGAGATACACTCCTGTCAGGCGATACCGCGTTGTTTGGGATACAATTGTTAATAAAGTGTTGCTAGAGAATACATTGTTGTTTGGGATACAATTTTTGTGTGGAGATACACTCCTGTTAGGCGATACTGCGTTGTTAGGGGATACAATTGTTGTTAATGAATAGTGTTGCTAGAGAATACATTGTTGTTTGGGAATACAATTTTTTTGTGGAGATACACTCCTGTTAGGCGATACCGCGTTGTTAGGGGATACAATTGTTAATAAAGTGTTGCTAGAGAATACATTGTTGTTTGGGAATACAATTTTTGTGTGGAGATACACTCCTGTTAAGCGATACCGCGTTGTTAGGGGATACAATTGTTGTTAATGAAGTGTTGCTAAATGGAATGACCTAGATGCAGTCCTGTAATTTATAGTTTAGTCTTTCAATTCTCTGTAATATTAGCTAGCATCTCAATTGTTTAATCTATATTCCAAGTATCAAATGCTATACATTGTCTGCTTTTTATTATGCAACATGTACCATTTTACTCTACCCACATATCTTGTTCAACTGTAGCCAAGTAAAGTGGATAAAAATACTTTACAAAACAAAAAAGTGTTGCTAGGGAATATATTGTTGTTACGGGATACACTAGTGTTAGAGAATGCATTGTTGTTGGAGAATACACTGTTGTCGATGGATATACTGTCAAAAATATATAATGTTGTTAGAGAATACATTGTTGTTATGGAATACATTGTTGTTTGAAAATGCATTGTGGTCAGGGGATACGCTGTTGTTAATGTACAGTGTTGTTAAATAATACCCAGTTGGAATACAATGTTGTTAGAGGATACAATGTCGTTAGAGGATACAATGTCGTTAGAGGATACAATGTCGTTAGAGGATACAATGTCGTTAGAGGATACAATGTTGTTAGAGGATACAATGTCGTTAGAGGATACAATGTCGTTAGAGGATACAATGTTGTTAGAGGATACAATGTTGTTAGAGGATACAATGTTGTTAGAGGATACAATGTCGTTAGAGGATACAATGTCGTTACGTTAGAGGATACAATGTTGTTAGAGGATACAATGCTGTTAGAGGATACAATGTTGTTAGAGGATACAATGTCGTTAGAGGATACAATGTTGTTAGAGGATACAATGTTGTTAGAGGATACAATGTCGTTAGAGGATACAATGTTGTTAGAGGATACAATGCTGTTAGAGGATACAATGTCGTTAGAGGATACAATGTTGTTAGAGGATACAATACAATGTGTTAGAGGATAGAGGATGCAATGTCGTTAGAGGATACAATGTCGTTAGAGGATACAATGTCGTTAGAGGATACAATGTCGTTAGAGGATACAATGTTGTTAGAAGATACAATGTTGTTAGAGGATACAATGTCGTTAGAGGATACAATGTTGTTAGAGGATACAATGTCGTTAGAGGATACAATGTTGTTAGGAGATGCATTGGTGTCAGGAGATACAGTATCGTTTGGTTATATACCCTAGGGATACTATGTTGTAAGGGGATATAGTGTTGTTTAGGAATATGCCATTAGAGGATAGGGCGTTGCTAAGAATACAGTTGTTAGGGGACAGGACGTTATATTGATCTCAACCGGTTCACTTGACCCCCGCAGGTTCCATCCCGACCCCCTCTGAGGGAATAGTGAGCCGAACGGCCTTCCAGAGGGGGATAATCGGGTGCAACGAGACCCAACTCCAAGTGAGGGTGAAGAACTGTGGCGCCTTCAGAGTGTACTTCCTCAACAAGCTTAGCGGCTGCCCCGGGAAGTACTGTTTCGGTAAGTCGCCTCCCTGCCTCGCCCAAACACCATTAAACCATTGTGAGCGTGTCACGACCAGTTGGTGAAGTTAATTCTTAGCCAATAATTCACTAGGCGAGTAAAGGTGACGCCACTATGGTCTTTATGCAAATCTATGGAAAAAAAATAAATTATGTGTCAACGAATACCATGGTTTCAGTCAGAGAAATCAATAGATTGTAATGAGTGAGTGAGTTTAGTTTTACGCCGATCTCAGCAATATTCCAGCTATATGGCGGCGGTCTGTAAATAATCAAGTCTGGACCAGACAATCCAGTGATCAACAGCATGAGCATCGATCTGCGCAGTTGGGGACCGATGACATGTGTTAAAAGTCAGCGAGCCTGTCCACCCGATCCGGTTTGTCGCCTCTTACGACAAGCATGGGTTACTGAAGATCAATATTCTAACCCGGACCTTCATGGTGTTCAGATTGTAATGATTTTCAGCAGTAGAATTAACAGGTCCCCATGATCCTCAAACACCCGCCGTGTCGTAGGGACATTTACATTGACAATGTCTTCATGATTTGGTTGGTTGGATTTTTCACGCCGCACTCAGCAATATTCCAACTATATGGAGTCGGTCTGTAAATAATCCAGTCCGAACCAGACAATCCAGTGATCAACAGCATCAGCATCAATCTATGCAAATGGGATACGATGGCATGTTTCAGCCACCCGATCACGTTAGTTGCCGCTTATGACAAGCAAGGGTTACTGAGGACCAATTATATACGGGATCTTCTCGGGTTATGTCTTGAGATCACATTGACGTGATTGAATTCCTTTCCGGTAAATAGTCCTAAAATACTGCTTGCCACACAACACCACATGGAACATGACTACAAATATCACTGTTACCTTGTAGACTACGTTGAGAAATGCCCCCCCAGGACAGAGCTCCCCAACGGGGTACCAGCCATGCACACGTGAGTAACCCCAGAAACCAGCTCCTATTAATGTTTCAGCACCAAAGAAGTTTTGCTCGAGAACATGTCCAAATTATGAAGTGTTTCTTATTCTGTTTCAGTCAAACACCACTGCTAATACATTGACATGGTGATACCACGAGATTTCATCTTGCAGAAGAATTCCAATATTTTTATGTATTTCATTCATTCTTTTCATGAATTGAAAATAATAAAGTGTGAGTTAGTTAGGTTTTACGCCGCTTTTAGCGATATCCCAGCAATGTCTGGAGGACACCAGAAATGTGCTTCACACATTGTAATCATGAGGGGAATCGAACCCGCCCCTTCGGCGTGACGAGCGAACGCTTTAACCACTAGGCTACCCACTGTCCCCCGAAAAGGAAATCAAATCATTATGACTTCAGTGATTTGCGTTGACTTGTCCTTTCAAAATATCTGTTTGTTCAGCCTCGATTCCAATGTCGGCAAGCGTAAAAGCGGAAGTGCGGCCATGGGTGAAATCCCACAAACTGACAGACGTCAGCGGCCGGAAACTACATTTCAACTGCACCCGCCTGCACGACACAGCAACGACGTATCTGTACGACGTGGACTGGTACATTGACAACCGTCTGCGCAAGAGTTACCGCAATGTTCCGAGTTCTCAGTACTACCAGACGACTGCTCTGATCCAGGAAGCTAGCTGGCGACTCCCAATGACGGTAAGTCTTTTCACGGTGTGATGCAGTGGTATATGATTGATGTGGATTCGAACCAAGACTCACTCAAATAGTAATCCTTTGGTATTAAGAGTTACCCCTCAAACTGTTGACTGACATCGGGGAGTACCGGGGTTGGTGCCAGGAACACAGCCATTCTGACACATTGGGTAATGCAGAAGGCCGCAGTGTTGGGGGGCGCATCTTCTCAAACGTTCTTGGTGGGTTCGATTCTGACTGTGCCAGGACCACCTGAACCCTCTGTGCCCCATTCATATATTTTAAGTTTTAAACAATCATAATAATAGTAATAAAATACCACTCACTCACTTACTCAGGGTCCTACTATTTGTTTTGGTCTTTTTGCAGGTGAAGTGCTCGTTTAAAGCTAAAACAACACCAACCGGAAAATTCAGCAAGACCTTCACCAGTGCAGACTTTTTTGCTGGAATAAAAGTGAGCAAAACGTTGTATTTATATTTGTGAATGTACCTTTGTATCAGGGCCAGAATTGGTCTTCAGTTACCCATGCATGTAAGCAGGGCCAGAATTGGTCTTCAGTTACCCATGCCTGTAAGCAGGGCCAGAATTGGTCTTCAGTTACACATGCCTGTAAGCAGGGCCAGAATTGGTCTTCAGTTGCACATGCTTGTAAGCAGGGCCAGAATTGGTCTCCAGTTACACACGCATATCGTAAGTGGCGACTAACAGGATCCGGTAAAGTTTGCTAACTTGGATGACGCATGTCATCGTATCCTAGTTTTGATGCTCATGATGTTAATCTCTGGATTAAGAAAGTAAGATTCTTTATGGATAACAACTTCTTTTATTATATATGATGCGACGTTTCGGTATGGATTCTTATACCGTTGTCAAGCAAGAGTGAAGTACTACAGCACAGAACAGACTTATATACATCAACAGGGATTAAGTAATAACAACATGTAGGTATGAATCAAGGGGAGTAACAACAACAAGGCACTGTGGCAATAGTCACCAACTTCTAAATGCCAATCAAACAGATCAATCTCTGGATTGTTAGGTCCAGACTCAATTATTTACAAACTGCCGTCATATAGCTGGAATATCGCAGCGTAAACAACAGGATCCGGTAAAGTTCGCTAACTTGGATGACGCATGTCATCGTATCCTAGTATTGATGCTCATGATGTCAATCTCTGGATTATCAGATCCAGATTCGACTATTAAACAACAAATTTACATACATCCTCTTCTACCCCAGATAAGCAATCCCGTCAACACTATACCGGAAGGAAGCTCAGCCTCCGTGACCTTCACCTCCACAATTCCCGTTCCTTGTGTCACCGACGTGCCAGTCGACTGCATCATCAACTTCGAGACCACCATCTCCTCCACCAACTTCACGTGCACGAGGGTGTCCGGTTCGACCAGTGTGAACGTCCCTGGCGTGTGTGGCTTCAGCTTCGACGGTAGACGATGGAACAGCCCCCAGTCCATGAGGATCATGGCGATCACTAACGGCCTGAACAGGAACCCCACGGCTCCGGCCGTCCTCCGACTTCAGTCCTCTGACTACAGCAGGATCCTGCCCCTATGGTCAGACTACAGGCTGCCCGAGATACAGGTCAGTGATTAGTAATATCAGCGATAATTTCATATTCATGGGGAAGGAGCCCGTTTCACAAAGCTATCGTAGCGCTACGACTGTCGTAAGGTGAGGAGGTGAAATTGGGTTTAACGTCGTGCTTGAGAATATTTCGCTCATATGAAGACGTGCATGCGTGTGGTTGTGGATGCGTGGCTGCTTGTACTAGCCCAGACTGAAGCTGGTTTTATAGTGCTAGCTCACAGGGTTTTTTCTTGGTCTTAGACATGTAACTCAGCTGTTTCAAATTGTCGAACTGAGTTTGAAACTTGAGTAAAACCTTAGTTTCTTTTGAGAAATCGGATCCTCGTTGTTGTTGGGTTTTTTCAAATAGTAGCATTTAGAGTTATTTGTAGCTGCATTTCGTAACGTTATACCAATATCATGATTAAGCGGACTGGGGAAACTCTAAATAAACGATTAGAATAATTCCTTTGGAAAAGGGTATTGTCGCCAAATGTGATCATGTTTCTGTGTTTAACAAAGGGTGTAGGACCCTCTCGTCCATCCCTTCCCTTCCTAGTCTAAACATGTTTAGGTTTTGGGAATGTTTTGTTTAGGTGGTGTTTAGGCTGTGAGATAATAGCTCATTTCATTTGTTTAGACTCTAAAGCTGTAAGTAGTCCCGTGGAATTCTGAGTAAGAACTGATCTTCTCTAACCCGTGCTTGTCGTTAGAGGCGACTAAAGGTATGGCTGACGTGGCTGATAAACACCATCGTATCCCAATTGCGTAGATCGATGCTCATGATGTCAATCACGGGATTGACTAGTCTCTATTTTTAATTAAACATCATACAAAGGAAGTAAACGTAATAGAAACTGGGAAATACAACTGCTAAAACATCAGCCTGAAGCTGAACATGTAAAACCATTATTCGCTTGCTACACTGGCACTTTTATCCGACTCATATACACTCAAAGATGGACTTTACTGCAGTTTCTTACAGCTTGTGCCAGTGTCGTTTTTAAGTGGTGACAATACAACAAAATGGTTATAATCTTTCATTTGTTATAACCAGTGATATGGCTGCCATCAAGGCATGTTATAAATAGGAGGGGCGGTGGGGTAGCCTAATGGTTAAAGCGTTGGCTCGTCACGCCGAAGACCAGGGTTCGAATCCCCACATGGGTACAATGTGTGAAGTCCATTTCTGGTGTCCCCCGCCGTGATGTTGCTGGAACATTGCTAAAAGCGGCGTAAAACCAAACTCAGTCAGTCAGTCAGTATAAATAGGAACAACATTTACAGTTAGGATTAAAGACGTTAAGGAACATCCGATTGTTATCATATGTAAATGGTCATGTCATATGCAGCTGGACTGTTGCCGATAGTTGCCTTAGAGAGCACACAAACAGCAATATTGTGCTCTTATTGGTCTTCCAGGCAAAAGTGGCAGACAGGAACCGAAACGTTGTCAGGAATGTGTGCAGAGCTCACACCGACGTCCAAATCAACACATTCGATGGAGGGTAAGTGCCGAAATCTGATTAAAATACCCCGATAAAAGACAATAAGATAACATTTGCCTCTATTCCCTACTTTTATAACCTACATGGTTTTTTTAACGACCTGACCTGTGAAGACCCGGGTTAGAAGTGATCTTCAGCAACCCATGCTTGTCGTAAGAGGCGACTAACGGGATCGGGTGGTCAGGCTCGCTGACTTGGTTGACACATGTCCTCGTATCCCAGTTGCATAGATTGATGTTCGTGCTGTTGATCACTGGGTTGTCTGGTGACTGACATGACAAATTGTATTCACCCAACCATTTACTACATATTTTCTCGTCCCAAAACGTAAAACTAACTACCTACGTAACAAACTATCATCGGTGTAGTTTTCATCTTGAGTGTCTTCCAAATTCGAAACCAGGGACCGCCATAATTTCCACACAGGGGAAAGCAAGCGTTGGGTCTGTCATGAGTGTCTAGGGCTGCGCAATATAATGGTTTAATTTACCGTTGACTGAACGTACGATACGCTGGTTGAAAACCGGTATTTTGACTTGCATTCGAATCCCGGAAACATGGGCTTGTTTCATTTGTGCCAAATATTCTTCACATTTTTATTTTATCATGATTAAAAGTTGTTATTAAAGCTTAATCAAGCATCGTGATTGTGTTGTGTTTTACTCTATAAATCATGCATTAACTCGCTTATAAGTAGTATTTTGTTTTAAAATACTTCAGGCAATATATTGCAATACATATCGCAATACATGCTTTCGCATCGCAATATATTGCAATATGAAAATTGGGTGCAATACCCACCCCTATGAGTGTCTCACTTAATATCTATTCCAGTATGGGTACATTTAGCATGCTGAAGTATGTGTGTTGTGTTTTGTTTGTATTCAAATGGAAATTGTTCTGCTTTTTTACAGATATTACGAGACTGGAGCCGTGGGTGTATATACACTGTACCGCCACCTATACAAACCCCTGTCGGTAAGGCACAATCTTCGTACACCGGGATACAACCAAAACAGTTCTAGACTATGAACATTACCAAGAAAGTCTCTCAGAACCTAGAGGATAAATCTAAAACGACTCCAACTCAACTCTTGAGTGGTGCTTTGTTTGTTTGTTGTTTTACGCCGCACTGACCAACAGTCCAGCTATATGGCGGCGGTCTGTAAATACTTGAGTCTGGACAAGACCGTTCGAGTCAGCAAGCCTGACCACCCGATCCCTTTAGTCGACTCTTACGACATCTATGTACGCTGAAGACCAGTTCTAACCCGGATCTTCACGGGTCGTGAATGATGTGGCATGTTTTCCCTAGCCTGAAATTAGGGATTGTCCTGGTCTCAGTTTGGATATATTTTTGGTAGGTTTATATGAATTTATTTTAGGGGCAAAATGTCTTTTTACGAACAAATGTGATCCCAAGTATAAATTTGTCGATGATATCAACAAATGATGACGTCACAAACATTCGCAGTGGCTAATTTGACGTTAAGCCAAATTGCCACTTTTCAAACTGCATATTATTCTAAGGTTTTGTGTTTGAAACATAATCAGATTCTACCAATCCAAAAATATTTATTATCATTCAAATGTTATGCTATTTTATATTTTAAATTTAAATTTTTAACCGGTAAAAATTATGACTTACCTATTCAGTGTGGATATGTTTGTGACGTCATCAGTTGATGTGAAAGAGGGTTTCAAGGTGTCCACCATTTCTCTGTGTGTCCAGGTAATGACCAAGACACAAACTTGCAGATACGGTACTTGTAGTTGTGCAATCGCCATCCACGCCGGCAAAGACATGTTTATGGTTTACGCATGTATGAATCAGTGGATCGTCAAGAGAGACGGATGCAACACTAACAGCTACCTCGAGGTGTCTCAGCTGAATTCGGGAAAAAGATATCAGGTTGGCTGACAGTGCAGGGACACCCAAAACTTACTCCATACATGATTGTACTTTTATTGGGAATAGCACCCTAGTCTTCGACTAGACGATCTAACGATTTAGTCGCTAGGCTACCTCCCACAAATGTGTTGATACACTCTTCAAAAAAAAGAAACGCATAAGACATTTTAGAAGAATTTATTGCGTTAGTTTATGAGCAATTAATTTCAATGGTAAATGTGAAAATTCACACGACTATAGACAAAGACTTCGCCAACACAACAGCTGGTGTTTCTGTTTACTTTATTCCACAAGATGGCGTCAAAGTCAGTATTTTGTATGGCCACCGTTGGCAGCAATTTCTGGTCGGCTTCGTCTCGGCACAGACTAGATAAGTCGACGAAGTCGCTCTTGCAGAATTCTTCCCCACTCTTCCTGCAATGCGATGGCCACTTGTGGAAGTGTCTTGACGTTGACGTACACGTTGATCGAGTTCATCCCATTGGTGTTCTATCGGGTTTAGATCTGGTGATCGGGAAGGCCATGGCAAGACATTGACATTAGAATTGGCAAAGTTGCGGAACATGACGCGTGTTGTATATGAAGTAGCGTTGTCATGCTGGAACAACTCTCCTGTCGGTCCATAATCGGAAGCATGTGATGTGCAAGGACTTTACTGATGCTGTCAACTTCCCCTGAACCACCACTAAATCAGATCTTTGTGTGCCGGATATGACACCCCAAAGCATGACACTGTCTCCACCGAATCTGTCGACCTGCCGAATGCACTTAGGGGCAAAACATTCATTTCTCCGACGATAAACACGCTGTCTTCCATCTCGCCGATGGAGAAGGAATCGTGATTCATCAATAAAACAGACTCGCCTTCAGTTCTAAGGTTCCAGTTCCGGACTTTACGACACCATCGCATACGAGTACGATTAATCAGCCAATTGCAGACTGCGACTCCCGCCCCTCCCTCTTAACCTCCCCACACCCCTCTTCAAGGCGGCCTATGGCGATGTTTCGATTGGCGACGATGATTTCCTCTTTTCCAGGCCAAAACGAATGACAAAATTAAACACAACGTTTGCCTTTTTATAGTGATCGATACTATACCGCATACTTTTCCGCTTACTTGCACGTGCATTTAGCTTTGTATATTTTCTTGGTGTCGCTTTGGCGATTATTTATTCAAACCCATCTGAAACAAGGGGAACACTTAAAATTGCCGCTTTTCGGTGCTGAAGCTGGTAACAAGCACACACAGATGACGTTTTGGAAAGAAATAATAATATATTTATATTGTTTTGCAACGTGAGTCTACTATTCTCAAAATCACCTACACGCTCCTTCTTTGAAGAGTGTATTTAATCAGAGAATTAAGGATTAAAGAAGAGCATTACCTCTTACATTTGCATCTGCTTTCGTCGTAAGTACCTTGGTTATCATTAATTGTTGCACTTTTTCGTCTAGGTTGTTATGCCGACTGGAACGAAAGTCGAGTTCTCCTACACCTCCCTGAACCTCCTTGACATCCAGATCTTCGCCTCCCCAGCAGACATCGGCAACACGGAAGGCCTGTGTGGGAACTTCAACGGTAGACGGCAAGACGACAACTCAACTCTGGCTACGCTATTCCTGTACGTCAACGTTTAGCTTCTGGGTCTGTTCGCAGTGAGCGAGGGATTTGATTTAATTCCGTGTTTCTGTTAAATATCGTGTCATCTTTTGTAAGGGAACGACCCAGGTGGATATCGGGTGAGAATAGGTCCCCATAAACCTTAATCGTAAACTCAACAAAATGGATCGGGTCTGATGATTCATTGTTGTCCACGTATACTTACAAGGCGTGGGTCGTTGCTTACGATATAAATCACTGGATTCTCTGGTCAAGTCGTCAAATATTTATATGAGACTCGACCAAATTTTGCATGGTCTAAGAGTTTATTATAACTTATCAAGTCGACGTTGATATACATTGTAATACAAAAACTGAAAACTTTGCCAGTCGGGCCAGTGACTGTGGAGATTTTGACCCGACTGGATTTTTTTTACCAGCTATTTCGCACAATGCCAGTGCGACGTTGAAAACAAATACAAGAGCGAGAATGGCGATTTATTTTGTACAAGTATGCTATTTGTTTGTGGCTGTCGACTGTATGCAAGCTGTATCTCTACAACCTGTTAATAGTCGAATCCTGGCTAGACTAATCTTCTATTGATATTCCAATACAGTCGGGGTACGGAGATAGACAGTCAATCAATACTTGCAACCAAACAACGAGACGAATCTTGCCACTAGGTGTTATTTTGGGGGGCAATATTGTAGCAATACCACGGCAGGGGCACAAGAAACGGGCTTCACACATAAAACCCATTCGGCAATCGAACCCAGCGAGGGGCGAACGCTTTATCCATTAATCTATCCCACTGCCCCATATACCCAGAACATAGAAACACATTAAAGGGACAACTTGTGAATTGGTGGTTGTAATTTATTATGAACGTTGAAGCGGACTTTGGAATATGGGTCTGCAGAATTTTGTTTCTGCAGTCTTTTGTTGTTTTTTTGTCTTACAAAAGAATTTTAACCATTCACGGCTAGTCAATCACAGGAATCCATGGTGATTGAGTTAAAGACGATGTACCAGTTTCCTGTAACCCAGGAGCACCGGAATGGTGCTAACAGACCAAGAAACATCAGAAGGAATCTGAGACTCGGACTTACAATCATATATTAAAGAAACGACTAAGGGTAAGGGAAGTATGCGACACCTAAGACGACTAGGCACTCGTATGTTCCCTCAAGTAGATGCAGGGTCTCAGCCTAGTGATTAAAGCGTTGGCTCATCACACCGAAGGACCGGGTTCGAATCCTCACATGGGTAGAAAATGTGAATCCCATTTCTGGTATTCCCCGCCGTGAGTTTGTTACATTGCTGCTAAAGGCACATCAAACCATACTCATATGTCATATCTCGAAATATATGCTAACATTAAACCACACACACACACCCCAAGTTTGAAGCCTTGTTTGCTTGCAGCCATAGTAACGTTGGGGGTAGTACTGCGTTCATCCAGGCAGCCCGGGGGGTCGCGGACCCTCCCCCCTACCTGTGTCTCTGCGCCAGAAATAACAGGATTCCTGGGACAGCTGCCTTCGTGAACAACGTCACCTGCGACTGGAGGGAATCCTTCCACTGCTCCAACATCGAGTGGACGGCCAAACCGTGCGATCATCGTCATCGTCGCGACCTGCATCTAATGGAGGAACACGAACCCAGTGATGACGTTGTTGTAGACGCCCCTCCCGTCAAGGTACATGGGGACACACGTGACTGACTTCAGACGATGTGTTCCCTTATTGAAGATTATTTAGACAATGTAGAAATGTCATCATTCAAAATACAATAGGGCCCGTAAGTAGGTCACGGCACTTCGCGAGACCTTAGTACTTCCGGTGACAAACAACGTTTCGAAAAGGTGTGAAAACGTGATGGTTGTAAGTTGACAGTAAGGAACCGATAATCCTTGCAGGAATAACAAATCTGCTCTAACCATCCCCAAATTAGCCAACTGTTACGACTGTCAACATCTGTGACAGCTAAGTATGGTGTACACTTGGTCCGGCCTAGTAAAGTCATATTTGGCGGTCGCGCAATATGGAACCAGAACTGGTTCTTGAATATACGCTTGTCACCTGAAATCTGGTACCGGAAGTAAGCTGGGCCCTGTCTCGCATATCGCAAGTTAGCACGCGCAAGGGAACTGGGAACCAGTTTTGTACCGTCTAAGATATCTAAGAAGTGTAAACCTCACTTCCGGCTCCGAATATCAATTCTCATAATAACCCGCATAAGCTGCTCCATACCAGACTAGGGTGTTTACAAGCGTGCGCATTAGGGCTGGGACGGGTCCACATTTTCTACCCGGGTACCCCACCACCAAATTTGCAAGAAATGGCAATAAATCCTTTAGATCGGAGGCTAAAATTTCGAGTTTTTCAATATCTTAATCAAAAGCAGTGACTGCATATTATGTCTAAATTTTCAAAGACAATACAACCTTTTAATCATGAAAGAATAACATATGACATTGTAGAATCCTTTAGTCACATGATCATAACGGGTCAGGGTATTGAGACGGGTATACCCGGTAGGGCTGCGCAATATAACCGGTTTACCGGTATTTACCGGTTCAGACATGAAAACGATGCGTATTGCGATACGCTGATCGAAAACCGGTATTTTGACTTGCATTCGGAAAACTTCGTAACACTCGGAAATCTTCGGATATTTCCTTGTTTCATTTGTGCCAAATATTCATCACATTTTTAATTTATCATGATTAAAAGTTGTTATTAAAGCTTAATCAAGCATAGTGATTTTGTTGTGTTTTTGCTCTATAAATCAAGCATTAACTCGCTTGTAAGTAGTATTTTGTTTAAAAATACTTCAGGCAATATATTGCAATACATATCGCAAAACATGCTTTCGCATCGCAATATATTACAATATGAAAATTCTGTGCAATACCCACCCCTAATACCCGGGTCCAATTCATTAGCCACCCGTCCCAGGTATCCAGGTTACCCGTTACAGCCCTTGTGCGCGTTTCCCTTATTTAAGTCTGTACACTATATCATTTGCTGACATGTTTTACAAAAAGGTAACATTTTACTGACATACTAAGAAATTTGTTTTCAAAAATCATTTTAAGTGCAAGCATGAACACACACGAAGACACACTAGATGGAACAGCAATCCATATAGTTGCTGTGTCTACGTTGTACCTTGAACCTTGAACCTTGAACCTTAATTTGTGTGGCCCCCTGTCTACCTAAAAGAGTAAACGCGCTGGGCGCATTCATGCAAACAAGCGCACAATGAACTAAATCTAACATATAAACATCACCGCCGACCCGAATCCCATAAAGTTGCTGTGTCTTTGATTGAATCTTGAACCTGAGTATGACTGAGTATCCCTACATCGGGACCGGTTTAGAGCCAAACTGGAACAGTCCCCACTTTTCTTTTCTCAGCGCGTGGCACGAAGCACCTGGACAACGGCTTCCGCACGTGCCAAATGTCTGGAGATATTCCGTCAATTCCGCTCTTTCAACAAGTGTGTGGAGTTACCTGACGTTACAATTGACCTCGTCCTCGACGACTGTGCTGCCGACGTCGTGGTAAGTGTCGTCGTTAACGTCGACTCTGCTACTGTAGTAACTACACGTCCTCTTAACACTCTATGAATGTTCTATGGTTGCCTGTAACAGTTGAATACCCCTAACAAACAGACAAGTCAAATTACAGTCAAAGATAGGACGGCGGTGGGGTGAAGCGTTCGCTCCTCACGCCGAAGACCCGGGTTTGATTCCCCACATAGCTGGAATATTGCTCAGTGCGGCGTAAAAACTAACCCACATGGGTACAATGTGTGAAACCAATTTCGGGTGTCCACCTCCGTGATATTGCTGAAATATTGCTAAAAGCGGCGTAGAACTAAACTCACTGGCTCACTTAAGTAAGTGAATGTAGGTTAACGCCGCAGTCGGCACTTTTCCAGCTAAATCTCGGCGGGTTGTAAAACTGAATCTTTACTAAGCAAACAAGCGACTGAAACTGTAGATCGATTCTTAATGATGTTAATCACTGGGTTGTCTGGTTCAGTCTCGATCGTTTAACGAACGCTGTGAAATCACAATAGACAACAAGCAAACGTTTTCCCATAGATGTATGACAAGGTATGGTTTGTTGTTTTACGCCGCACTCAGCAATATTTCAGCTGTATGGCGGCGGTCTGTAGATAATCGTGTCTGGACCAGACCATCCGGTGTTCAACAGCATGAGCATCAATCTACGCAACTGGAATACGATGACATGTGTCAACCAAGTCAGCGAGCCTGACCACCCGATCCCGTATGACAAGCATGGGTAGACTGAAGACCAATTCGAATGGTGTAGAATACATGCCACCTGTCTTTGACAGCTGACCGGGACCACAGACTGGGTGCCGATCGCTCTGGAACTGATCAAGGGACAGTGCATCAACGTCCTCGACGTCGACACGGAGGTGTGGGAGAAGACGCAGCCGGGGACGACGATGTCAGTGGGAGACGCTATCCTTCAAGAAGCCAAATGTCCAAATGAATGCAGTGGAAACGGGCACTGTGTGAAAGGTAAGTGAGTTTGGTTTTATGCCGCTTTTAGCAATATCCCAGCAACATCATGACGGGGGACACCAGAAATGGGCTTCATGCATTGTACCCATGTGGGGAATCGAACCGGGTCTTCAGCTTGACGAGCGAACACTTTACCCATTGGGCTACCCCGCCGCCCCGTGAAAGGTAAGGTATGTCCCGATGTGTGTACACGGGCACAGTATATAGAGGTAAGATGTGGTTTAGTGTATGGAGACCAGGTCACAAATCAGCTGAAGATAAGGAATGTTGGTCACGGAGATTCCTTGGATGGTTGACCGTGTTTGGCCGCTGGACTCTTGAGAGTTTCTAGGACTCTAAATGAAGCACACATGACACCGTGGTCTCACTTTAGGCAAGTGAGTTTCTTCAAAATTGCCTCTATTCACCCAGCAGTGGATGGGTACCAAGTAGGATAAGATGGTTATATGACTGTTAACCTTCTAGTCATGGTAAATGGTTTTGCGCATGATTTGTCCTTATCGCCACTGCGCGCATTTGGGCTAGTGGCCTCTTTTAGGTGGATTTTAGAAGCGCAACAAATGTAAAGTATTAAACATGTGTGTGTGTGTGCGTGCGTGTGTCTTTATGTGCGGGCACAGTGTTAGAGGTATGGTATGTACTGATGTATGTGGTGGACACGGGCAAGCTAGTATCACTCCATCATACCAAAAGTATCATCATTGCTTTGTGTTTTGCGCTATGCTATAGACGTGCACATTTATGTTGTCATCAGTATGGTGAAATATGTATCCAGGTGTTTGCACGTGCAACTCTGGGTTCGTGGAAGATGACTGTGCAGTCAACTTGAACGTACCACCACGTGTCACGAGACTGTCACGTGACGGGCTGTGTGACGTCGCCAACAGCACGTGTCTCGCCACCTACGTATACGGAGACAACTTCTACAACTCCACCGGCCTGAAGTGCCGCATCACTGAGATCCTGGTAGGTGATGTTGTCAACGATTCTGTCATCTCTGCAATTACCAACGCGTTGGCCTCATTCACTGTGATGAAGTGCGTCCCTACGGCTAACCTACGATCGTGGGTTCAAATCTCATATTTGCGCTGGTTCGTAGAGACCATGTCCATGTTCGTTAGTTTCAGCAATGTGGCTTCGGGCTTCCTTCCTGTTTGTTTGCTTGTTTGACGCTGCGTTGTGTCAACCGAGTCAGCGAGTCTGACCACCCGATCCCGGTAGTCGCCTCTTATGACAAGCATGGGTTACTGAAGATCTATTCTAACCGGGATCTTCACGACCAGCTTCCTTCCTCATGAAACGAGGGACACGCTGTGGCATAGTCTGTTCAAACCAAAATGTCAAACTTGAAACATAAATATGACATTTCAAATTTCAAATCCTAACATCTACCTTGAGGTGTCTCAGCTGAATTCAGGAAGACGATATCAGGTTGGCTGACAAAGCAGGTACACCAAAAAACTTACTCCATACATTGTATCCTTGTTATGAATAAACCCCGAGCCGAGACGATCGAACGCTTTAGCCACTTAACTTACCCCCAACCCACCACCACCCCTGCCTCAAAGGTTTGTTGATGTTTGCTTCAGGGAATTACATTTGAAACCTTAAAGTTCTAATAACAGACCCCATATCTGTGTGAAGATCCGGGTTACAATTGGTCTTCAGGGCCTAGATTTTCGAAGCTCGCTTAGCGCTAAGATCGTCGTAAGTTAATGTTAATGTATCGCACCTACGACTATCTTAGTGCTCAGAGAGCTTCGAAAATCTGGGCCCAGAAACCCATGCTTGTCGTAAGAGGCGACTGACGGTGAGGTGAAATGGGGTTTAACGTCACACTTGAGAATATTTCGCTCATATGACGACGTGCGTGCGCGTGTATGTGTGGCTGCTTGTACTAGCCCAGACGTTAGCTGGTGTTATATCTGATAACTTGGAAAGACGATGTCTTGGTAATATTTTAAATGAGACATCCTGGGATAGTCCTATCTTAAACAATAGAAATGAGGTGATATTCGTACAGTATCATCTTCCTGTTCTAGGTGAGCGAGAAGGTCGTCCAGGTGGACGCGAGGGCAATCGACGTAGCTGCAGAATTTGAAAACTTCAAACAGGTGAACGGTTTTTGTGAGGATGGGTACACTTATAGCGTTGTATTTTCTTCATGATATCTGTTCAAAGACCTGCTATTTATCAGTGGAAAGGCTTGGTAAAAACTCATCAATCCACCCAACCATCACTCAATCTCTCTCAACCGCCCAGTCATTCAAATCAATGGTACACATATGTAGAAGGGCACTGAAGATGGTGAAAACTCACCCACCCTCTCACGCTCGCACGCACGCACTCAACCACCTACCTATTTAAAGCAATGTGTTTGAAAGTTGTACTTGATACACCTTCGTAGAATGGTAAGGTGATGAAAACTCACTCACGCATTCACTCAATCACTTATGCACTCACTCAGCCACGCAATCAACAACGTACGCACTCACTCACTCACGCACTCCACGACGTTCGCATTCACTCATTCACGCACTCAACAACTTATGCACTCATTCATTTACGCAGTCAAGCACTCACCAACGTACGCACTCATTCATTCACGCACTCACCCTTTCAACAACTTATGTACTCACGCACTCATGCACTAAAAACTCAAAACTCATGCACTCATTCACGCGCTCAACAACTTATGCACTCACTCAGACATGCACTCAACAACATACGTACTCACTCAGGCACGCACAAATGCACTCAACAACGTACGCACTCACTCATTTACGCACTCACCCTTTCAACGTCTTATGCACTCACTCAGACACGCACTCATGCACTCAACAGCGTACGCACTCACTCATTCACGCACTCACCCTTTCAACAACTTATGCACTCACTCAGACACGCACTCATGCACTCAAAAACGTACGCACTCACTCCGGCACACACTCAACAACGTACGCACTCACTCATTCACGCACTCAACAACTTATGCACTCACTCACTCACGCACTCAAAAACTCACGTACTCACTCAGCCACGCGCTCACGCACTCAACAACGTACACACTCACTCATTCACGCACTCAACAGCTTATGCACTCACTCAGCCATGCACTCAACAACGCACACACTCACTCAGACACGCACACAAGCACTCAACAACTTAAGCACCCACTCAGCCACGCACTCAACAACGTACGCGCTCACTCACTCACTCACGCGCTCAAGAACTTATGCACTCATTCACGCACTCAACAACTTATGCACTCACACAGCCACGCAGTCATGCACTCGACAACGTACGCACTCATTCAGGCACGCACTCAACAACTTACGCACTTACGCAGCTCTCTAACACACTTAACCACCAACTCACCCATCCACCAGGGCACACACTAGGTCACTCACTTATCCACGCCGTCATCTACCCACTCACTCACACTTCATCTGTTACAGGTGAAGTGCGACTTCCCGGCGGCGACGAACATGGCGTCCACCCTTTTTGCTCTCGGTCTCCATGGTTACCACGTGGCCGTCACTAACAACGGCAAATCTTACAGCAGCAACTTCACCTTCGTGGCCCACGACTCCCGGTGCCATCATTGCAACGTCACCACAGAGACCTGTACTCTCAAGGTACCATGTGACACAGACAGATCATGTGGATTTTATGTATCATGGATTTGTTCAGTTTGTGTATTTAGGGTTTGTTTCATATGCATGTATTACAGCTTCACAGAGAAACGGGACAGTGGGGTAGCCTAATGGTTAAAGCCTTCGTTCGTCACGCCGAAGACCCGAGTTCGATTCCCCACATGGGTACAATGCGTGAAGCCCATTTCGGGTGTCTCCCGCCGTGATATTGCTGGAATATTGCTAAAAGCGGAGTAAAACCATACTCACCCACTCACTCACAGAGAAACTGTGTCATCCGGATGATACCACGACACAATAGTCAATCTTTACTTAAAAGTCCGTACTTCACACACTTCACACTAGGTATACTCTGTACACTTCATATACATACACCCGTGAAGGTCCGGGTTAGAATATTGGCCTTCAGTAACCCATGCTTGTTGTAAGAGGCGACTAACGGGATAGGGTGGTCAGACTGGCTGACTTTCTTGACACATGTCATCGGTTCCCAATTGCGCAGATCGACACTCATGCTGTTGATCACTGGATTGTCTGGTCCAGACTCGATTATTTACAGACCGCCGCCATATAGCTGGAATATTGCTGAGTGCGGCGTAAAACTAAACTTAACTGACTCACTCACTCACTCACTCACACTGTATATACCCAAGGGCTGTAACGATGCATCAAACTGTCGATGGATTGCAATTGTTCAGTCTCCGACAGCAATTAATCGATGGTAGAAAGGAAAAGCTATCGATACATCGATACTTGGTGTGACTATCGATAGTTTAGTAATTGATTTCCGTTGATAAATGTACAGCGCAACATGCAGGATGTTTGGGTTTAGTCTTGCAGCTTCTGTGACTTTATGTTTTAATTACTGTATTTACTTGATCTGGGTTTCTTGTCACTCATAAAAAGAGACTGAAACTACTTCAACTTTTTATTTAATATATACTGTATATTTATTTTGGAAATGACTTCAAATGAGACAATTCAAGGAGTAAAACACTATTGCAATAGTTGGTCACAATAGACTATCACTATCGCTATAGTTGTTTCCCCCTCAGTAGTCTCCCCTGATATACTCCCAGCTTCGCACACTATGGATAGAGTATACACACTATACCTTGCGTATACTTCACAAACTTTAGTCTGAGTATACTCCGCACAGTGTATATAAATCGTACTACACACACTATTCCATAAGCTCTAACCCTAACTTCACACACTCAACGTTCGAAATTAACGTCGGTCCTTAGGCCCGAAGCCGACTGAAAAACACCTGGAACCACAACTTTTGTTTTCTGTAGGTCCTTATGGCCGACAGCTTTTTCATCCCCAATAACTAAGAGTATTATTTCCAGATTAAAATATAGAGGCCTACATATTCTTATCAGGAACAACAACAGGGGCGGATACAGCTTTTTGAGCAAGAGGGGGTGCACACTCTTGAAAAGGAGGTGTGCACACTTCATTCTCACGGGAGTTTCAATTGTCATTTAACACACTTTCAGGACAAAAGGGAGGGTGCGCACCCCTGCGCGCGCACGCACGCACACCTTAAAGTTAACGTAGTGCCATGATGATCGTAGCTCCCATACTTTAACATAGACTTACGACAGTCGTAGCGCTACGATCCCATACTTTAACATAGACTTACGACAGTAGTAGCGCTACGATCAGTTTGAGGAACGGGGCCTGGGTCCTTAGGTACGGCCGCTTTTCAGGGTTAAGGGCAAACACTGCATACACTTTAATCTGGGTATTCTAGTCCATCTCTGCTGCAGACACTACAGTTTGTACTTCACACTGTGTACACTAACTATTCCCTGTTATGTCCCCAGACGGGCACCTGCTACATCGACGGCGCGTGCTACACCGCGGGGACGGAGAAACAAGGCGACTCCAAGAAGCATTGCAAGCCAGACGTCGGCACGTTTACCTGGACACAGAAGATAGGTGAGCAGAGGCCATATTGGATCAAAATCTACCGACATTGCAACTGTGGGAAGTCGTCATGGCGTCTTGTAGCAGGATACGTCCTTATTGAAACTTTTAAAAACTTAATTCTATATTTTGCGTTTATGGAGACACGAAGGAAACATCTTTGTGAACACAACGTGTGTGAGTGGTTTGTTGAGGTCGCATTTGGGTTTTAGTTTAGTTTAGTTTTACGCCGCTATTAGCAATGTTCCAGCAATATCACGGTGGGGGACACCAGAAATGGGCTTCACACATTAGACCAATGTTGGGAATCGAACCTGGGTCTTCAGCGTGACGAGCGAACACTTTAACCACTAGACTACCCCAACGATCCAGTGTACACAACGTAGAATGCAGAGTGACATTTACCAGTGTTTAAATTCATAAATGCAAACATGAAATTAAGATGAGTTCTTATGAATACCTTCGTCAACAATTATAAGAACCAAAACACTTTTGTGAATACGTTTATATGTTCAGTTTGATTTAATAAGACTGACTGACTGACTGACTGAATTTGGCTTTACGCCGCTTTTAGCAATATTCCAGCAACATCACGGCGGGGACACCAGAAATGGGCTTCACACATTGTGCCCATGTGGGGATTCGAACCCGGGTCTTCGGCGTGACGAGCCAGCGCTTTAACCATTAGGCTACCCCATCGCCCCTTGATTTAATAAGAGGCGAAACCCGTCCATTTAGTGTCCCATCTTAAAATATCTGTATGGCTTTTGGTTGTTTTTTTAAAATAACCAAAGCCTTTCCACGAGGAACCCGAACTCAGCATAACAACGGCAAACAGCCCACCACTCGGCCACCGTACACAACTGTGCATTGATATATACTGTAATGTTGTATGAATGTTCATACAGAAAATAGTTGTCATGCCAAGATTTGTAGACTCAGAGTTACTTTTACGTTTTGAGCGGAAACGGCGTCGAGTTACTTAGCCTGACGTCCATAGTCTCCCTTGCCGTGCCAGGATCCGCTGATTGTGGTTTCGTTTCGCTACATTTGCGACCACTGCCAGGCACAACCGTATCAATACACCTAAAGCATATGATGATAACCTGCTTCACTTCCTCTCAGGTATGGGGCGGTGGGGTAGCCTAGTGGTTAAAGCGTTGGCTCGTCACGCTAAAGACCCGGGTTCGAATCCACACGTGGGTACAATGTGTGAAGCCCATTTCTTGGGTCCCCCGCCGTGATGTTGCTGGAATATTGCTAAAAGCGGCGTAGGTAGAGCCAAACTCAGTCAGTCCTCTCAGGTATGCCTTGATGTTTGATGATAAGCTGCATCGCTTTCCCTCAGGTATGCTTTGATGTTACTGGTGCTGTATAGCAGCATAGCACATCACTCACTCACTGTCTTTCCACAGAGCTGACAAACGGTATCCGGCTGAGCGGGGGGTTGTCTCACTTGGAGGGTAGGGTCGAGATCTTGCATGACAACCAATGGGGCACCATCTGTGACGACACATGGGACGACAACGCCGCCAGGGTGGTATGCAGGATGTTGGGATACGACGACAGGTCAGAATCTGAGGATAAGAGTCCTGTTTTCCGGATTCTGTTTTTGTGTTAACCTCATAAGGATTGTTACAATATCGGAGTCAATTTTAGTATTTCATTATTGTTTGATGTTTGCTCTTTCCTGTCTGTCTGTCGTCATTTCTACGTCTGTTGGACGTCATTCCTATGTCTGTTTGACGTCACTCCCCTGTCTGTTTGGTGTCTCTTCTATGTCTGTTTGACGTCACTCTATGCCCCCTGTGCTGTTTAACCCTTTTCCTGCCTGTTCGCATCATCATTTCTATGGCTGTTTGATGTTATTCCTATGTCTGTTTGACGTCTTTCCTGTCTGTCTGTCGTCATTCCTACGTCTGTTTGACGTCATTCCTATGTCTGTTTGACGTCACTCCCCTGACTTTTTCGCATCATTTCTATGTATGTTTGATGTTATTCCTATGTTTTTTGACGTCATTCCTATGTCTGTTAGACGTCATCCCTCCTATGTCTGTTATTCCTATGTCTGTTTGATGTCATTCCTATGTCTGCTTGCGTTATTCCTATGTCTGTTTGACGTCATTCCCATGTCTATTTGCGTTATTCCTATGTCTGTTTGACGTCATTGTTATGTCTGTTTGCGTTATTCTTATGTCTGTTAGACGTCATTCCTACGTCTATTTAACGACATCCCCATACACGTACTTCAGCCCCGGGAAGTCGACTCCCATTAAAGCCTTTGGGGGCGGTACTGGCCCAATCTGGATCGACGACCCCAGCTGTAACGGCACTGAGAGCAACATCGCCATCTGCCCACGATACTTTGGCGTCGTCCACTGGGGCAGCCACAACTGCAAGCACGATGAGGACGCCGGCGTCAGATGCAGTAAGTGTGTGATCTAATGCCACGTGAGACAGAGTCAATAACACACACACACACACACACACACACACACACACACACACAGAGCATCCCACCCGACACAGGGGCGTTGGGATAGCCTTGTGGTTAAAGCGTTCGCTCGTCACGCCGAACACCCTGATTCGATTGCCCTGATGGGTACAATGTGTGAAGCCCATTTCTGGTGTCCACCGCCGTGATATTGCTGGAATATTGCTAAAAGCGGCGTAAAACCATACTCACTCACTCACTCCACCCGACACATCCCACCACCCTTCCGTCTCCCATCCCTCACCTGCCCGTGAAGTTCCAGGTTAGAATTGGTCTTCAGTACCTAATGTTTGTCGTAAGAGGCTACTAACGGTATCGGGTGGTCAGACTCGCTGACTTGGTTGACACATGTCATCGTATCCCAGTTGCGCAGATCGATGATCATGCTGTTGATCACTGGGTCGTCTGGTCAAGACTCAATTATTTACAGACCGCAGCAGAGTGCAGCATTAAACAACAAACCAACCAACCTTCTTTCACAGGGCATGGGGTAGCCTAATGGTTGAAGCGTTGGCTCGTCACGCCGAAGACGCGGGTTCGAATCCCCACATGGGTACAATGCGTGAAGCCCATTTCAGGTGTCCCCGCCGTGATGTTGCTGGAATATTGCTAAAAGCGGCGTCAAACCAAACTCAGTCAGTCAGTTCTTTCACATCCTGTGGACCCAGCATGACAACCCCAACACAACCCGTTTTCTAGTCTGGGAGTCTATTTACGTTACGTACAACCTGACTCCTGCTTCCTGAATATACCCCAAACCGGATCACATGTTTGGATGCGTATATTTATGGCGTATATAGACCCGTGCCATAGACTTACATATTAATTAAGTGTAGCATAAATAATTTCCATAAATTTAATTTTCGTAAGATCCAAGTCACATTTTGCACATTTGTGAGGAATCATCTTACCTACAATCACACAATTTCTGTTTAATTTTCCGTTGCTTATTTATCGAATGGCAACAATGTAATCAACATATGTACAGTGCCGTGAAGTCCTTTAACATGGCGGCCTATTAGGCCATGAGCCATACAAATTTTTGGTACCACTCAGAGGGACCAAACACATTTATGTATTTTGGAGTGGTTATGGTCTCTACATAACCCAAAATGTATGATATGTGATTGTGCATTGTGGAACCATGCGTAAGTTGTTAAATGTGATGTCATTAGTTAAATACTGGGAGGAAAATTGAACTGAAATTATGTGCACAGAGCAGAGATGATTTCAAATTTGCCTGTCAAATTTTACAAAGATCCATCCTAAACTCACTTCATGAAAATTATTTATGCTACACTGAAATAACATGTAAGTATATGGAAATTACATCAGGTGTCCGAATATAACTGGCACCAGTCTGTACTTTCGCCAAACTTATTTCAACTTCATCTCTTTTTTATATATGCGACCATTGAGTGTTAATATTTACACACACACGTTTATACACACGCGCACGCACGCACGCGCACTCATGTACACACGCGCGCACGCACTCACTCACTCACGCGCACGCACGCACACATATACACGCGCGCGCGTTCACACACACAACACGCGCGCGCACACATACAAGCACGCACGTACGCACACACACATGCACACAGTCAAACGTTGATTTGTGACGTAATAGCATCCTTCCTTTCTTTAAAATATATACACACTCGGTCGTTTCGTAATATATACAGATACTTTGAAAGAAGGAAAGCTTTTAAGTCATAAATCGACAGTTGGACAACTGCTGATGTATGTGGAGAGCTGTACCTTGCATCTGATAAAACAAAGAATTTTTATTTTGTGTGATTACTGGTATTAAGAGTACGTATGTCATTACTTGTTTTGCCACGTTCACTTGTACCCGTCAAATCTTGCTATTTCAGCCCCCAAGACTGGCGGGACGGCTGTAAGTACTTGTTTATTGTTGTCTCAGATATATTGTTTGTTCAGAGTATCTAACGACCCACACTACCAACCATACTGACGTTACGTTAATACCAGCGGGGTAATCCTGGGAAGCAGAATGGTTAGTTTTAGTATAATCCCTTTGATGTGGTTGGGGGCCGTGGGGTACCCTAATGGTTAAAGCGTTGGCTCGTCACGCCGAAGACCCGGGTTCGAATCCCCACATGGGTACAATGTGTGAAGCCAATTTCTGGTGTCCCCCGCCGTGATGTTGCTGGAATATTGCTAAAAGCGGCGTAAAACCAAACTCAGTCAGTCAGTCAGTCAGTCAGTTGATGTGGTGGTATTGTGACTTTAAGGGATTAAAAAACACTGGGTGATGTAAAAATCTGGAATGAGAAGCGAAATGAGAATTGATTTGGTTAATACCAGCACAGGTGATGTGGTTTAGAAGACTAGTTTCTAGCCTTAAGTTGAAGTATATTGGATTATTTTTTCCATTTGTTTAAGTTTATTGAAGTATTTATAAATGCTATAGACCTAGTACCTACCCATTTAAGCCTCAATAAAGCTTCATGACCGACGCGCATGATGTCAATCACTGGATTGTCTGGTCCAGACTGGATTATATATACAGACCGTCGTCATGTAGCCAACGTACGGCTTTAAACAACAAACGTTTCTAACGTTCATACCAATTATGATCAAGAACTTTCCATCAAATAAATGATGCGGAAAGATATGAATATTACCAAATCTACACCTCCCATACCTACAACAAACTGACCTTGAAAAGCCAGCTTGACATGCCATGTCATATTTCAACACAGTGAGTGAGTATGGTTTTACGCCGCTTTTAGCAATATTCCAGCAATATCACGGCGGGGGACATCAGCAATGGGCTTCACACACTGTACCCATGTGGGAAATCGAACCCGTGTCTTCGGCGTGACGAGGGAACGCTTTAACCACTAGGCTACCCCACCGTCCCTATTACAACACAGGCTCACCTGGCCTCCGATTCTGTTTCATATAGATTGAGATTGGAAATTGTTTGACGACTCAGTGGTTCACGGAAATTTAAAAAGGAAGTCATTTTACGGATCAAGTAAATCTTGGGCCCACTTTCATCAATGAACACATTCGTTCGTACGTTCGTTCTTCAACAGGAGAGGCAAGTTGATCAATGTTCTTCAACAGGAGAGGCAAGTTGATCAATGTCTTCTGATAGTCAATGTCTTTATCAATCAATCTTTTTTCAGATAAATTGGCTGATGTAGTACTCTCCACGAGTTCACATGGATAGACTGGACTGATGTAAGTTCTTTTCGCGACAATATTTCTTTCTCAGGGCAAGCGTTTCAAAAGTGTCATTAAAATAGTTCAAAGCTTCTCTGAATTTAGCTGAATCCTTCTGTGTGTGGAGTGAGTGAGTTTGGTTTAACACTGTTTTGAAGAGTGGTCCAGTTACATCTCAACGTCTCAGCTTGATGTGGCAGGAAAGTCCGATGTGATACAGATCTTCGACAATTACCACGTGATGGGAAAGCCACATTAACGTAATGCGCCTAATGGCTGCACGAGTTGTATGATCCCCAGAGAAGTGAGATTGAAAATACGATGTGCCGTTGAAATTGACTGACTAACTGAGTTTGGTTTTACGCCACCAGAAATGGGCTTCACACATGCCCATGTGGGGATTCGAACCCGGGTCTTCGGCGTGACGAGCCAACGCTTTAACCATTAGGCTAACCCACTGCCCCGCCGTTGAAATTGACATCCATGAGCTGCCTTATAGAGTAGCTGAGCTGAATATTGGCTATACAAATGTATTTATGCATGTGTGTGTGTGTGAGGGGGGGGATTTAGGATGGATGGGTGTGGTGCTGACAAAAGTAAAAAGATAACTGGGACAGACCGGGAATCGAACCCATAGACAAAGGTTTCCAGCCTACCCAGGGGACACGAGTTCGCACGGAGACCAGCGCCTCAGACAATTGGGCCACCCACGCATCGAGCAACAGATGTTCCTACTTCACATCCGAGTGTTAGACTTAGTCTCTGAAAGTATATAGAGTAAACCGCGGTTGAGTTTGGGTTTTAGTGGCTTGCATCCTTATATCCACATGATGCTTCTATCAAGCTGGGTCCAGATATACGACTTCGTAGTGTCACGACATCCACGCCATTTATAAGTTTGACTTACGAATGACAAACTACTACGAACTGTTGGGAGATCTGGGCGCCGGTTTCCTATATATGGGTAAATCAGTGGAAGGGGCCGTTACTGAACGATATACATCGAATGGTTGATATACCTGAAGCTTAATTTTTGGGCCAAATTCCCTTGTTTGGCTTTTGCCAATCCTAGCAGAAATCCCGGTTTACTGCATACAGAAACAAATCAGTGGGATCAGTTTTGGTGCCATCCTCGATAATCTCCAGGGTATACGTTCCGATAAATCTCCACTGAACCCTGGATGCATCTACGGCTAGGCCCGATGATTGTATTTCATCCCTTGGTTGGCTTTTTTATCCAATCAGGTGTCTGTGCTGGGAAGTTGAGCGTACCAATCACAACTCACTTTCGCTTTTTAAATTACCTAACCGCTAAAACTTGGCAACAAAATAATATATTGTTGCAGAGGTACTCTGAAAGAGGTAGAAGGAGTTTTTGCATATATTTTTTTAAGATTTCAGACCTGTCAATTTGTATGTATATTTTCCCCCCAAATCTGAGTCGCACTGCGAACAAACTTTCGCGGCTACGACCGCTATCTTTGTTGACATTGGCAAGCTCGGTTGTAACGGCGGCTTATCTGATTGGCTACTATGAGAATGCGGAGCCAGCAAAGGAAGGTAATAAAATCATCGGGCCGAGCCGTAGATGCATCCAGGGTATAGTGGAGATTTATCGGAAGATTATCGAGGATGTTTTGGTGCATGGAATGTCTATTTCTTGTCTTAAAACTAATGGGGAAGTGCAGCATTTCACACATTTATGTCTCCGTAAATTTCACGTCCTCTCCTGTCCCTCTCTCCTACGCAGTTCCTAACTAGAGAAGATGCGGGTTGGAGGCGTGCCCAGAGACGGCCTGGACCAACACACCACGCCACCATCCCTCGGGAACATATACCCGTGAAGATCCGGGTTAGAATGAGCCTTCAGTAACCCATGCTTGTCGTAAGAGGCGACTAACGGGATCGGGTGGTCAGGCTCGCTGACTTGGTTGACACGTCATCGGTTCTCAAATGCGCAGATCGATGCTCGTGCTGTTGATTCCTGGATTGTCTGGTCCAGACTCGATTATTTACAGACCGCCGCCATATAACTGGAATATTGCTGAGTGCGGCGTAAAACTAAACTCACTCACTCACTCAGGAACATATTCTATACAAAACATTCAAGTATCAACTGACGATGGAGACATGATATACTAAACCTAGTCCCAAAAATATATAATTTTTATAGAAACAAATAACTTCATTTTAATTGAATAGGAACCCCAGTGAGATGAGAGATCCAGAAACTGAGGAAAATAATGTTGTTTCATTTAGGGCTAAATGGCTGGGTAGGAGGGAAATTAATATGGTTCAGGGACTGTGAAACAATACAATACTCCAGTTATCTCATCAATAGTGTATTTTCCTAAGTCTGTTTGGTTGCCATGGCTACGTATTGAATTATCTGAATCAGCTACTGGTTTAGATCCTTTCATGGATCCAAACATTGGGTACAGAGCTGAGTTAAAAAGACAGGTGAGGTGAGGTAAAACATGAATATAAACTCTTATATGCTAAATATAATGTGCCGCATTGAATACCCCAAAGATAAGCGGTCAACCTTCCGCTCTCCGGGCGGACGGTCCGTTAAAAGACAGGTAAAACATGATAAACAATATTAAAAAAATATTGGCAAGATTTATTTATTATTGCATAAGACTACAAACAACAAAAACAAACAAAATTAAATCTACTTTACAAAAAATATATTCCAATTTCCATATGTTATGTATATTGTACAACCCATTTTTTTTGGTAGGACTTTCTTGTAATGACTGGTTCTTATAAAAGTCCCCTTTTTACATTTGACATAATTATCTCTTTCATTCATAAATACATATTGATATAGCACACAGAGAATAGTGTCAACTGAACATAGAGAGCATATTGAGATCAGTGAGGATTTGGAGAACAAACTCCAATTTAGTTTACAAAGAACTGCATGTTTCATCTGACAAATTCGTACAAAGACAATTTTCTGATTAAAGAATTGGCCTCAGTCTAGGTATGATTGATTTCCTTAAAAGCTTTGAAGGCGACTTTATTGACAATCAGCCATATTGTGATGAAAGGTATGTAAGAGTGGATCAACATATATTGATCAACGTCAACGTTACACTGGAACAATGGTAAGAATACTCTATTCTTTAAAGGAAGACATTGAGCTATACCCAAAGGCTTGAAGATCTGTATTAACATGTGACGTAACCATGTCAAATAATAATTCCATTAGTTGGCAACAATGTTTACACAACCACAACTATATCTTAACTGAATGTACCCCAAGAGCATACAGAGTATAGAGCATACAGAGTATAGAGCATACAGAGCATAGAGCCCACACAGAATATACAGACATCATACTGGGGCAGAGAGTGAGTGAGTTTAGTTTTACGCCACACTCAGCAATATTCCAGCTATATGGCTGCAGTCTGAAAAAAAATTGAGTCTGGACCAGACAATCCAGTGATCAACAGCACGAGCATCGATCGACAAAATAGAGAACCAATGACATGTGTAAACCAAGTCAGCAAGACTGACCACCTGATCCCGATAAGTCGCCTCTTACGACAAGCATGGGTTACTGAAGATCAATTCTATCCTGGATCTTCACGGGTCACTGGAGCAGAGAGCACCAAGGAGCTGCCTCAAACCATAATGTTCCAGACAGTATCATAAGCAAACAGAAAAGCTGGAGTTATGTCCCTTAGTTGTGATGCTCTTCTGGTCATGGGTTCAGGTCCCTGATTATGACAGTTTTGTCAGCACCATACAAATACTTGTTCCACCCTAGGTCCCTTTCTCTGACATTTCTCCTGAATACATGATGCCTCTGAGAACGGCATCGAACATTGAACGGTTTTAGAGTTCAGCTACAGTAAAGAGCATAACCACAAATTTCAGGCTAAGTCAAACTTGTTGCCATGGAAATGCCAAAAATATTTTATTCAGAATTCCAAAACTACTCAAAGGCACCAGTACACCACCAGATCTATCTATGTGCCAAGTTTGGTGAAGAAATAGTGAGCGGTTAGGACCCCACTTAAAAGCGCGATGGGGATTATAAGTGTATATATTTATGACATTTCTCCAGCCTGCAGTGTTATTTGAAACACGGAGAACATCCATCTGCAGGGCTCAGCTAAAGCATTTCGAACTTGCACAGGTGCAACCTGAAACTGCAAACTGCATTCTGATACTTATACCAACTTGCACCCACTGCATACTAATATTTTGCTGTTCAAAGAACACACATTTCAGCTGGAGAACAGAATGATGAGGAACTGTCTTTGAGCAGTGGGGGCAGTATCCTAGTGGTTAAAGCTTTCGCCGAAGACCTGGGTTTAATTACCCTCATGGGTATAATGTGTGAAGCCCATTTAATAATTAGTCTATATATATTGCGCTAAATCCACACCAACAGCATGCTCATAGCATGACAGTTCATTATTACCCTGGATAACCCAGCTGCCTGTGATGCCCGAGAAGATTTTAGTTACATAACTTATCCAACCGGGTACCCAATTTCGGCTGGGTGAACAGAGGCAATTTTAACAAACTCACTTGCCTAAGATGAGACCACATGTGACCACATATCATTGTGAGGTAGGACTGAAGCCCTAGAAACTCTCAAGAGTCAAGCTGCCAAAAACAGTAACCAATCCAAAGACTCTCCACACCAGTGTTTCCGCTGGATTTTTTAACAGCTGGTCACCATGTCCAACAACTTCCTAATTTACCGATCCTGCACGAAATCTGCAGGTCACAGTCTGGATTAAATTTCTGTAATTTACTAGGTTTTAGTTTTGAAGACTGATTGCCACTTGGACTTGAACTTGAATAACTGTTTCGCCCCTTACTGTTGTTTGTTTCAATCATCCTCAACAGCCGAAATCTTGCATTTACCTCCACAAAAGTGGAGAGCCTTGTCTGCTTTCCTCTTGCCATTTCGACATTTAAATTGTTGGTTATTTAAATTATTGGCTAACATTTCTAATATTGATGCACCATAATTCCTGTGACTAAACCATAATTAAAGTGTGATTGTTGTTTCAAGATACAAAATACAGCAATCATTTCCAAATGACTGTCAAACTGACCAATCACACTGCACATACATGTAGTATAATCAATTTAGGAGGAAACATGAAAATCGAAAATTGTAATCGCCGATTCTATTATTAGAGGATTATTTGAGCGATTTTATTTTAATTTTGGGGACATTTTAAGCAGGCTAAAAGCGGCGTAAAACCATACTCACTCACCCTTCGAGCAGTCACTCTTGGAGCAGTGACTCTGATGACTACATGGACAGTGACTGAATGACTGTTATTGTTCATATCAAGAAATTTTATGAAGTTAAAATGATGATATCAAACCCAATGGTGAAAACACATACATGACATACATAATATTACAAACAATTATTCCTTTTACAATTAAAACCATTGATCAAGCCAATGAATACCCAACTGATGCACCGCAATCCTCAAATAAGACACACTTCTCCAGAAGGTGCTATTCTACAATAAGGCTAAACAAAAAAAATGTTGTGGTTCCGATTACACCTCTATAAAATTTAGAGTAGGTAGGTAGGATTATGTTTTTCACATTTGTTTTAGGAGTAAAGTACAAACTAGTAACACATTTATCAATGTATAATTGTTTATGCATTCATTGATTCAAGGCTTAGGCCATCATGTCACCTTTCTCTATCAGAATGGTCAATGTCTGTCGGTGCCAGGAAAAAACAATGGTATCTGAAAGCATATTTCATTCACACCGCTTATAAAAAATAGGGTCGGCAACAGAATTCTAGGGTCGGTCAGGTAATCGGAACCACAACATTTATTCTTTTTAGGCCTAAGCAGTGGGTTCAAAGCAGTGAACAACTCCATAAATAAGGGTCTTTAATAAGTGCCCATAATTTTAGACTTAAATTACCTAGTGGAATGGATTGAAATCGAAGATAAAAAAAGGGTCGATTTAGCACAATAGTTCAAATGTGAGGTCTCTCATTAGTCCTGAGTCTGTATTATGAGTTTGGATGCTTCTATTCCAACTGAAAACATACAATGGGGCGCCTATTTAAGGAAATAGTTTTCATATTAGCAGCATTCATTTCTCTGCAGACACGCACAAGTTTAAGTGTTGCATTTTGAACCTGGTCAACAGAAATCTGATACAGACCCTGAAATAAATATACTGTGAAACACTGCTGTGTGTCGAACTCTGAAGTGTCAAACTTACGGTCAGATGAGATTGGGTATTGAACTGGGCCTAGATTTTTTAAGCTCTCTTAGCGCTAAGATAGGCGTAAATGCCATACATTAACTTACGACTATCTTAGCGCTAAGAGAGCTTTAGAAATCTAGGCCCAGGAGCAAAAGATGTTAATGAAATTGGTGCAAATATACATATTATGAAATTGAACAGTTTGTGAGCAGACATTCACACTTCAGTGGCAAGAATGTATAAAATATCTCAATTCTCCATCACATGATAAGTTTTCTTCTATTTCCACTGAACAAATCATGTCAACACCACAAAATAAACACACTCGCAGAACTCCTAACTCCAATCAACAATATGTTTAAACCCAGTTTCAAACAATGTCATACCACATTCAACAACAGTCCAGAAAATGGTCCCATGTATAAGTCATCCTAATTTCCCTGAACCACATCAGTTTCCCATCCGCCCAGCCCTTTCCACATTGCTAAAGACCTAACTGAAGCAAGTCTAGATTTCCTCAGGTTTAGATTCAGAATCTCCCATTTCATTGGGGCTCCTTTTTTGATTTATAAGGAATTGTTTGTTTCTTTCAAAATTCTGTACATGCAGAGATTTCATGTTGATGTCAAAGTCATCCCTGCTCTTACTCAAGACCTGAGTGTCATGATCATCTTAGCGACACAATCACTTTGTCACACAGGTCCCTCAATAGTATTTGTTCCTAAGTTTTCATTCATATTCTTCATCCTTTAACCTGCTTTTCAGTCTTCTCAAAATACATTTTTAATTTTGATCTTTCATAGCCTCATCCAATACATTAACATCGACATTGGGGTCAGAACCCAGATTCTCAAACGCAGTCATAAGTTTGCCCTTGACCTTCATTCGACCTTGTTCTTTCTGAGGCCGTGCACATTCATTCAGGAGATTTTCAAGGTCCCAGTAGTCACGAGCATGCTCTGGCATATCGTGTAGCAACCCTCCTGGTTTTCCATCCTCATTTGCATACTGGGATAAAATGTTGCGACACGCTGCATAATAATTATGATCTGAGTTGACATGGGAACATAGTTTCTTCGTGGAGAACCCAAGGCAGTTTTTGCCTCCACATTCATCAAAAGGGCTTTCCAGAAAGTCATCCCATCCTTTGGGCTTGGCTGAAAGAGAGGATATACCGGTGCTAAATGTGAAGGTGTCATACAGAGATGAAAGCACACTGGAATATTGGGACAGGTCAGTCTAAGTAAACTTAGGCTCAGAATTATTCGTTACACTGCTATACTGAGTCTAACAAAGAAAAAGGTCACGTCAGCTAACCTTTGAGCGACCTATGGCTGTCAAATCAAAAGCGAGACGACCGAACAGATTTAACCAATCAGACAACAGCTACTATTTAGGGTTAGGCGGGACTTACAAAATGTTTTTGGAGTTTTTCTTTCCTGGTCGCTGACACTGATCTCTCAACAAACGAAAATCCGCATAAAAAACATAGATATTTTACCTATTTGACCTGCAGTAGAGACGCTTAGGGATTTCTGATGACTTGGTTACTATTAGCTTATATTTCCGCAAGATGACATCCTGGAATATTAACAAAAACGCGACTTACATTGACTCACTGTTGTCAATAATTGCGTCCTCCATGTGTATCACTCGGAAGCAATCATACGGAAAACAGCATTCGTAATCGTTCAAGTACAAACATTTTCAAGGTAAAACGGTATGTGCAAATGTTAACTTTCGCGATTTGGTAAGCTGTGTTCTCATTGGTCAATTCCAAAGGTTACCTGGCACAACCTTCTACTAGGGTTTGTTAGACTCAGTATAGCAGTGTAAGGAATAATACTGAGCGTAAGTCTACTTAGACTGGGGACAGGGCAACCATTTTGTTTGGTTGCTTGGGCTGCAACAAATCCAAGATGAGGCAAATACGATACATATCATGAATATTGGTAACGATTACAAATATTGGGTAACGAATACAACAAGTCAGCAGTTGATATATTATTCATTATATTCAGTTATACCGTGAACTATAATATGAACATACTTGCTGTGATTGCCATGAGATCCACCACGATGATATTCTCAAGGTCAATAACCCTGACCTTGCCAGATGCATCGACAGACAAGTTTTCGTAAGTCAGGTCGGTCCAGTACAGAGCAAACTCTTCTTTGTTGTTGGTCATTTGGTCAGCTATCTGCATGATCTGGGACGCTAGTTCAGCCTGGAAGAGTGAATGTAGATTAACAACCAGTCTGTGAAATGAACATATTTTACAGAAAACAGGCTCATAGTCGAAAAAAAACAAAAATATATAAAAATGAGCCCTGAGAATTTCTTCATTTTTCCTGAAGCTTTGGAAATCTAGACTTGCCACATTTTCTAGACTTGTGTGGGATTTCTTGGATATATTTGCTTCAGGGTCTGTATGACAGACTACAGTAAATGTTACCAAACATGTTTTCAGGTATGCTGATAACAGTTAGAGGGGTTCACTCTCACTTAGCCAGAGTCTAACCAAAAGCTTTTGTTAAGACAACACTACAATATGGCTAGGTGAGAGATGCGAGCTGAAGCTTGAGCATTTTTTTAAGGGCTATAGTCTATATCTACAATGCAACAAGATTTAAGAAGTATGCACTTGTGTGTGCGTTTGTTTGTAATATGAAAATTTGGTTTAAACATATTTTTTTCTGATATATTGTTCAGAAACTTGATCGTCAAACAAGCAAAAAGCTTATGTTAATGCCTCTCCAGACAAAATAACATTTTTGAGACTTGCATTTCATAACCTTGTTACAAAAGCATTTCCTGAAATATCCCAAGAGAATTCAAATAATACCATATCAATGTATCTCACTTAAATACAGATGTCACTTATGTCACCAATTGAGCATTTCCTCAAATCCTCAAAAAAATCAAATAATACCATATCAATGTACATGTATCTCACTTTAATACAAATTTCCCACTCTGGCTATGTGAGAGACCTGTTTTGGCAGAATCTGGCTAAGTGAGAGGACACCGTTAGAAGCATCATACACCTGACCATGTTTGTGGACATGGTGAAGTTGCCACACATCACAATCATGTTGATAGGTATTATGATCACATCTCTAGGCATTACGAACAGGTTTATGATCACATTTCTTGACATTATAACCATGTTTCAAGATATGGCATGATTAATATTTCTGCATCATAATCACCTTTCTAGGCATTTGTATCCTGTTTCTAGGCATTTTGATCAAAATATCTATTCAAGATATAATCATGTTTTCAGGTATCACAATATCTATGCACCATGATCATCCTTTCAGGTTTTATGATCACCTTTCTTGACACCGTGATCACATTTCTAAATATAATCATGTTTTCAGGTATTAAAATATCTGTGCATCATGATCACATGATCACCTTTTTAGGGTTAATGATCACATTTCTATGCACTGTTTCTAAGCAACTTGATCACATAATCATAATAATTAATATTCACCAGTTTTACAATCATCAAAGATAAAATGTCATGTTTTACATTCCACCAAGTTGTAAAACAGAGACACACAAACATTTATAATTGTATGTTTTTTACTCATTTCAATTTTATCCTATTTCTTTCTTTTTTGTATTTTATAATATTTCTTTTTAATTTTTGTGTGTGTGGGTGTGTGTAAATAAATTACACAGCCTTACATAATTATTTAACAGTATAATCATGATAATGAACAAAGTTTGCCTAATTCAATTTAATTTAATTTAATTAAATTTGAAGGTCATTTTTTAAAGACATTGGACTGAATATCATCATCTGTGATTGCCTGTATAAACGGTGGTGCCTCAGTAGGCATCCTGACAAGATCTTGGAGAGAACATGTTTCTTGTAGCAGTGACCTTCACCTACCCTCTTCTCAAACGGAGCATCGTAAAAGTCCCCCAGGGGTCTGCCAGTGTCTTCCACCATCATGTAGCGTCCACAGGCGCCATAGTACTCTGGAAACGGCCACCCCTCCCGAAGCTGGGAATGTCTGCAAATGACAATAACAGTTAGAAGAACACAGGAAGATTCACAAATAAAACAGTGCCAGGGTACATTAGCTCACCTGGATATGTAGCTAAAATATCTCAACACAGACAGACTCAACAAACCTACTGGCATTAATCATGTTAATGATATTCAAAAATATTTCCAGCATTGGACAGGGCAAACCAGTGTTTGCCCTTAACCCTGATAAGCTGCAGGCCCTAGGAACCCAGAACCATAAAAAGTTGTGGGCCCTGATCAGAATGTGTAGGCCCTAAATTTTACCTACGATATAGGTAATTCCCAGCAAACAAAAAATGTGACAACTTTTTGATAAATTACTTCCTCGAAAATGATAGTCATTTAACTTACAGACAACAGCTGCTGATCGAGATAAAAACTAGAAAGTACTGACTGATATTTTCTGAAAAATAATACTCTTAGTTATTGGGGATGAAAAAGTTGACGTCCATAAGGACCTGTAGAAAACAAAACTTGTGGGTCCGAGTGCTTTTCAGTCAGCTTCAGGCCTAAGGACCGACGTTAAGTTCGAACGCTGGGGCAGACTGAGGTTAAACGCTGCAATCAAGATCATGCCACAGTTTGACTCTGGCACTTGACACTGACTCTGAACCTGCCAGTCCCTCTTTGTTCCCTGGGACTATGGAACTGGATGCACCAGGCAGAGTAATAACAAGTACCATCAGGGCTGTTCCTTAAAATCTTGTCAAGCACAACATATTGGTTTGTTTGTTGTTTAACGCCGCACTCAGCAATATTCCAGCTATATGGCGGTGGTCTGTAATTAATCGAGCCTGGACCAGACAATCCAGTGATCAACATCATGATTACTTACAGACCACCGCCTTATAATGACCTTACATGAGGCTAACGGTTCTCTCACATTGTGACCTATCTGTAACATGAGGCTAAGCAATTCACTCACTCACTCTGTGACCTATCTGTAACATGAGGCTAACGGTTCTCTCACTCTGTGTCCTATCTGTAACATGTGGCTAAGCAATTCACTCACTCACTCTGTGACCTATCTGTAACATGAGGCTAAGCAATTCACTCACTCACTCTGTGACCTATCTGTAACATGAGGCTAACGGTTCTCTTACTCTGTGTCCTATCTGTAACATGTGGCTAAGCAATTCACTCACTCACTCTGTGACCTATCTGTAACATGAGGCTAAGCAATTCACTCACTCACTCTGTGTCCTATCTGTAACATGTGGCTAAGCAATTCACTCACTCACTCTGTGACCTATCTGTAACATGTGGCTAAGCAATTCACTCACTCACTCTGTGACCTATCTGTAACATAAGAGGCTAAGCAATTCACTCACTCTGTGACCTGTCTGTAACATGAGGCTAAGTAATTCACTCACTCACTCACTCTGTGACCTATCTGTAACATAAGAGGCTAAGCAATTCACTCACTCACTCACTCACTCTGTGACCTATCTGTAACATGAGGCTTAGTAATTCACTCACTCACTCACTCTGTGACCTATCTGTAACATGAGGCTTAGTAATTCACTCACTCACTCACTCTGTGACCTATCTGTAACATGAGGCTAAGTAATTCACTCACTCACTCACTCTGTGACCTATCTGTAACATGAGGCTAAGTAATTCACTCACTCACTCACTCACTCTGTGACCTATCTGTAACATGAGGCTTAGTAATTCACTCACTCACTCACTCTGTGACCTATCTGTAACATGAGGCTAAGTAATTCACTCACTCACTCTGACCTACCTGTAACATGAGAGGCTCTGTGTTGACCATACTGATGTACCACAGCTGAACCTTATCCCTGAAATATATTTCATTCTTCTTCGTCCGCTCCTTGTAATAATGCCACATGCGATCCAACAGTCGGTAGGACCCACACGTAAACATGGATGCCTCTCCCTTCAAAATTTCTGGCTGAATCGGACCTCTCTTCAACGCCTCGGCAGTATTTGTGATATATATAATCCTGGGAATATCACAACCAGCAGGCCGGTTGCCTTCAGAACAGATTTTATCATCGATTGTTTGGATTTCACTATCGTGACCTAATTTCTTGATGACCACACTGTTCAAGTCCTGATGATCAGCTAAGTGAACATTCTTCACATTCACCCTGTCAAGGAATCGCAACTTCGACCACCCTTTAAACTTGACCCGATCGTAAAAGAACTGACCACATGCACTCATGCCATAACAGGCTGGACACTTGTCAGTTTCCAGGAAGTTTTCATCCATCAAATCATTCTTGAAAAAACTTCTGATGATCAGACCGTAAAATAGCACAGATACAACCAGGGAGGAAGCAAATAAAATTTTGGCCCGTGTCGGTAATTTCTTGAATTTTAGCGCCGAGTCGTGCACGGCTCTTTCCAGGTTTGCCATTCCCTGTTCCTTGTACTGCTTGGTGTACCGGCTCCTCACATTGCTTGGTGTTGGGAGCATGGTGCTGCGAGGCTTGACTGCGTGTAGTTACGATCCCGTGTTCTCATTCCCCAAGATAAATATTTCAAATCTGAAACAATTTTCAAGAAAATCTAAAGTTTGTGAAGATTAGAACAAACCATTAAGTTGTCATGCATTAGCGTCATGTGACAGAATGTCATGACACCTCATACACGACCACCACTGTATCTTCCAATATGTAATGTATCTTTCAAGAGAAAATTACACTGTACCCTGGATGTCTTGACTCTAAACTCCATTTACATAACTGCCATTTATTACCAGGGACTGTTCTTGGGGGATCAGGTCAAAAGGGCCACTATTATTACTACATATTGATACAAATATAATAAAACATATAAAATATATATTAGTTTTTTATTTTGGCCCTGTTTCTTTGGCCCTTTAGACTACAACTCGTCCTAGGCTCCCATATGGAAGTCATTTGATTCCCTCTCTTTTAATGGAGACATATGCATGAAATGTGGTGTCATTTTGAAAATCAAAATTTATGCTAGAAAATTAATTCACTGATTCAGAAGTGACCTTCACTATGAGAAGCCTTCTAGATTAACCAAAGGCACTCATGAAAGACAAAGAGTCAGGTCTCAAGTTGATCTGACCTAGTACATTCTTATAATTGTACTGTACAGTGTACTGGCTAGCGAACAGTTATCGCCGCATAACAGTTATCGCCAATACATCGGTATCACTCGTGCGCAGTTCCGGACAATTCCAATTCCGGTATTTTCCCCCAATAAGGGACAGCAAAAGAAAATTCTTCATGGCAAGTAAAATAAGAGAAAAATTAAAGTAAAAGTTATGAACCCTATATTTTTTTTAAAACTTAGTTGGGGGGATGTCCCACGACCTATACAATAGCAAGTTCAAGTTCACAAGTCATTAATTGATTCATTCCCTATCAATCTACTGTAAAAGAAACACTCAAATAGTCACACAATCAATTATTCGAGGTTACTGTATGATATATATTATTATTTATATATTATTTCACGAATGGCATGAGAAATTCTGAAAGGCGATAACTGTTACTGTAAGTTGTGAGAAAACCGTCGCCTTATATAAAAACATGATCGGCGGCAGTGAACGTACAGGCTAGACACATCGTTGTTCATATGAATGAACTCATATTCCAGCGAAGGCCTACATCGAGCACACCTTGGTATAGTGCAAAGTCGTCTAGTTATATGCTGGACTAGACACATCGGTGTATAGCTAATTAAGTATTATAATTCATTCTGTTTCATTAATTTAACAAACGGGGGAGTAATTTTGTAAATACCACTAAAATATGGCAATAACTGTTCACTAGCCAGTACAGTTGTTGCAGTGTTAGGAAGTAAGTCTTGCCTCTGCTCATATTATTCTCGTGTTATGTCATTGCTGTCTCTAGAATGGTTGAATCATGGTCCCTGGCGGATTGAGAGGAGTAGCCGAATCCACCATCTTTTCTCACACATCTCTAATATGCTAACTGTAATCTGGGCCCAAACACTTCACGACTTGGGTGTAACCTCTTTGGTGTAACCTGCACCCCCAAACTATTTCAAAATTCTCGATCCACCTTTCACTATCACGGCCCCAGTATTACTCGTGCAGATCAATTCTAGAAATAGTCCAGCATGTAACTAGACGACTTTGCACTATACCAAGATGTGCTCGACGTAGGCCTTGGCTGGAATTGGAGTTTATTCATATGAACTATTCTAGAAATGGATTACTGCCATAAGACACGCACCTGTTGTTTCAAAAACTGCTCAGGGGAATGTAACCTGTACACTCAACGGGTAACCCACACAACCATGTCCATTACCTATAACAACTGATCGATCCCTCAACCGAACTGAAGTGTTCCGCGTTTACGATTATATAGACACTTACCGCCTATCACTACATATCAGTGCGAGAACAAACAGAAAGGGTGGACAATGGACATACAACTGTTACAAATCATGACACTTACATTCGATGTGTTTGTGCATGTGAGACAGAAATGATATAAAATGACAACCCTGCTTCGCTGTTTCAACTTGCTCGAGCCATGTTTACTGTAACTTCCGTATTTAGAGTGATCTCCCCCTGCTGTACATGTCACTACAGACATTTTATGAATGCTTCGTTTCTCATTCATCACTGGAAAACACTGAGGTTCTTGGTAGGCATATAGAAGTTGGTATGCAAGTATAAGACAAAATATTATGGATGTCAACTTCTCCTTTATAGAAGACAAATACTGTTTAATCGTGAAGCTGGGCGTGGAGTCTTCCAGAGAATGCATAATTATCTTGGAATTTGCTGACAGAATTTTCCCCCTTTGGTCATGTGGACAAGGTATCCGACTTCGAAACAGAAGGCCCGTGGTTCGAATCCCTATATGCATGTCTGAAGTTTATGGTCACTACAGTTGAGTTGAGTTTTATGTCGCATCGGCATTATCTCAGCCATACAGCGTCGAGACCAAGTCTGCATATATGGACATTTATTTCCTCGGAGATATTGCTTGATCTGACCCAAGTGATTTATCCTGTGAAAACCAGTGTGTTTTACATACAAAACAAGAATATATTATGCGACCAAATCGCCCGCCATGAACCCTATCACACGTTAACAGGTCCCATGCAACAATGTCTGCTTGTTCAATAACAAGCTTTATTACCTACGAGGGCGAACATATCGGGGTTCATAGTTTTCATACGATGCCCTAGGGCAAAATATCACTTTGTCATGGTGACGTGACGTCATGAACAATGCTATGACGTCACGTTTCTTCTGTGACGTTGCGTTCTACATACGGCGACGGCGGGTAGCCAGCCTGTGTTTGAAAGTAGATTTTGGGTTTATTTTCCTCAATCCGACGACTTCGGTAATAAACAGAATATTATATTCGTGCCCATATCATGCCTATTATTTTTACGACACTCCAACCAACATTTAGGCACTCGTGTCGTGAACATAGTATGACATGGGCACTCATATAATATCCTCTATATATTGCCTATTACCTTTCAAATAGGTTAGACATGCATTCATCGACGTGAATGTGTCATTTTACCTAACCGTGTCTTCGCTTTGTGGCCACTCTATGAGGAACGGGACAGTTGACCCAAGCAGCTAGTTCTCATACACAACTTCTGAAATCAAATTATGCCTCGAACATCGATTATGTTAGGATTAACATGATGCAGACATTATAAAGAGTTCTGGTGTTTCCTCGTGGAAGATAATTCTATAAATGAGTGAGTATGGTTTTACGCCGCTTTGAGCAATATTCCAGCAATAGCACGGCTGGGGACAACAGAAATGGGATTCATACAATGTAACCATGTGGGGAATCGAACCCGGTTCTTCGCGTGACAAGCGGACGCTTTAACCACTAGGTTACCCCACCGCCAAATACAATATATGAAGGACACGGAATATGTATGAGTCTGAGTATGGTATTTTCTTTATTAGACGCCCGGTCGTCTATAAATTTCGAGCAATTCATTGACCCGGCGCCTAAAACATTCAGGCACATTCTTTGCCTACCACCTCCGTGGTGTAGTGGTTAGAGCGTCCGCCCGGAGAGCGGAAGGTCGCGGGTTCGATCCCCGACCGCGTCATACCAAAAGACGTTAAAATATGGTACTTGTTGGTCCCTGCCTGGCGCTCGGCATTAATGGGTACAACAAGGACTGGTCGGCTCGGAGTCAGTATAATGTGTCTGAGTGGGGTATTAATGCTTCACTGCGGCGTGGTATCTCAGTGGGCTAGCACTATAAAACCAGCTTAAGTCTGGTCTAGTACAAGCAGCCGCACATACACATACACACGCATGCACGTCGTCATATGAGCGAAATATTCTCAAGCACGACGTTAAACCCAATTTCTCCTCACCCATTCTTTGCCTAAAAGAGTCAAAATGGTTCTATGCCGCTTTTAGCAATATTCCAGCAGAGGTCACCGGAAGAGGACTTGACACTCTGTACACATGTGGGGAATGTAACTCGGATCTTCGACACGTAAACGAAACTGTGGTGTTTAGAAGTGTTTTGCAGACATAGTGCATTGGCATCACTGATGACGATACCGCCATTCAAAGTGTGTAACTGAGTGAAAATTCTATACATAGCCTCATAGGTTCGACAATATTGCAGTTAAACAGTCATTATATATACTCACGTTCAAACATAAACTCAGTGAAGCTGCAAACACCCTGTATTTTGCGCTGCGCATTTATCAACGGAAGTCGATAGTCACACATACTATCGATGAATTGCTATCGGAGACTCAACGATTGCAATCCATCGATAGTTTCATGCATTGTTACAGCCCTATTAGTAGGGTTGCGCAATATAACCGGTTTACTGGTATTTACCGGTTCAGACATGAAAACGATACGTATTGCGATACGCTGGTTGAAAACCGGTATTTTGACTTGCATTCGGAAAACTTCGTAACACTCGGAAATCTTCGGATATTTCCTTGTTTCATTTGTGCCAAATATTCTTCACATTTTTATTTTATCATTATTAAAAGTTGTTATTAAAGCTTAATCAAGCATAGTGATTTTGTTGTGTTTTTGCTCTATAAATCAAGCATTAACTCGCTTATAAGTAGTATTTTGTTTAAAAATACTTCAGGCAATATATTGCAATACATATCGCAATACATGATTTCGCATCGCAATATATTGCAATATGAAAATTCTGTGCAATACCCACCCCTATTAGTCATGTACATATCTCTCCGAACGCTCTCAACTCATTCGTGTGGAATGCCTACTGCGTTTTTTTCTATTGGTTACGCCGCACTCAGCAATATCCCAACTACAGACCCGTGCCAGATATATTCGGACACCTCATGTAATTTCCATATACTTACATGTTATTTCAGTGTAGCATAAATAATTTTCATGAAGTGAGTTTAGGATGGATCTTTGTAAAATTTGACAGGCAAATGTGAAATCATCTCTGATCTGCGCACATAATTTCAGTTTATTTTCCGACCACTATTTAACTAATGACAATATTCAATGCATTTGAACTAATATTGCAGTTTCACATGAACAGGTTAATGAACGGCGATTTGAAACCTTATAAGTAAAACTGATAATATTTAATGGATATGATTTATGTATGTTATGAAATGTTTATGCACACACATTTAAAGGAATTGTCTTGTTCATTGCACATTTTTGTGTCGTTTTAAAGAGAAAACAATTATGTATATTGATTGGCCAGGTGCGCGTTTGTCGGAAACGTTTTATGATTCACTATCATTGTTTTTTATAATATAATCAATTCATATTCGATTTAAAAATATTATTATGACAGGATATCAAACTCTAACTATATTTATAAGAAAATTGTTTAAAAATATATAAACCATGTCATGTCTTAATTTGGACAAATCTGACATCCATATTCTAATATACAGTTCTATATATAAAAAGCTATCTTTTTGCATCTTTCATTGCATACTTATGAAGAGAAATAGCTACATAATCATAAATAAATAAAATTCTTATCCTAAACAAAATATTCGGGTGTTGTGAAATATTATTTTTCATTTACGTTGGTTGAATTGATGCCAAACAGGTGCGCGTGTTGCTAACAATAAGATACACAGTCAAACTGTCTAATTGTTGATATATTCAGGACACTATTTAAATGGTAAAACCAGTCATTTTACGTTTTGTCTAAAGAGTGTTAATTCTGACGAAGAAGCCGAAACCGTTCACACAATTAATGGAAATTAGGTGAGATATATACTAATCAGCATACCGATGTCGTCTTTTTCCGACGTCGCAAAATGCATAAAACAAGCAATGACGTCAACTAAAATGTTGTATTATTTTCAGCAATTTCATTACATTTGAAGATATGGCTAGTATTCTGGTAATAACGATGCAAAATTAGTCAAAATACATATACACAAAAAGGAAAATATGGGAATCTAAGAACTAAGTTATATATCGGATAGGGCCATCCAAATCGCTATTACGTGCTTTCACATGTAGTACGTTGTCATCTTTTCTTATAAATTGTGAAACTAACAGAGCGTATCCGCTCACATTGGGGAACTTTGAATTGGAATAGTTTGGTTCACCGTGAACAAAAATTAACGAAAATATAGCGTCCGTATCCACAACAAATACTCTCCATGTGATCTGAGTTACATTGACCTAGTGTTACGCATAACGGACTTATGCCCCCTTATCATTATACGTGTATGACCTCTCTGTCGTCGTTTGACGTCGTAGAAGAAAATCCATTTTTGACATTTATTGCGAGTCATTTTTAATGTTGAGCGTATAAGTTATGCATAAGCACATAAATCCAATTCATATACACTTATGTCGTTCAGATATCAGGCTGTATTTTCTTCGCTCACACTTTCCGAAAAGATGCCAAAATACAAAATTCGTAGCACAGTGCATTTATCGGTGAGCGATAAAAAGCGGAGAACTTTACTGTTTTCTAACGCATAACAAAAATTTTGACAACATTTAGCAAGATCTGTTTCTTAAACCGCAGAGGGAGTTGCACTTATATTTAGACCAACGGATAGGAAATTTAGTATTCTACATTCCTGTGTAATTTTATAGCCGTACGTAGATCCAGGACCACGCGAGCGCAATTCTCGCACAACGTTCACTTTTCAAAGCGTATGAAAATGTGCGCCTGAAAAAAACCTCGGCATCAAGGGGGTTAAGCAACGTTGGGCTTGGGCGCGGAGAGTCCTTGGATGAGTGACCGTGTTTGGCAGCTTGACTTCTGAGAGTTACTAGGACTTCAGTCCTGCCCCACAACGAAGCACATGTGATACATGTGGTCTCACCTTAGGCAAGTGGATTTGTGAAAACTTGCCTCTGTTCACCCAGCAGAAAATGGGTACCCGGTGGAATAAGTCATGTGACTATTAATCTTCTTGCGCCTCACAAGCAGTTTGGGTTATCCAGGGTAATAATATTCATATTCTTTAGTGCTTTGAGCATGCCTTAGAGTATGGAATAGGTGCATTAAACATTGCATTAAAACGTTGACGCCATGTTCACATGGAACATATGTTGGGAGTACACCCTTTTAGTTGGAGATGCGTGATTACCCACTTGCACAAGGCAATCGTGGCAGTGGGGTCCACTTTCATCAACAGAGTATACCTACACACCTTTATACCGGAACGTGAAGATCCGGGTTAAAATTGATCGTCAGTAACCCATGCTTGTCGTAAAACGATCGGTTGGTCAGACTCGTTGACTTGGTCGACACCGTATCCCAGGGCCTAGATTTTCGAAGCTCTCTTAGTGCTAAGATAGTCGTAAGTTAATGTTAATGTATGGCACTGACGACTATCTTAGCGCTAAGAGAGCTTCGAAAATCTAGGCCCAGTGGCGTAGATCAATGCTAAAGCTTGTGATCACTGGATAGTCTGGTCCAGACTCGATTATTTACAGACCGCCGCCATAGCTGGAATATTGCTGAGTGCGGCATTAAACAACAAACACACGTTTATACCTGACACACATATGCTGCCCAGTTGTGCATTTAGTTTGAATGCAGCATGGAAATATTGCACAAAGTGCAAGCAAACTGTTAAGAGATTACTGTACATCATTTACAGGAAGGCCCAGAACGTACATTACACCTTACATATGTCCATCTCCTTGTTATGTTAACCCGTACTAGTGAAACGTGAGTGGGCGAGTTGGCCTGCAGAAGGGGCATTGGGGTTGGCTAGTTGGAATATTGCTGAGTGCAGCGTTCAAAAAGAAACAAACCAATTTAAACATTATTTGATGAGTTCGTATGAGGTGAGGGGCGTTGGGGTAGTCTAGTGGTTAGAGCGTTCGCTCGTCACGCTGAAGACCCGGGTTCGATTCCACACTTGGGCACAATGTGTGAAGCCCATTTCTGGTTTCGCCTGTGGTGATATTGCTGGAATACTGCTAAAATCGGTGCAAAATATTGAGAAATGTCAATTGCTTCTTATTTGTTAAAATATTCGGATGTCAGATTGTGAAGAATAGGATCCAATTTTGTGTTTCAAGTTTGACATGTTGGTTTGAACAGACTTATGTCACCGCGTGGCCCACGTTTCATGAGTGCCACGTTAAACCTCATTTCACCTCACCTTATCTTTGACATGTGAAGATGTAGGAAGTGAGGTGAAATTGGGTTTAACGTCGTGCTTGAGAATATTTTGCTCATATGACGACGTGCATGCGTGTGTATGTGTATGTGCGGCTGCTTGTACTAGCCCAGACTGAAGCTGGTTTTATAGTGCTAGCCCACTGAGATACCATGCCGCAGTGAAGCATGAATACCCCACTGACACATTATACTGACTCCGAGCCGACCAGTCCTTGTTGTACCCATTAATGCCGAGCGCCAGGCAGGGACCAACAAGTACCATATTTTAACGTCTTTTGGTATGACGCGGTCGAGGATCGAACCCGCGACCTTCCGCTCTCCGGGCGGACGCTCTAACCACTACACCACGGAGGCGGTCGTGAAGACGTAAGACATTCAGTGATGTCATACAGTGTTGGATGACATTCTCAGTTTCCACAACAAACGCCTTGAACTAATCAGACCATTTATTGGCCAGGAAGAAAAATACTCATTTAATATCAAACAAATGTCATATCATACAAATAAATTTGCACACAAAATCAAAATACTGTGAACCTAATTAAAACAGAGTGACACAGCTTGACTGAACAGACAATTGTTTTCTGTGAAAAGAGAAACTGCTATTCATGGTATCAGCTCTTCGTAGAGTAAATACTACAAGGCAATAAATACAAATTGCAATTACGCTGCGCAGTTTGTTGTAAAGTGGTACTGACAGTTAAATGGCAAGGCAATTACATATCGTATATAAACCTAGGCATTACATTGTACAATTTTATACCCATGTAATATGAGGTTTATCTCCATTAACGGATGGAATAAACGAAACAAGTACATGTACACTCCTGTTGGCAGCATTTTGTACCTTACATTTCCCCTTTTATTATTCTATAAGGATAACACCCTTTTTTAATTTCTTGAGTGGTGTTGTTTTTTAATATAATACCGATGGTAGTCAAATTAAACCATCTTAAAAATGAACCGTGAACAGTTCTTGGTTGCTTGGGAATTAGAAATATGGAATAGAAAAACTGAGAAAAAAACAAACTTGAGCTCCAGAGGCAATAAATTGACAGAGTCAGAGAGGAAAATGTTTTCAACATTGTGGGTTTGTGATAAATAATTTTGGAAGTATAATAGTTCATGTATTCAGCTATAAAGTGATATTAAATCAACACTTGGTCTTTTCTTTGAAAAGTCTCAAGTTGAAACTAATGAATCACTTCACGAACAGAAACTTGTACAATTTCTCCAGTGAATATTTCAAGCTGTTCTTTCACGGGTGTCAAATGAATAAAGCCATAATTTGTGACTTGACTTAAATACCACTTTTTAAAAATGTTTTAGAGATATCACCAGCTTGACAGAACAAGTGATGAATGTCTCAAGACATTTACAAACTATGAGTTGTCAAAATCAAGAATCATAAACAGGTAAAATCTACGATTCAAACCTATAATGACAGGATTCTGGCATTTCAAAGGGAGGTAAGTAAATAGGGTTCGTGGATAAAGTAATTTAAGTACTGCACTCAGGCTTTGCTGTTATTCCATAAGTCCACCAAATCCTTTCTTGGGTGAAAAGACAGCCAGACAATATGGTTTCTTTCTTGACATATATTCTAGTTCTGATCCCAAAACAAAATTTATTAAAATAATGATCTTAAACATACTCTTGAAAAAATGACCGAAAGCTTTTTTCATACCTTAGAAAATTTAGTGCAGTGTCTCGGAGACAGGTGTTGGCTTCATCACATCAAATTGCACAATCTGTCATAAAGTGAACAATACCAAAATAACAAAATAATACATCAATTAACAGAATAAATACAATGGTAATCTAAAATCACTTTAATACCCAAATAAAATGATGAAAGCAGCAATGATATTGCAATAAATATTCGTCTGCAATGACCCTGGCAAGAGCTATGTAAAATAAGATGAAAGCCCAGTAACACACCAGCCATGGTATACAGATGATAGGTATGTACATGTGTTAATGCAAGGGGGGATAACTCTGGGTCTGTGCCCCAATAAACTACTCGGCATACAACAGCCCACAATGGAAGAACTAAAATGTCATAGAAATGTATTCATACCATAAACTTTCAAGGTTTGTTTGTCATGTAACACCACAGTAACGATCCTGAATAAAAGTATAATATTTGTTTCGATACACAATCATATTTATCCGGGTAAAATGCTTTGAGGCAAAATATTATGGAACTGGTTTCTAGGTAAATGTTCTCTAGAGTGTGAAGCAGTGGGATATATTTTTTCAGCTTTGAAAATATTGTAAATTTTAAAACATTTTTCATCTTATCCCTGTGAAATACACCTAGGACATAATTTATCATAGTATTTCAAAGTGCTATATTGAATGCCAAATTGGATTTGAACCAAATATCAGAGGGTTGGGACACCCAAGGGACACAACTCTGCATTGACTGACAGCAACCAGCTCCAATACAGTATAAAGAAATACATGACATAGATCACATATTAAATTCATATTTAAAGTGATTCTCAAGTCCAGCAAATGTTATATTTCACAGAATATCAGTACAGTTTATGACTAGCTGAAATGTATCGAGGAGATACAGTACATACAAGCATCTACATTTCAATGAAACAAGCCACTTAAATCATAAATAAAAAAATTCCTATCTATTTACATGTATGTATATCTAAGTTGTAGTACATTTTGCTTTTTACAAAACCACAGGCATGACATAAAACAGAAGGCAACATTATTCTGGTTACCATGGTTACAGATGGATAGCAAGAAAATAATTAGGCACTCACCAACTCTGGGAAATATTTCCCCATGCTGAAGGTATTTATTCCTGACAATTTGCCTCTATGTAACTAGTATTCAGGGGACTGCTGAAAACCCTGGATTGGTCTTACATAGGTTAGTACATCAACACAATTATACAAACACAATAACTTGAAACTATTTTCTAGATGCCATATGACCATTATATTATATTTGTTGGATCAACCCTAATTTCTGAAAGAAAAATGTAAAATCTAAAATTGACACTTTTTGTAATTACATAGAAACGGCAACTATGCATGAATACTTTGTAATTTTTGAGAATATACAACATTTAAAAAAAGTTCTGTTCATCTGCATATAATTTTCAATTTGACATTAAATTTTCTCCAAATCCATCATAGCTGATATATCTAGAGGTCTGCATTCTGTACTTGATGCAAAGATTACCTCCCTTAGTCTTTATTTTGTGTATTTAGAATTTGAAAAACAAATCAAAGGTAAATGTTGTGACTGTTACTTTTTTATTTAAATTTTTTTTCCAACTCTCACGTATGCAGAAAATATATAAATATATAACCCAACAAATATATTAACATTAACAGTTTTATAAGATGGCAGTAACTGCACGAAGAAGCTGTAACACCTAGCACTAGAGGCTGCAGTTGACAATGATGTCCCGTAAGTCTCGTGAGGCGCTGCTTCCAGTATTAAGCTGGCTCCCATGTTCCTTTGCATACGCCAGCTTGCGATATGTAAGACGGGGCTCAGCTTACTTCCGGTGACAAGCGAATATTCAAGACTCAGTTCTGGTTCCAACTTGCGCAGCCACCAATTACATGCATGATCTTACTAGACTGGTCCAAGTGTACAACATGCTTGGGCTGCGCAATATAACCGGTTTAACGGTATTTACCGGTTCAGACATGAAAACGATACGTATTGCGATATGCTGATCGAAAACCGGTATTTTGACTTGCATTCGGAAGGCTTTGTAACACTCGGAAATCTTCCGATATTTCCAAATATTATTCACATTTCCATTTTATCATGATTAAAAGTTGTTCTTAAAGCTTAACCAAGATAGTGGTTTTGCTGTGATTTTTGCTCTATAAATCAAGCATTAACTCAGTTATAAGTAGTTTATTTATTTAAAAATACTTCAGGCAATATATTGCAATACATATCGCAATACATGCTTTCGCATCGCAATATATCGCAATATGAAAATTCTCTGCAATACCCACCCCTATGCTTGGCTGTCACAGCTGTTGACAGTCATAACAATTGGCTAATTTGGGGATGGTTAGATTTGAAATCTGTTATTCCTGCAATGATTATCAGTTCCTTACTGTCAACTGACAACCATGAGACCATTTGAAAAGGCATGAAATGTTGTTTATCACCGGAAGTAGAGCGGTTTTGCGAAGTGCCGTGACCTACTTACGGCCCTATTCTACCCTGAGAAAAGGAATGGATAATAACATTGCACAAAGTATTTATATACATCTCAACTTTTGATAGGGATATCATTGTTTTCCATGATATACAACTGATTTGCATTTTGAAGTGTACATCTGATATGACATCTCATTATCCCTACCAAAAGTTGAGTGGTATTTATAGGCCCATATTTACCTGAAATAATATGGAACGTGTGACTTGTAAGAGTAACGGGACTGACAATAAATTCTGAACCTTATTAAACTTTGAAATGACACATTTTTTAAGTTAACTTAAATGAAAAAGAAATTTAATATGATTTCCTAATTTCAATTTGCATGATGTACATTTTTGTTAATTTTGGTTCTAAAAGGTGAAAAATATTTTGATATAGTTATTAGAAGGAAATATATGCCAGTCATACTTTAAAAGGTTATTCACACCTGACAACATGGGTAATATGGAATGAAATACTCCTGGTGATGTTGAATACAACATATAATACGACTATATATCCACCCGGTAAGTAGATCATCTCGTCTCCAACAGAGATGATACATGGCTTTTAAGTCATGAAGGGATAAAACTCTGCATACCCAGCACCAACACAGGCTGGTTTCACGTGAAACAATACTCTTGCTGTCATCTCCATTTTCAATTTTATTGACCTTAGCGTGTAAGCTTGGGATGTGACTTTTGCGTCTTGAGTGAGTGAGTGAGTGAGCTTAGGTTTATGCCGCTTTTAGCAATATTCCAGCTATGTCCGGCGGGGGACACCAGAAATGGGCTTCACACATTATACCCATGTGGTGAATCGAACCCGGGTCTTCGGCGTGACGAGTGAGTGCTTCAACCACTAGGCTACCCCACCACCCCACCAACCCTCCTTCGGAGGAAACAAGTCCTGTATTTCCTACTTTGTTTCTTTACTTGATGTCATACAACATAGCCCCACAGAACATTCACACTTCCCGTCAGTCACACACTGCAACACACAGAGGATTTCTACATTTTTTAAAATTAAAAATATAATATAAAGTAAAAGGCCTCTTCACAGTTTTCATAATATGGATGAAAATCGAATAATTAATTTCTCAAGGCAGAAGATATGTGTTCCTTTTCAAACAATTCTTGCGGAAGTTTCACTTTCAGTAAAAACACATTAAAGTAACCAACATTGTTACATCTTCCTCTTGCTTCTTCCTTGCGATCATATTCAACACATGCCTAATGAACCCTTCATAATTTATGGCTAGGGGTGGTGGTGATGATTATATGGAGAAGCATGGACAATGTGAATGACCCCCCCTAAAATTATTGTACAAAATCAATGACCCCCCTCCCCTTCCCATAATTTCTAAGCATAATTTTAAACATACTGTTATGTACAAAATTGCTGACCCACTAGTACGTGTGTACAAAATAGCTGACCCCTCCTAACTCCCCAGAACAAAATGGGTGAGCCCCCTTAAAATCATCATCACCCCCCTAGCCATAAATTATGAACGGTCCCCAATGAAGAATGAAAACATATCGTATGTAACCTGATTACTGTAAGCCCCATAACCTCTACCCTCCCCAACTACAGCTATATATGAACTCACTTCAACAGAATCTAAATGATTCAGGGAACTTCATTCAGTAAGATACCCATATCATTGTGATGCTCTGTATCGTTAGTGAATGGTTAAACCTCACGAGAAAATTAAAACTATAAACCAATTCCATAACACAGGTGCCACTGTCCTCACAGAACATCTTTGCTTCCTATTATTTGAATTCTTGGAGTGACTGAGTTTGGTTTTACGCCGCTTTTAGCAATATTCCAGCAACATCACGGCAGGGGACACCAGAAATGGGCTTCACACGTTGTAACCATGTGAGGAATCGAACCCGGGTCTTCAGTGTGACGAGCAAATGCTTTAACCACTAGGCTACCCCACAGCCCTTGAATTCTTGGATGCTCGTCAGATAAGATAAAAAAGATGAAATATATACAAAACTTCAAATACATATTCTAAAGTGCTAATTTCACCAACATATTGATGCTTGGTAAAGTTAAGGCCATGAGGAATTGACTGCCACAAGTTTCTGAAAAATTATTGTGAACATCCTCAGTTGTCAGCTATATCAAGACTGCAACAATACCTTGAACCAGAAACAACCAATCAGATAACAGTATTCAAATCCTCCAGCCAATCAAATGGCTGTGACCACCTTTTTCATATGGTGTCCAGTGAAACAACCAATCAGATAACACTATCCAAATCCTCCAGCCAATCAAACGACGGGTGAAACCAGAAATGGACTTCACAGATTGTACCCATGTGGGGAATTGAACCCGGATCTTCGGCGTGACAAGCGAATGCTTAAACCACTAGGCTACCCCGCCACCCCCAAAACGTTGTCAGTACCTCAGTGCTACACACCATCACCAAATACATGTCAACAATTAGGTGTTGTCATATTTTGACATCAACCCTGGTCTCAACTGAGAAACAGGAATCAACGAGTGTTCAGATGAAATCAGAAATATTTCACACAGAAAATGTGCCCCCCTGCCTTATGGCCACCATTATTTTCGATATTTTCAAAACTTTAATAATTAGGCCCGGACAAATCCTGATTGTGTTTTTACTACAGGTCATGTTGGAGACAGCCTCCAGAAAAATTGACGGCAATGATTGAGTATCTTACGATAATCATTATATGATTGAAGGTAATGATTTAATGATTGACAGTAATGATTGACTTAATGATCTTATGATTGACAGGTAGTGATTTAGTGATTGCTGTTATTGATTTAGTAATTGATGGAAATGATTTAGTATCTGACAGGAATGATTTTATGATTGATGGTAACGGTCTTATGACTGACGGTAATGATTTAATTATTGATGGAAATGGCTTAGTGAATGATTTTAATGATTTTATGATTGCCAAGCGTATTACAAAAACAATAATAGTTAATAGCATAGGCAAAATGAGCCTCAAATGAGAACATTTGAATGCCACAGCATCAGCTCCGATATAAATAGTATAGCCTGCCTAAGTAAATAATACAACTAGATATGAAAAATGTACACATACACCAACCTCATTGCACAAAACTGATGATAAAAATCATTCAACCATATACAAAATACGTTATGACTAAAATCACACACAGATTATCGCATATAACTTCAATACAAATCATGGAAAGTCTTTTGCTGACAAAAAGAATGAGATCACTCACATTCCCCTCAAGACACACTTCATACAAGAAAAATTGGTTGACAAATTATTTTTTCAAAGTTGTAGGACAGGACCATTTTTATTTTATTTAAAAAAAAATATACTTGCTCCAAATCTTCTTGTTTTATTATGACCACATTGACTTAGAGATTTCAACTGCTTTACTCTTTCAATGTTCTGATTCAGAAGTTAGTTCTTCTGACGATGGTCTGGCCTTGTGAAGAGGTAAAGAACAAATAACAAAGCATGCACACACACAATACTCGCTCTCAGTAAAGATAAATAAAAAATTAATATTTTTCACAATATATCTTTTTTCCAGTAATACTAATAGTACAACTAATTGCAATCATTCATATAAAAGTAAATATACAGCCCTGTAAAAAGTACAATAGTGAATGTTCCTCAAAGTACCTGGTTACCTAGGTAACAAGATGAAAATAATTGCTGCATCTGCCCTCTTTTCATAGAATTGTGTCCATTAAAATCAGGATATAACTTCCGATAATATGACTAGCAGATGTAAAATACCTGCCATTACTGTAGGCCCTTTCTCTTCCTGACTAATTTTGCAAGCTATTCTTTCGTTTTAGTTATATGATTTATCAATAAACATTTAAGGCATTTCTTATGCTTTCTTTTGAAATTTAAAATTTCACTGTATTTGGTGCACTGTCTGTAACAGAGATCTTTTCAAAATTTGAATTCAGGAATTACTAGTATACTAAAATGTGTTATGTAGATTGTTTCTGCGGGATATTATATTTTTTGTAACGACCCTGCATGTGCATTGAGCCAAGGTTGGAATGACGGGGAGTATCCTCTCATAAAGCACATCACATACTCATGGGGCCTTGTAAGATGGTTAGGACCTTCTTTAGCTTGTGATGAACTTCAACAGATGAGTGGTCAGCCAAGAGTGAGAAGTCCAAGCCACCATGTCATATTTACATAAAATGTCAGATAACTGCAGAATATACTCTGCATGAAAATATCTTATTATGCCAAACATGAAATGAATATTCTCCTACCCCTGGTTCACAAATTACTAGACCCGTGAAGGTCCGTTTCAGAATATTGATTTTCAGTAACCCATGCTTGTCGTAAGAGGCGACTAACGGGATCGGGTGGTCAGGCTAGCTGACTTGGTTGACACATGTCATCGGTTCCCAGTTGCGCAGATCGATGCTCATGCTGTTGATCACTGGATTGTCTAGTCCAGACTCGATTATTTACAGACTGCCGCCATATAGCTGGAATATTGCTGAGTGTGGCTTAAAACTAAACTCACTCACTCACAAATTACTAAATTCCAACCCACACCATCTCTGACAACAAAGTGTATGTTACCATTCTGATGCCATAAATATTTTGTAGTGAGTGCGTGTGGTTATATACTGCTTTCAGCAATACTCCAATAATATCACAGCAGGGGACACCAGAAATAGGCTTCAAACATTGTCCCAACCCAGGGTTTGGTTTAGTTGTAGTTTAACACCACACTCTGCAATATTCCAGCTATCTGGTGGCGATCTGTAAATAATCGAGTCTGGACCAGACAATCCAATGATCAACAGCATGAGCATCGATCTACACAATTGTACAATGCAGGGAATCAAACCTTGGTGTTAAGCGGGACTAGTGAAGGCTTCAACTACAAAGCTACCCACTGTCATATATACCAGTCCTACTCGTCACCATAGCTGTCCACTAAAACTCTGCTCAGGAACACAATGTTAGCAGAAATGGAGAAGATGATGGTACCAGGGTTCTTGATAATGGAATTGATAAAATACCCTGTATAACTGAGGATGGGTTATGTGTCCCTGTATGTGAAAGGGGGAAATGGTTGACTAAGCATCAATTATATTGTCAGTGTGGTGTGTATGTTTGATATCACCAGGCATTTAACTCACAGCAATAAGGACACGATTTTACTTCACGGGACAATAAAATATCGTAAGAAGGAATGCTCATTGTTTAAGAGGGAAATTTAACTGAAAATATATCAACGAATAATGACTTTATACAAAATGTTTCATGACCTGATAATCTCCTTCACTCATATTTTGTGTGGCTGTCGATCTATGTATGAGGAGTTATCTCCCTTCCTACCACAGCCTGTGAAACATTGTGATTGGTTAACTACATTAGAGGCCACTGTAGGTTCCCTGTTGATCTTATTCCTGGGATTTGTGTTATATCTATCAAATTTTTATGATGCATCTATGTATCTATTTTTCTATCTATCAGAGTTAATGAACATCTGTATCTATTAACGTTATTTTAATCAGCATCAGGAGGATTAGTATCTCTTGGAGATCATGATGCTGGATTTCCATCAGCGTTTACAAGGATTCGTATCATTCAGATATTACAAGTATGTGCATCAATCATAATTTACAGTGACAAGAATCTGTCAGAAATGTGTTCAATCCCTCTATATACCATAATAATAAAACCTTATCCGATCAATGACATAATTCAATGCAGTCAATGACAATTATACGATTCAAGTAATAATGTCCGGTTCACAAATGTCATGAAAAGCTGCTAGGATTCATTCCAGACAATAAACTTACATATGTCATACAATAGCAGAAACTGCAGCCAGTAAACTGTCATTATGATGCTGGTTACCATAGTAACAATACAATGTCAGCCATGTCAGAGACATGAGACATACAAAGCGATATTTCCTGAATATCCATTTAATATTGCAATGATATAAATATTATAATTGTAGTCTTCTTAACATCATCTATATACCATGTCGCCATTTTGGATATTTGAAGAATCAAATTATCCATATTCTTTCGCGATTGAGTTCTCAAATCAGTTTGAAAATTTGTAAGGCAACAGCTTCTTATAAGTCTTCATCCTCAATTTCTTCATATCGCAGCTCCGGTGAGAAGCGCCCCCTCTTGGTTGGGGGGCTGGAAGGTTCACTGGAGGACGGAGACGGAGAGTCATCGCGAGATGGACTTGATGTAGGGGACATTGCTCGGCCGATCCGAATCTTGCTCTCTTGAAACCAGTTGCTCTGTGAGTTAACAGTGCAAAGTAATTCTCAATTGCAAACATCTCAAAACACAGATGCCACACTTTCCAAGAATACCCAATAATCTCTACTACCGGAAGACTAGCCAGTGGTTACCTCCCTTGCCTGCCAATACCCAATGGTCAATCTCTACCTCCCCCAGAAAAGCCAGCAGTTTCCTCCCTTCCCTGCCAATACCAAATGGTCAATCTCTACCTCCCCTTGAATAGCCAGTGGTTAGCTCCCTTTCCTGTGAATACACAATGGCCAATCTCTACCTCCCCTTGAATAACCAGTGGTTACCTCCCTTTCCTGCCAAAACCCCAATGGTTAATCTCTACCTTCCCAAGAATAGCCAGTATTAATCTTCCTTTCCTGGCGATACCCAATGGTCATAATTCGTCATCATACATTAAGTTTTAGCGTACAGTGTTTGATGTTCCACGGCAAAGTGTCCTCACCAGTTTCCCATTGTTGCCAAACATGTCGAGAAAGCTGCCGATGAACTCCTTGGATTTCTCCTCCCATTTGTGGATGAGCTCGTTGCCCTTGTCGACCGACTCCTTCCATTTGTCGTAGAACTCCTTTCCTTTCTCTTTCACCTTCTCACCCATCTTCTCATAGTTGGCCTTGAAGATGATCCGCTTTTCCTGGAACAAAACTCTGTCACGTCACCACTGAGTCACAGACTTTTAGCTGTTAGTTTGTTGTTTTAACGCTGCACCCCACAAACTTACCCAACAGTCCTTAAATAATTCACTCTGGACCAGACAATCCAGTGATTGACATCCCAACCACCATTGTTTGGGTTAATTGTTGTTTAATGCTGCACTCAGAAATATTTCAGCTATATAACAGTCTGTAAACAATTGTGTCTCGACCAGACAATCCAGTGATCCATCATTATGAGCACTGATCTATGCAAATGGGATGACATGTGTCAGCCAAGTCAGCGTGTCTAACACCAGTTTGTTGCATCCTACATTAGTGAAGATCAGAATAGAATTGTTAGAATTGATCTTCAGTAACCCAACGGGATCGGGTGGTCAGGCTCGTTGACGCTCATCATCAGTTCCCAGTTGCGTAGATCAATTCTCATGCTGTTGATCATATAGCTGGAATATTGCTGAGTGAGATGTAAAACTATACTCACTCACTCACACTTACATGCACGGTGAGCCTATACTACAACTACCTTCATGAAGCCGATGTTGAGCTCCTTGGCTGTGTACCCTCTCTGGAGATTTCTCCTCACATACATGTCGTAGTCCTTGATAATCCTGGCTATCACATCCGTTGTGGAGATCCCTTCTGTCCTCTCTGTAGCCAGGAACCTAGAGCATACAGTCAGTGGGGTTTAACATCACTTTGTTTCAGTAATATCTGCAGTGTTCAAACTTACTGGCAAACAAGGATAAGTTGAGAACCGACCTGGCAATTGACCCATATTAGCATGTATGAGAGCCGCCCACTGGCGCTTGCCATTGTTAGTTAGCAAAGGGGCCCCAGGTTGTCCGCGATCAAGGGTGGTGCGACTTGCCACACTAACGTGAGAGTCTTATGAGCAAGGCGTGTTCAGGTACACGTGGAATCAATTTCATCGTCATGCACTGTATGTGCACTGCCTCCATCTGCTCTACCTTTCACAAACCAAATGGGTTTGCTCATTGCTGTGCATCGCCTACTTCTCATAAACGCGTTCTCTGCGCTGGTCCAACTTATCCTTGTTTGCCAGTAAGGGGGCCCTAGTTTTCTTGGTTTGCTTTGATAAGTTTTAAATTTAAGGACCACCTAAATCATTAATTTAGGTATTATGTCCCTTGACCTTGACCTTCAACCTTACTTTTGATCTCTGTAACCATGGTAACTGTATCATGGAAGAAAGGCTGAAATGGACCAGTGACTGATATCATGAGTAACTTCCTGTCGGGTTACAATGATAGACAATCAACCACGTTACAAAGCATGACTCCTCAATCCATCTACAGGAAGCATGGTTGCTGGGAACATATCCCGACAGTAAACCCACGGAGCTCTCTGTTCAGGAAGTGTCACTGATGTCAAAGTGAAGAGTTATTCTTCTGGCCTCCATATGAAAACCGACACTGCTATAACACACTGTCATATATCTACAGTACACAAGGAATCGGCAGCATAAAACTATGACAACATAACCAACGTATGAAATAAGCCAAAAACCCAGCCAGACATCAGAGCTGGTAACTTCAAAATGTTACCAGCCCAAAATGGATTTACTGGTAATCAGACCAGACACCAAGATAAAGTGAATTTACTCAGGTGTATGGAACATCTAATTTTTTTTACAAAACCATTGGGCTGGCAAGCTGTAAATTTAGATGGTCCGCCAAAAATCTAGCCCGTCCCGGGCGGTCGGACAAGCCGCATTTCATACACTGACATAACTACAAACCACTAGTCCTAGTCTGAGGGCGCTACCAAAAACATGGAACCGGCAGCACCAAATACACTGGATTCTTTCAAACGAGGCATATGCAGACCAAGTTTGATACTGCCATTTCCATTTTGTTCAAGAATGCTGTGTGACTTACAATGTTGTTTCATATTCTAGGATATGTTCCCATGGTAATATGTTGCCAATTCCAATGCGATTTTTATGGTAGACTGTCGGTTTCTACCGGTCAGCCTGTTGTTTGGTGTCACTTACATTCCCTTCTCCTTGATGCCCTGGTAGACGTCCCCGTTGCTGGAACCGGCTGTGTAGGGGAGCTCGTCGTGTGCCACGAAGTCAATCTGTAATACAAGTGAGGGATCAGTTTACTCGTGCTGGTTAATGACTCTAGTAGTAGTGGTAGTAGAAATAGTGAGTGAGTTTAGTTTTACGATGCTTTTAGCAATATTCAAGCAATATCAAGGCGGGGGACACCAGAAATGGGCTTCACACATTGCCATGTGGGAGTTTGGTCTTCAGCGACGCTTTAACGCTTTACCCACTAGGCTACCCTACGCCTCAGTAGTAGTAGTAGTAGTAGTAGTAGTAGTAGGGGTAGCCTAGTGGTTTAGCGTTGGCTGCCATGCAGAAGGAGTAGCTGTAGGACATGGGTACAAGTAGCAGCATTTTGCAGCCCCCGCCGAGATGTTGCAAAACTTATCAATGCTCTGGAAAAGAATAGCTCTAGTGAATGCTCAAAGCAGTAGCATTAAAGTAGCAGTAGCAGTAGCAGTCAGTAGCAGTAGCAGGAGCAGTAGCTGACAAACTTATCAGTGCTCAGCTCCCAGTACAGGGGTATACAGCAAGTATTATTCCTGTTCTATGGAGGTTAATAGTCAACATACTTCTGCTCATATGTATAGGCAGGTAGTATCACTTCTAGTTGTACTGTTTCATAATACAGGTGAACATATTCACTTGCCTATCAAGACACGTTTGTTAGTCAGATCAAGACACCTTGGCTATGTGACACTCTGCAGCTACCACAGCACTAAGTCAATTACAGTGGAGTGAGTGAGTGAGATTAGAATTACGCCGCACTCAGCAATATGCCAGCTATATGGTGGCGGTCTGTAAATAATTGAGTCTGGACCAGACAAACCGGTGATCAACAGCATGAGCATCGATCTGCGCAGTTAGGAACCGATGATATGTGTCAACCAAGTCAGCTAGTCTGACCACCCGATACCGTTTGTCACCTCTTACGACAAGCATGGGTTACTGAAGGCTCATTCTTACCCGGACCTTCATGGGTAATTACAGTGGAAGCTGTCTAAACTGGAAAATTGTAGAGCTGACACAGTTACCTATGATTAGAACTGAGCTCATATTCACTTTTATTCACCCATACTGAACTATGATTAAATCATCTTGGTCGGCAAGCAGGTAGCTACTTAACGTTAGATGGCTGCCACACACTTATAATCCCTTGTCATTATTACACCGTATGAGTTGGTGACAATACACATGACTCCTCGCCACGCCGCCGGATTAGACAGCGCTAATTACTGTATAGACACATATTCAGGCAGCTAATTCATTGCGAGATCCGAATTGACAGCTGCCGGATTGCAGAGCTTTTAAATGATGATAAATGTACTAGCCACAGATTTTATGCCAGTGTTGACAACTTGCCGGATTGGACAGCTGCCAGTTTTGACAGCTTCCACTGCATAGAGTCAATCTTGATTAACTATTAACCACTAGCAAGACAATCCAGTGATTGATATAGTGAGCATGCAATGCCAAGTCACCAGGTTGCTGTAGGCCTATTCTAACCAGAACTCTCTGTTCACAAACCTTGTGTTCTTCTAGAAATTCTTCATTCAGTACCCAGGGTGCATCTGTGACAATTTCATCGACATATCGACAATGTCTGACAGCTTCGTATCTTTCTCGTTCGTTCATGACAGTCCTGCCCTTCATCTTGTGTGTGTGGCCATCATTACACACTGTCAAAAACAATAGAAAATCCATGTGTGGCCATCACTACACACTGTGGGGACAGGATTGTACAGTAAGTGATGAACAAATATTGTTTTATGACGCTTTAGCAATATTAGAGCAATTTGGCAGAGACACCAGAAAAGAGATCCAGACGTTATACACACGTGAAAAATTGAGCATTTTTCTGGAAATTGACTGCAATATCAGACAAGGAAGAGGAAGTGAAAATGTATTTAATTTAAAAAATAATGAGTCTGGGGTCTTTTTATATTCTTGGGATCTCCAGCAAATTACAAGGACCTGTTGAATTTCAAGCTAAATTCGAAGCACAGATGATGAATTAATACAGTTCTTAATTTAACACATTCCATACCTAGAAATGGTCACCTGCAGGTATTATCATTAATCAAAATGTCAAACTTTCATCTTTCTGATACAATGTTACCATGGCAACGACATACACACCTCCCACTATGAGGTAGGTATTTGGGAAGGCCAGTTTGGCTTGCATCAGTTGTCGGGCGTGGCCACTGTGAAACATGTCGTAGATTCCGTCAGCATAAACTCGTATTGGTCGGGTTGCTGCAACAAGTGAAGACGTTAAGACTGAGGATGTTGTCAATATTGTAGATATTATTGCTGTGGATGTTGTTTTCATCGTGGTAGATGTTGCAGTGGCTGTCATGTTTGCAGATGTTGATACTGATGATGTTGGTGTATTTTATTTTTGCCGTGGATGTTTTGATCATTGTTGTGGTTGTTGTTGCTGTGGATGTTGTTACAGATGTTTTGGATGTTGTTGTTGAAATAATTGCTATTGTGTTCAGTCTAAGTAAACTTAGACTCAGTATTATTCGTTACACTGCTATACTGAGTCTAACAAAACCTTGTGGAAGGTCGCGTCAGGTAACCTTTGAGCGACCTATGACTGTCCAATCAAAGGCGAGACGGACGAATGGATTTAACCAACCAACGGCTACTATTTAGGTTCTGTAGGACTTACAAAATGGATTTTCTCGCCCCCCGGTCGCCAACACTGATCTCCCAACAAATGAAAATCCACATAAAACACTGATATTTGACCTGCAGTATATGCTTTGGGGTTCCTGTTGACATGGTTATAATTAGCTAATATTTCCGCAAGTTGGCATGCTTTAATACTGACAAAACGCTATTTTCAGCGAATGTTTACTCACTGCTGTGGCGTGCATCACTAGGAACCGGTCGTATGGAAAAGAGCATTCGGAATCATTCGAGTACAAACATTTTCGAGGTAAAAGTTCATAAGTCCACTTTCGCGATTTGGTAAGCTGTGTTCTGATTGGTCAATTGGAAAGGTTACCTGACGCGACCTTCCACAAGGTTTTGCTAGACTCAGTATAGCAGTGTAACGAATAATACTAAGTTTACTTCGACTGTGTTGTGTTGTACTGTTGCTGCTGTCATGGATGTAGTTTTCATTATTACCACTGTGCATGTTGCTGTTGATATTGTTATTATTATTGCAGTAGATGATAATTATTAATGTTGAGGATGTCAATATCTTTTGTCGCAGTGGTTGTTGTTTTTGTTGTTGATGATGATGTTATTGTTGTTGATGTTGTTATTGCTGTTTATGATGTTGTTACTGGTGCTGTGTTCTTATTCTTTTTTATGTTATCGTTGTTGATGATGCTGTTACTGTTGGTGCTGATGTTTGTTAATGTTGTTTATGATGTTGTTACTGTTGATGATGATGATGTTGTTACTGTTGATGTTGGTATTGTTGTTTATGATGTTGTTACTGTTGATGATGATGTTGTTATTGTTGCTATACCCGATGTCCCCTCACCTTGTCCCGTCTTAGCCTGCTCCAAGCTGAACCTGGTGGTATAGTCACAGAGGTTCAGGTTCTCCATAGCCAGAGGCTCATAGTGGTAGGGGGCGGGGCCCATGTTCTACAACAACAAGGACCATTACATCACTGTAGGGGGCGGGCCCGTGTCCTACAAACAACAAGGACCATTACATCACTCATAGTGGTAGGGGGCGGGGCCCATGTTCTACAACAACAAGGACCATTACATCACTCATAGTGGTAGGGGGCGGGGCCCATGTTCTACAACAACAAGGACCATTACATCACGCATAGTGGGGCGGGCCCATGTTCTACAAACAACAAGGACCATTACACATCACTCCATAGTAGGAAGCGGGCCCATGTTCTCAAACAACAAAGGACCATTACATCACTCATAGTGGTAGGGCGGGCCCATGTTCTACAACAACAAGGACCATTACATCACTCATAGTGGTAGGGGGCGGGGCCCATGTTCTACAACAACAAGGACCATTACATCACTCATAGTGGTAGGGGGCGGGGCCCATGTTTCTACAACAACAAGGACCATTACACTCACTCATAGTAGGGAGCGGGGGCCCATGTTCTACAACAACAAGGACCATTACATCACTCATAGGCGAAGGGCCCATGTTCTACAACAACAAGGACCATTACATCACTCATAGTGTAGAAGGGCCCATGTTCTACAACAACAAGGGGGCACTATGTAGTAGAAGGGCCCATGTTCTACAACAACAAGGACCATTACATCACTCATAGTGGTAGGGGGCGGGGCCCATGTTCTACAACAACAAGGACCATTACATCACTCATAGTGGTAGGGGGCGGGGCCCATGTTCTACAACAACAAGGACCATTACATCACTCATAGTGGTAGGGGGCCGGGCCCATGTTCTACAACAACAAGGACCATTACATCACTCATAGTGGTAGGGGGCGGGGCCCATGTTCTACACAACAACAAGGACCATTACATCACTCATAGTGGAAGGGCCCATGTTCTACAACAACAAGGACCATTACATCACTCATAGTGGGGGCATGGGCCCATGTTCTACAAAACAACAAGGACCATTACATCACTAGTGGTAGGGAAGGGCCCATGTTCTACAACAAAAGGACCATTACATCACTCATAGTGGAGGGGGCGGGCCCATGTTCTACAAACAACAAGGACCATTACATCACCTATAGTGGTAGGGGGCGGGCCCATGTTCTACAACAACAAGGACCATTACATCACTCATAGTGGTAGGGGGCCGGGCCCATGTTCTACAACAACAAGGACCATTACATCACTCATAGTGGTAGGGGGCGGGGCCCATGTTCTACAACAACAAGGACCATTACATCACTCATAGTGGTAGAAGGGCCCATGTTCTACAACAACAAGGACCATTACATCACTCATAGTGGTAGGGGGCGGGGCCCATGTTCTACAACAACAAGGACCATTACATCACTCATAGTGGTAGGGGGCGGGGCCCATGTTCTACAACAACAAGGACCAATTACATCACTCATAGTGGTAGGGGGCGGGGCCCATGTTCTACAACAACAAGGAAAATTACATCACTCAGCTGTGGAACACACTGCATACATTTTGTTCCAACACAAACCCAAATCAATAAAAATGCTTCATTTAGCACATTTTTTGGTTTCCATTGATGATAAAAATCTATAAAAGTGACAGTCAATAATTTTATTGGCATTACACACTAGGGCTGTTATGATTCACTCAAATATTCAGTGAATATTCTTCCTACATGTATTCCATGGGTACAATGTGTGAAGCCCATTTCTGGTGTCCACCGCCGTGATATTGCTGGAATATTGCTAAACGCTAAACTCATTCACTCACTCCTACATGAATTCATTTCATTATACGCGATCACTAGCATGATTTATTAAAAAAGCTGTGTTTGTACTTGACTTCGCGTGTCACATTGTTACATCAAACTGAGATACATGGAAGGATGGAATGATAATAGCCAACTGTCCTATATGGTGGTTTCCCTCTGTGGCACTTGTGTCTGTCACACATCACTGATTACTTAATAATTGGTGTTATTTCTATCTAAGGCCAGACCAATTTTCTTTCTTGTTTTACGGATCCACCAGTCATAATTTTTCAAGAATAAGAAAAAAAATAAAAGATAATTTTCCCCGATCAAAAAATAAAATCCTAATGTTTTATTGGTCAAAACTGTAAATTTACAAGAAAAGCTTTATTTTGATTGTGTTTTGCCTCATATAAACTTCATAAATTGCCAAAAGTAAAGTACTTTTAGCATTTAATTATTTTTATTTTAATTTTATTACCCTCCTGCCTTTAGGTTTTCTGATGACAAAAATCCGTAAAACAAGAAATAATATTGGTCTGGCCTAATGAGGTTAGTCAAAGGTGTTAATGATCTACCCTCAATTAGTTGCTGCACACATGTGCCACACAGGGAGATAACATAGCACTCGTCAAGATTCCCAGATCAATTAATTTGCCGTGTGCCACAGAGGAAAGTGCCACAGAGGGCATAAACTGTCTTATATATTTGATTTGACAGTCATGTGGTCACTGGCGTGAATAATTAACAGTCTAAATGGTCAAGACACGTCACAGAATATATTTTATTGATGTTCCACTGAATATAATAAATGATACATCAGCTGTTATTGTTTATTGTATTTCTGACCCAATAATCACATTCATTACCGATACTTGTCAAGAAAGAACACCTTTAAGTTTCAGAGATACGATCAAACACACCCCTATCACCAGAGGCAGGCAAACTTGTTGCCATGGAAACAGGGAAAAAAATATGTTTCAAAATTCCTCTACACCAAAAGGCACCACTGATAAAAAATGTTGAGGCCTAAAAAAAAAAAGCTTGTGGTTCCGATTTCCCGACCGACCCTAAATATTCCCGCCGAGCCTAACAATTTTACTCACCACATAATAAATTAAATTTATTTTCTGACACATGAGTAATGTAAAAATATTTTGCAAAAACCCCCCAAAAAACCCTACCTACCTACCCTAGTTCTGAAATGTAGGAAATCAGAACCATAACATTTATTTTTGGGCCTAATCACAATCATTACCCGATACTTGTCATATGTATCAAATTCACCTCACAGTGGATCCGTTCCAGCCCTATCAATAATATATATTTGTTTGTTTGGAGTTAAATATCCCACACTCTGCAATATTCCACCTATAAGGCAGTGGTCAATAAATAATTGAGTCTGGATCAGACAATCCAGTGATCAACCCCATGAGCACCGATCTACACAATTGGGATATGATGACAAGTGTCAACCAAGTCAGCGAGCCTGACCACCTCATTCTATAAGTGAAGTTGGTTGGTTTGTTGCTTAACACCGCACTCAACAATATTCCAGCTATATTGTGGCGGTCTGTAAATAATCAAGTCTGAACCAGACAATATAGTGATCAACAGCATGAGGAACGATGTACGTAACTGAGATACAATGTGTCAAAAAAGTCAGCGAACATGACCACCTGATTGCTTCTTACAACAAGCCAATTTTGCCGGAGTGAGTGAGTGAGTGTGGTCTTACGCCGCTTTTAGCAATATTCCAGCAATATCATGGTGGGGGACACCAGAAATGGGCTTCACACATCGTACCCATGTGGGGAATTGAACCCGGGTTTTCGGCGTGACGACAGACGCTTTAACCACGTGGCTGCCTCACCGCCCTCTAACCCAGATCTTCACAGGTCCATAAATATATAGATCATACTCCAGAGTTCTGTGAATCGTTCAACACGATCGATATCACTTACACATGTCAAAATTCTTCTTGCATCTACAATTATCCAGTGTTTACCTCTCAGTGTTTGCCTTATGATTTTATTCAAATAACCTAGACACAATTACTATTACCGACTCACGTCACACCTGATTGGAATAGCATGACTCTAAATATAACCTACTAATTATTACTTACATCAGAGACAGACATGTTGTGCTAAGTTAGTGATGACAGATAGTGAAAGTGGCATCACTTCAGAAACAAGCACAGAAAAATAATGTTCAACAGGCTGCATTGTATGTCACTGGCGTGTAGTTACCCAGCTGCAGTAACAGGGAGATTAGCGATTACAATTGACTGTGACGACATGGCAACGATGATGTCACAAAGCAGGGTATTCACTAGACTAACATCTAGTCTCTGAAATGAACATATTTTACAGAAAAATACTGTTCACAAAATATAACCAGAAAATATAATCAAAAGGAGCCCAGAAACTTTCTTCATTTTCAGAAACTGTGTAAATCTAGACTTGCTACATGGTCTAGACTTCTAAATGGGCTTTCTTGGATATATATTTATATTATATATTATATATTTGTTTCAGGGTCTGTATGACAGACTAGGCATTCACCATAATAAGACTGAATATTTAATTCACTTGATTATCGAGGATGAGTGGCATCAACAACTTGACATTTCGTTATCACTGATATGCGAGGGGACCTCCAGTGACCTTTCACCTACATACAACAGAGGTCACCAAGGACACAAGCAGGAGCATGGGCCAAGTACAAAGGTTATCAATCATTACTGCATCACCAGAATTACTCTCAACAACCTCTGGACCCTGGACTTCCGAAACGTCAAACGACAACAACCTAACATGACAAATGAGGTTATTGGTCATGCTGATATTTTGGTAATATGAGACCAGCCATTTGATGAATACATGCCACGTTTTATGAATAACAACTTCTTTATTCTTTACACGACATTTCAGAGCTAATTCTTGCGCCTTCATCAGATGAAAAAAGAAGTTGTTATCCATAAAACTTGTCATGTATTCATGTTCATCCAACTTCTAAATGGCTTTCAAAAACTTTAGTCATTTGATATTTGGGTGGGGGTGGGTGGGTCCAGGGTTATATTGAGAAAAAACATAACTTGTCCCTTAATATGCTTGAAAAAAATAATAAAATGTAAAACTGATGTCTTGATAACAATGGCCAGCAAAGTATTGAAATACAGCAGCTTAAACACAAATATGCCCTAGATATTGAATGCGATTGTCAGAACATCTATCATTGCAACACCACTAACCATGATTCTTGAAGATCGTTGAGAAAAAAATTTGAGTAGAATTCAAAAACACTTCAACTCTGTAAGCACGTCTTGTATGTAGCCCATACAGAAACATTATGAAGGTTTTCAAACAACAATGATGTGACATCACAGACAAGGGAGATAACTGCGTACTCTATAGTCATACCACTAGGGATAGCTATGACTTCGCTAAAATTTTCATTTCCATTTCTGTACATCTCAGTGGTACCCACAGGATAAAGGCAACCATAATCCAGAGGGAATGGTTACAACATAGTTTGATGTCTTGATTACAATGGTTGGCAAAGTATTGAGTTGTGAGGTTGCTGAGGTGGGTGCTTGGGGCAAGAGTATGAGTGAAAAATAGAAAAAATATACACAAATACTTGGAGACCGGATGAGGACATAGGAAATGTACCAGGACAAAAATCACACAAAGCCCATGGGATTCTCAAAATTTATCAAGAGTGAGTGAGTGAATTTAGTTTTACATCGCTTTTAGGAATATTCCAGAAACATCTTGGCAGATTTATCAAGAGCATGCAGACACTGCAGAGGGCAGCAGAGCTTTACATGCAGAGTGAGTGAGTTAAGTTTAATGTCGCCATTAGTGGCGCCAGCTGTTGGTGCAGAAGAAAAATATACACAAATGCTTGGAGACCTGAGGATACAGGAAGCAGACCAGGCAAAAATCATACATGTCCATCTGATTTTCAAGGTTCATCAAGAACATGACTGAATCTGTAGATGGAAGCTGTGTTTTACATGTAATGCCCGAGTGAGTTAGGTTTAACTCTGCCATTATCAATATTCCAGCAATATCACAGCGGGGAACACCAGAAATGGGCTTCACACATCGTACCTATGTGGGGAATTGAACATGTAACATACGTTATATTTGGGATTACACTTTCTTAGTATTGAACATGGTAAGCAAAATTTAACCCCTTGGCCACCCAACCACCCCTGGGAAATCCCAGAAATAGCTTGTCTTCAGAGCCACTTACAGTGTATTGATCCTTTGGGTTTAATCAACAGTGGGATAGATTAAAAACACATGTCAACAGTCAACAATTGTATACTCCCCAGGGAGTTGAGATTGATAATATGATGTGCTGTTTGAGATTGACATCCAATGAACGAGGGGGAAAACAAAGCGCCTTTGAGCAGCTGAGCTGGAACTCGGCACTATACAAATATAAGCATAATAATAATGATGATAATAAGGTAATGGTGAAATTAACAGGGAGAAGAAGCAATCACACAACACAATCAATCTCAATCCCAAAGACCTGTTACCATGTGCATATTATCACAACCAACAATATCCCATGACCACCAGCTGAATATGTCCATATCAATATATTCCAAGTACGTATCACGATACAGATTCAGTATCACAATACATAGCAATAGAACATCCTGGCAATCCCAAGGTGTAATAACCACCCACTTATCAACAGGTGGACTGTTTTGTCACGAAAACGGAACTGCTGTCACCTAAACGCCCCATACTTGGTTGTTAATGTCTAGATATATGATTAATAACAAACATCATAAATGTAAAGTCACATTGATAAAAGTTCCCATTTGCTCAAATGATAATTTTCTCTGCTGTCTTGTACAATGAAAATGGTGACGTGGGAGTTTATTAACCATTTGAACAAGAGGTCAATACTCACACAGGTGGTGAACAGAGGTGTGTAATTTAGTAATATGGATGTAGGTTGTTGTGATTGGGTTAAGTGCAATATTGAATGATAAACCAAACCAATCTCCAGCCATGTTGAGTGCAAAAGTCAGGGTTTGCCAAGATGCAGTGTATCTGATGCAATATGTTAGGGCTGGGACGGGTAACCCGGATACCCGGGACAGGTGGGTAATGAGTTGGACCCAGGTACCCATCTCAATACCCAGACCCGTTATGATCATGTGACTAATAGATTAAACAATGTAATATGTTATTCTTTCATGATTAATAGGTTGAATTGTCTTTGAAGATTTAGACATTATTTACAGTCACTTGTTTTGAATATAACACATGATTAAGATATTGGAAAACTCAAAATTTTAGCCTCCGAGCTGAAGGATATATTGCCATTTCTTGTAAATTTGATGTCAGGAATTAACATAATGGGTATCCGGGTAGGGTAGGGTAATAGGGGGTGGGGTACCCAGGTAGATAATTTGGACCCATCCCAGTCCTACAATCTGTGTTGGAAATTCCCAGGTGAATTTTGCTGTTGGGTTTATTAGATGTAACAGATACTTATAATAGTGCAGGTATATTTTCAATGTGAGAAAATGGATCTAAGTGTCCTAAAAAACTATCTGGGTTAAATCCTGGAGGTGGTGATAAGGTTATCGTGGGTATCAGGTCACACTATGAGAAACTATACAGTACACACATTCCTGTCTTAAAGGACCTCTACCAATAGTTATATATATGGTGAGGTGAAACTATACAGTACACGATTCCTGGTGGGTACCTCTGCCAATAGTTAGGAGGTAATCACACTATGAGAAACTATACAGTAGCCCACACTGTGAGCAGTGAAGCGGATGAGAAATATATACAGTAGGTTCATGAGAAACTATACAGTACATACGCACTTCTGGTCGAAAGCGGACCTCTGCCAATAGTCATATATATGGTGAGTGGTGGAGGTCACACTCTGAAACTATAACAGTACACATTCCTGTCTAGCGTATATATGCGTGAAAGGACCTCTGCCAATAGTTGTATATATATGGGAAGGTTGTTAGAGGTCACACTAAACCAAACACATTCCTGCACTCTACTAATAGTCTGCATGGTGAGGTGAGGTGAGGGTGAGGAGGTCAGTTGAAACCATACAGTGCCACAAGGACCTCTGCCAATAAGCGGTACTGCAGGGAGGTGGGAAATTGGGAAATAACCTTGTACTGTAGCCCAGACTTGCCCATGCGCAAGCGGAAGCTATGGGAATACGATCCGTGTCCAACAACTGCCTTTTTTTCTGTCGGACAACGCTGGCAAATTTGTATATCACACTGTACAAAAACCTATTGTCTAGTTGACTTTCAATGCTTTATTATGTGATGCGTGGTGTATTAAATACATGGGAAGTTGTTTTATTTAAAAATCAGCCAGGTGCTGTCTACAAAGTTCAGTATAGTGCCAATAGTTGGAAAACTTATCAGGATAAGTGACTTTACGTGTAGCCACTGTATGGTACCGAGTACATTATCAATTTTGAAGTTATTTCCACCCCTGAACTGTATTAAAGCACCTCTGCCAATAGTTGTATACATTAAAGGTTGTTGCATTAAAGCACCTCTGCCAATAGTTGTATACAAGGGAAAGGTACTGTATTAAAGCACCTCTGCCAATAGTTGTATACAAGGGAAAGGTACTGTATTAAAGCACCTCTGCCAATAGTTGTACACAAGGGAAAGGTACTGTATTAAAGCACCTCTGCCAATAGTTGTATACAAGGGAAAGGTACTGTATTAAAGCACCTCTGCCAATAGTTGTAGCGTAGTAAAGTACCTCTGCCAAGGGAAAGGTACTGTATTAAAGCACCTCTGCCAATAGTTGTATACAAGGGAAAGGTACTGTATTAAAGCACCTCTGCCAATAGTTGTATACAAGGGAAAGGTACTGTATTAAAGCACCTCTGCCAATAGTTGTATACAAGGGAAAGGTACTGTATTAAAGCACCTCTGCCAATAGTTGTATTAGGGGTGACTATTGATGGGGAAACAACTATTGCAATAGCGATAGTTCATTGCAACCAACTATTGCAATAGTTTTTTCTCTCGTGGAATTGTCTCATTTGAAGTCATTTCCCAAAGGAATGTATAGTTTATATGAAATAAACACAAGCTGAAGTAGTTGCAGTCTCTTTTAAGAACTGACAAGAAACTTGAAAAACAGATAAGAGGTTTAAGAGGTAACGTTCTGATAACTCTAAATCAAGGTGAACAAATCTGGTACTTCCTGCGCATTTATGGAAGTCAATTACTAACTATTGATAGTCACACACACTATCGATGCGTCGATAGTTTTTCGTTTCAACCATCTATTACTTGCTATCGGAGACTCAACAATTGCTATCCATCGATAGTTCAATGCATCATTTAATACAGCCCTAAGTTACATACAAGGGAAGAGTGTTCCAGTAAAGAACCTTGCCAAATAGTTACAGTACAACCAGAAATTATTGAGAATTTAAAGATTGTAATTTTTTATATTTTGTTCACTCATTACTCAGGTATTAAATGTGAATATTAGCAGAACATAACTCCAGATTCAAAGACAGGTGAACAGTTAGTATTTTGTCAAGTCACCATGGGCAGCAATGCAGGCTTCAATGTGGCGGGGCATACTACTGATCAAAGAATTAGAAAGTCGTGGTCCATGCTGTCCCAATATCGGACCACCTCTTCTTTCATTTCAGCAATATTTGTCAGATTTTTCTTATTGACACTTTCCTTCATAAGTCCACAAACATTTTCTATTGGATTTAGGTCAGGGCTATAGCTTGGCCAAACTAATTATGTCATATTTTGGGTCCGAAACCAGGCCTGTGAATGCTTTGAACGATGTTTTTGGTCATTGTCCTGCTGGAAAATAAAAAAAATTCCATATAACAGGTGAGCAGATGGAAGCAAATGTCCCTCGAGAATATCTCTGTACCGCTCACTGTTCATATTCCCTTCAAATACACAGAGGGGCGTTGCCCCTAACACAAATATGCCACCCCACACGTTAAATTTTGGATTTCGGGCGCTGATACAAAGGTTTTTCAGTTTGTTTGGTCCAGAATTTCAGTGTATTAGGAAACAGCCACACAGAACTTTCATCTGAGAAAATCACATTGTCCCAGTTAAAATTTCTATGCTGTAAGCACCAGTTCAACCTTCGCTCCTTTTGTTCAGATTTCATGATCGGTGATGGAATTCCTCGACTTTTCTGCCAACCCATTGCATGCAGCTCAGTTCTAATTGTCTCCTTACAGACAGCCACAGTTCCTCTATCAATTATATCCAGCCTTAAGTTTTCTAAACTCCTTTGTTGTTTTTAGAAACAAGAATACCAAGCCGCCTCCTGTCACCGACAGTCAATTTTCTGGGCCTACCTGCGCCTCCCTGGTGCTCAATGGCATATCCATTTGCAATATTTTTCAAAACACGATAAACAGTGGACAAAGGGATGCCTGTTCTACTTGAAATCACTTTAGCTGATCTGATGTCCTTGTTATAATACTCTAAAATCAACTTCCTCTTCTCTAAATCATCCATACTGATGATCACTGAAAATGTCGTCTGCTAGCAAGTAAACAATGGGGGATAACTCATCACAAACTAATGAAAAAGGATTAACGGAGTTTCTCTTGAATGAAACCAAGCACTTGATAGCTGGTCAAGGTTGTTTATACTAGAAATCCAATTAAACATATTCCTAAAATTCTCAATAATTTCTGGTCATACTATATATACATTAAAGGGTATTGTATTAAAGCACCTCTGCCAATAGTTATATACATGGGAATAGGTATTGTGTTAAAGTACCTTGCCAATAGGTATATATATATATATGACTATTATATGGTAGAAATTTGGTATCGCAGAATGTTGCAATACAACAAGCCCTAATTCAATGCAGTCGCCACCATTTTGTACTGATTTTACCAAGCTGAAGACTTTTTATGGCTAAAATGACTCCAAATAGTTGCCTTATCCTTTTGTTCAATATGGCCTTCAAATCAAGCCTGCAATGTTAACGACTTAAAGTATTCTCCACCAATCTGAAAGCAATAGACAATCTTTAACAGAAACTCCCAAAGGGATCCAGCTGCATCATGTGGCTATCACATGGCAATACATATTCATGGAAGTATTGTATTGTAACTCTGTCGTAAACTGGATATACAAACCACAGCAATTAAACATTGTGATGAATAATGGACTTTTGTCAAGGCATTAACTGTACAGCACTGCCACGAAATTATTCAGAACGTGTATTTTCACATTTACAAGCGTTGTTGAGTATTTGGATGCTGAAATAGTTGATTTACACTCATGTGAACTCGCACAGCTGTTGAGAGAGTACAAGCCTAGTCATCTTCACGAAGCAATTCCTTGTGCAGAGTTGTATCCCTTGGGACCGCCAGGAACCCTGTGATTGTGCTTCAAATCCCTAATGCCATGATCAGGTTTTAAGGTTTGTCAACACCAGAAGCGGGCTTGTGGGTTTTGCAAAAGTGGTAAACGTCTGAGTGAGTGAGTATTGTTTTACGTCCGCTTTTAGCAATATTCCTGCAATATCACTGCAGGGGACATCAGAAATGGGCTTTGAACATTAACCCATGTGGGGAATCGAACCCGGGTCTTCGGCATGACGAAATGCTTTAAGCACTAGGCCACCCCATGATCCCGGTAAACATCTGAGACAAGCATCCCACAACAAGTGTAGAAGTCAGCACAGCTCACATACCACCGCTTCCCACTTTGGGACATGGAAATGACTGATATTGATATATATATAGTGACAAGGATCAGCAGCTCACAAGACTTTCTCCTTGACTCTACTAAACTTGATATACATGTTAGATAATAGTTTTGCCATGTACTGATTATAGTAATAATTCATGGAAACATTATTTTTTGTGTTTTCCGTGGAAACCTGACATACAACTGAACTTGACTGTCTCATGTTGCACACAATGAAGTGGACATAGATGAAGAATGTCACTGACTCATGTTGCACACAATGAAGATGACGGTGAATTGTTACTGACTCTCATGTTGCACACAATAAAGTGGACGTAGATGAAGAATGGCACTGACTCATGTTGCACACAATGAAGTTGACGTTGGTGAATTGTTACTGACTCTCATGTTGCACACAATAAAGTGGACGTTGGTGAAGAATATTACCGACTCTCATGTTGGACACATTTAAAATTTAAAATAGCAAAAGGCACATCAATGGGTAATGATTAACATGTGTGTGAAGTTTGGTGAACCTAGCATGTAAACTATGCGAGATATGCTCTGGACAAAACCATCAAATACATTTGGCTCTAAGTCGTGTTTCCATGGAAACAGCAAAAAAAAAAAACTTCTTCAAAAGCTTTAAAATAGCAAAAGGCACATCATTGGGTAATGATTAACATGTGTGTGAAGTTTGGTGAACCTAGCATGTAAACTTTAAGAGATATGCTCCCGGACAAAGTTTCGGGACGGACGGACAGAATGAACGCTATATACCCCTGTTACTTCGTAGCCGGGGTATAATAAGCTGACACAAGGTGATATATAGGGGAAAATGTTCAAAGAGGCATTAAACCCAACTCACTCTCTCTAACAGTTGTCAGACAGACATGACATCACACTGGAATGCTTTGACATCACAAGGCTCCGTTATAACGAAGTTGATGAAGCTGTTCTGATAAATATTGACAGAACTTGACATTTAACAACTGCTGCATTCATTTTCTCAAACAGACTGACACAGTTTTTCAAATTTCAAAATGAGACAAAAATTATTATGAAAATATTTACGTAACCACCACACAATGGTATACCTTCCTTAAGTTCTTGGTCTTCTCATATATTTCACCAAAATCTGAGCACTCCAATCATCATGTTATCAATATCACCATGAAGTGGACTCACGAGCTGTCACTCCGGTTGTCAAAAGCTGTATGTAAGTAGCTTGCTGCAACATCCCATCCTTGTCAATGAGGTGACAATTGTCATCGACAATAGTCCAACATGTGCATGTTATATGACTGGGAGCACCAAAGTTCAATGGCTCCAATTATGAGGCATCCAATCAACTTGACATCTGCCTCAGCTGCTAAATGAGTATCTGCAGAGGCCAAAGGTCATGTGGCATATGAGATACCGTCTTCCTGATGACAACTCTTGTACCATATCAATGTCAAGTCTTCACAAAGGTAGGGATACCAAGGGTCAACAGCTATAAAATGATAAGTTGAATTTTTGTACATATTTGCAGCCGTTTTCAGATTGAGGGTAGTTTGTCTCCCAGTCCCTGAACCACATTACTTTCCCTACTGCCTAGCCTTCCCTGCAATGCTAAAGCCTGTGCAGTCAACATATCAGACACACAGTCAACATATCAGACACACAGTCAACATATCAGACACAGTCAACATATAAGACAGTCAACATATCAGACACAGTCAACATATCAGACACACAGTCAACATATCAGACAGTCAACATATCAGACACACAGTCAACATATCAGACAGTCAACATATCAGACACACAGTCAACATATCAGACACAATCAACATATCACAGTCAACATATCAGACAGTCAACATATCAGACAGTCAACATATCAGACTGCAGTCAACATATCAGACAGTCAGCATATCAGACACAGTCAACATATCAGACACACAGTCAACATATCAGACACAGTCAGCATATCAGACAGTCAACATATCAGACACAGTCAACATATCAGACACACAGTCAACATATCAGACACAGTCAACATATCAGACAGTCAACATATCAGACAGTCAACATATCAGACACACAGTCAACATATCAGACACAGTCAACATATCAGACAGTCAACATATCAGACACAGTCAACATATCAGACACACAGTCAACATATCAGACACACAGTCAAAACAAATCAGACACAGTCAACATATCAGACACACAGTCAACATATCAGACACAATCAACATATCACAAACAGTCAACATATCAGACAGTCAACATATCAGACAATACAGTCAACATATCAGACACAGTCAACATATCAGACACACAGTCATCAGACAGTCAACATATCAGACAGTCAACATATCAGACACAGTCAACATATCAGACAGTCAACAGTCAACATATCAGACACACAGTCAACATATCAGACACACAGTCAGCATATCAGACACAGTCACATATCACAACATACACAGTCAACATATCAGGCACAGTCAACATATCAGACACACAGTCAACATATCAGACACAGTCAACATATCAGACAGTCAACATATCAGACACACAGTCAACATATCAGACACAGTCAACATATCAGACACAGTCAACATATCAGACACACAGTTAACATATCAGACACAGTCAACATATCAGACAGTCAACATATCAGACAGTCAACATATCAAACACAGTCAACATATCAGACACAGTCAGCATATCAGAGGGTGCAGTCAACATATCAGACACAGTCAACATATCAGACAGTCAACATATCAGACACAGTCAACATATCAAACACAGTCAACATATCAGACACAGTCAGCATATCAGACGGCGCAGTCAACATATCAGACACAGTCAACATATCAGACACACAGTCAACATATCAGACACAGTCAACATATCAGACAGTCAACATATCAGACACAGTCAACATCAGACACAATCAACACATCAGACTGTGCAGTCAACATATCAGACACAGTCAACATATCAGACACACAGTCAACATATCAGACACACAGTCAACATATCAGACACACAGTCAACACATCAGACACACAGTCAACATATCAGACACACAGTCAACATATCTGACAGTCACAAACACAAATTCCACAGTGAGTGAGTTTAGTTTTACACAGACTCAGCATTATTCCAGCTATATGGGGGCGGTCTGTAAATAATCAGGTCTGGACCAGACAATCCAGTGATCAACAGCATAAGCATCAATCTGCCCAATTGGGAACGGATGACACAAGCCTGACCACCCAACCCCATTAGTCGCCTCTTACGACAAACATGGGTTACTGAAGATCATACTCTAACCCGGACCTTCACGGATATCAAATTCCACAGACAAGTCAGAGAATGGAATGTACACTCAATCGATACTCATTGGATCAAGGAACACAAGAACAACGTCAATGAGGCACAGTCAGGCACAGTCAGCATATCAGACAGTCAACATATCAGACTGTGCAGTCAACATATCAGACACACAGTCAACATATCAGACACAGTCAACATCAGACCCAGTCAGCAGATCAGACGGTGCAGTCAACATATCAGACACAGTCAACATATCAGACAGTCAACATGTCAGACACAGTCAACATATCAAACACAGTCAACATATCAGACACAGTCAGCATATCAGACGGTACAGTCAACATATCAGAGACACAGTCAACATATCAGACACACAGTCAACATATCAGACACAGTCAACATATCAGACACACAGTCAACATATCAGACACAGTCAACATCAGACACACAGTCAACATATCAGACACAGTCAACATATCACACACAGTCAACATATTAGACAGTCAACATATTAGACACAGTCAACATATCAGACACACAGTCAACATATCAGACAGTCAACATATATAGACACAGTCAACATATCAGACACACAGTCAACATATCAGACAGTCAACATCAGACACACAGTCAACATATCAGACACACAGTCATCATATCAGACACAGTCTACATATCAGACACACAGTCAACATATCAGACACAGTCAACATATCAGGCACAGAGTCAACATATCTGACACAGTCAACATATCACATACAGTCAACATATCAGACTGTGCAGTCAACATATCAGACTGTGCAGTCAACATATCAGACACACAGTCAACATATCAGACACAGTCAACATATCAGACTGTGCAGTCAACATATCAGACACAGTCAACATATCAGACACAGTCAACACATCAGACTGTGCAGTCAACATATCAGACACAGTCAACATATCAGACACACAGTCAACATATCAGACACAGTCAACATATCAGACACAGTCAACATATCAGACACACAGTCAACATATCAGACACAGTCAACACATCAGACACACAGTCAACATATCAGACACACAGTCAACATACCAGACACACAGTCAACATATCAGACACACAGTCAACATATCAGACACAGTCAACATATCAGACAGTCAACATATCAGACACAGTCAACATCAGACACAGTCAACACATCAGACTGTGCAGTCAACATATCAGACACACAGTCAACATATCAGACACACAGTCAACATATCAGACACACAGTCAACATATCAGACACACAGTCAACACATCAGACACACAGTCAACATAACAGACACACAGTCAACATATCTGACAGTCACAAACACAAATTCCACAGTGAGTGAGTTTAGTTTTACACGGACTCAGCATTATTCCAGCTATATGGGGGCGGTCTGTAAATAATCAGGTCTGGACCAGACAATCCAGTGATCAACAGCATAAGCATCGATCTGCCCAATTGGGAACGGATGACACAAGCCTGACCACCCAACCCCATTAGTCGCCTCTTACGACAAACATGGGTTACTGAAGATCATACTCTAACCCGGACCTTCACGGATATCAAATTCCACAGACAAGTCAGAGAATGGAATGTACACTCAATCGATACTCATTGGATCAAGGAACACAAGAACAACGTCAATGAGGCTACAACTAATTAAGTGTTTATTGCACAACATCCTTGTAAGGGAAGTCTGTGACAAGAGATAACGATACCCTATCTGAATAATTCAGTAACACTCCAGGAACTAAACGTGAGGATGGGGTCGTGCCGGTTTTCGAGGATCAGTTTCTGAGGGTGAAATCCATGATTACGATTCATTCATAGAAAATTCATTCACATCTAAAAACAGACAAATCAATACGATCAATATTGTGTGGTTTCGGTTCAACCGAACGTCAATTGTTGAGCGGAATGATTACATGTACATGCTTGGTCTCCCATTACAGAGAGAGCAAACCACAGGGAAATATGTCACAATCAGACAGGAAGGTTTATTCATGTGGAACACATGTACGGAGGTTTTGCATCAGTTTAACTATACACAACTGGACCTTAAGATATATAAACATCTATAGCTCTGTGTTACAAGAAAGGCCTTTGAAAGATGTTAGCAACATTCATGCAATGTCTGAAAATACTTTCTACCTGGAACTTGCGGTTTCAATAGATGAAAAAAAATATAGTTCACAAAAACTGTACAATGTGACACGCAAAGAGTCATTCTAAGATGCCTAGCGGTTAGAACAATCGAAAAAAAAATACATTATCAGACAATAAAGGTATAGTTTTTTGATGACGTAACAATTGAATGACGTTATCCCGTCACTGCGCCATTCTAGTGTGCCCCCTCGTAATCGAACCATTTTACATTACGTCACAATGTCAGCGACGTCACGATGCATGTCAGTTGTCATCGCCTCGCACAGCCTCCTACAGTAAACTACTGCGTTACATCCCGTTTCTTGGTTTGCAGTTGCTTCACTCACCTAACATCACTGGTGGAAACATTACGTTTATGTTTTCTGACGTTTTAAATGTCTCAATTCGACTCGCAAGTTTTCAGCGACACGGTAACGTTCGCAATATTTACATTCCCACAATGCAATCGTGGAATGTCGCTAGACTACTCAGTTTCGTCTGGATGTACTGATCTAAACATACGTTGGTAGTAGAAATGCGACGTTCACATGGTTTACGTTAATCACAGATGTAATTAAAATACTTTAGAGAAGATATTTAATCCGAACGTAAACCGTCATGAAACTGTTTATCATTTGTTTTTTTGGTAACGTTCGTCTTAACGTAGGGGGGCAGACACATCAATAGAACAGCGTGCCAGTTAGCCCTGTCGTTTGTTTTCTGCCTTAAATTAATCGTAATTATCCTTAGAATGTATTAAATTTGGCATCTTAGAAAAGAAATACAGTTCGCTCTACCACCATGTATAGTGTAATAAAACACACTTTCTCCCTGAACTATTATGACGTTAAAGCACTCGGACGCAAGCGTCCTCGTGCTTTAACTATAATTGTTCAGGGCAAAAGTCCTCGTGCTTTAACTATAATTGTTCAGGGCAAAAGTGTGTTTTATTACACTATACATGGTGGTAGAGCAAACTGTATTTCTTAAATAAATGCATATTGTCTGGGGTTGGCCATTGACATCCAGTAAAACTAGAACACAATATTGAATATCCATAAAACCCAGGACACATTATTTTATGTGCAGTAAAACCATGAGACAATATTTTTATATCCAGTAAAACCATGACACAATACTTAATGTCTACTAAAACCATGACACAATATTTAATATCCAGTAAAACCATGACACAATATTTAATATCCACTAAAGCCATGACACAATATTTAATATCCAGTAAAACCATGACACAATATTTAATATCCAGTAAAACCAGGACACATTATTTAACGTGCAGTTAAACCATGACACAATATTTAATGTGCAGTTAAACCAGGACACAATATTTCATGTGCAGTTAAACCAGGACACAATATTTAATATCCAGTAAAACCAGGACACAATATTTAATATCCAGTAAAACCAGGACACATTATTTAATATCCAGTAAAACCAGGACACATTTTTTAATATCCAGTAAAACCAGGACACAATATTTAATATCCAGTAAAACCAAGACACATTATTTAATATCCAGTAAAACCAGGACACAATATTTTATATCCAGTAAAAACATGACACAATATTTAATGTGCAGTTAAACCATGACACAATATTTAATGTCTACTAAACCCAGGACACAATATTTAATATCCACTAAAACCAGGACACATTATTTAATGTGCAGTTAAACCATGACACAATATTTAATGTGCAGTAAAACCAGGACACAATATTTAATGTGCAGTTAAACCATGACACAATATTTAATATCCACTAAAACCAGGACACATTATTTAATATCCAGTAAAACCAGGACACATTATTTAATATCCAGTAAAACCAAGACACAATATTTAATGTGCAGTTAAACCATGACACAATATTTAATGTCTACTAAAACCATGACACAATATTTAATATCCAGTAAAACCAGGACACAATATTTAATGTGCAGTTAAACCATGACACAATATTTAATGTGCAGTTAAACCATGACACATTATTTAATATCCAGTAAAACCAATACACAATACTGAAAATAACAGTACCATGTTTCCCTAGTGAGAGACATCTGGCATGCCATTCTTAAAGCACTTGACGAAGTATATATACTTTACATAATATATATATACGAATACCCAGATAATCAATGATGGGATCACATTCACAGCCAGACAGCTGACTCTCCCTTAACGCACTGCTACTGATACAGAGCCTGATACAAAATATGTCTTCTGCAATATCGAAAACAGCCACCAGTAACATCTGGAGGTACACCAGTCAACCAGCCATACCTGATCAACAGGCAGCACTGAATACATATGAAAATAGTCGGCTGTACTGCTTAACCTGAACCACTTTCAATAGTTAGTGGTGTTCCGGTTAATTGAAATAATCGAAGATTGGTCGCAGTGACTAAACGACCTAGCAATCGATCATGTTTTCTCATAATCGAACACAAACAATTCTGGAACACTTTTTGCATTAACAATATTTTTCACAAGGTTGGTTTTGTCTGTTACATTTCATAACCACTACAAGCTCGTTCCAAGTCATGATTGAATTTATCTTAAAGACTCAAGGAATTTTATGTTCCTAACATACTAGTTAAGTAGTAACCCTTTCAAGATGTGAAATTTGCCACCAAAAAAACCTCCAAAGAACTACATATTTTCATTATGTTTTTTTTTCATTAACCAAAAAAATAATTTAAAAAACACAGGAAAATTTCATAAATGACGCTAACCAATTATTTTCAATGATTGATCGGTTGTAATGAAGCAATCATCAATTATGAGGTTTTAACCAATTCCCAACACTATCAATAGTCAGACAAACAGCTATTAACCCAGCAGGAGAGACACATTGACTGGGATGAGTATTCGTATCACAGTATATTGAAATAATAATCCATGAACCACAATATGCTACATGAGTTCAGAAACCTATTGGGAAGTTTATGTAAACTTGCACCAGACTGCATTTCAGGTGGATAATGTTGCATTATACATCAAGTTATGGGGTTCATGTTCCTAACCTAACAATAAACTAGATTGCATTTCACGTGGAAAATGTTGCACTAAACATTTCAAATCGCTATTATTGGTTTGTATTACAAGGGTGTAAGCACATTAAATGAAACACCGAGAACAAGTAGAGTTGGTCTAAGTTAACGCTCATCATGTACCACACTGCATTTGTTTCACTGTTCCAACTACTGCACTTACCCCCTTGTAATACAAACCAATAATAGCGATTTGAAACTATGATCGTTTGTTAAACAACTTTTATCCTAAGTGAATAAAATTCTGAAATTTAAATGTCCAATTGGCAAGGTAAAATTATGAGGATTCGCAATCTTAATTTCACTTTATTTGATTTACTTTTTTGTTTAAAGTGAAATTCATCGGTACGTTTTCACTGCAAACAGACTATAGTTGGATTGATCTAAAATTATCAACTTAGTGTCTGAGGGGGGCTGTGGGGGTAGCCTGATGGTTAAAGCGTCCACTTGTCACGCTGAAGATCCGGGTTTGATTCCCCATATGGACACAAATTGTGAAGCCCATTTCTGGTGTACCCTTGAAGTGATATTGCTGGAATATTGCTGGAATGTTGCTAAAAGCGATTTAAAATCATACTTACTCATTCACTAGTGTTCGCGCCAGGCAAACTAGCAAGAAAATTCATTATTGTCTTGAAAATTGGGATTCGGTTAAAGTATTTTACTGAACATTCTGGTATTTGAACATTGCATTCAGTGCAATTATATCAACAAACCTCATAATCCCCTTTGTCTTTGTCGCTTATGTTAAAGTGATGGGTACTAGAGGTGGTCCGATTAGTTGAAATAATCGAAGATTGGTCGCAGTGACTAAACGACCAAGCAATCAATCATGTTTTCTCAGGGATTGGGAAAGGCAGGGGCCATGGGCCATTTTGCACATTAGAATAAAAAATGGTCCATTAAAATTTTTGAAGTTTACTATTGATACAAGGGCAGTAGCCCAATTCTAAATTCAGAAAATGGCTAATAATCATGAAAATGGCACATTGTCAAAGTTCTCTATCCCAATCCATGTTTTCTCATAATCAAACACAAACAAGTTTGGAACACTTGTTTGCATTAACAACATTTTTCACAAGGTTGGTTATGTGAGTTACATTTCATAAGCATTACAAGCTCGTTCCTTGTCATGATTGAATTTATCGCAAAGACTCCAGGAAATCTATGTTCCTAACATACTAGTCATCCTTTAAAGATGTGACATTTGTAAATGCATTTTGTGCAACTTACAAAAAAAATCCCAAAAGATCTACATGTTTTTTCAATATTTTTGGTGAATTAACAAACATAACCAGGAGAATTTGAAAAATGACGCTAACCAATTATTTTCGATGATTGATCGTTTGTAATGAACCAATCAACAATTGTGAGATTCTAACCAATTCCCAACACTAATGACCGCCTCCGTGGTGTAGTGGTTAGAGCGTCCGCCCGGAGAGCGGAAGGTCGCGGGTTCGATCCCCAACCGCTTCATACCAAAAGACGTTAAAATATGGTACTTGTTGGTCCCTGGCGCTCGGCATTAATGGGTACAACAAGGACTGGTCGGCTCGGAGTCAGTATAATGTGTCTGAGTGGGGTATTCATGCTTCACTGCGGCATGGTATCTCAGTGGGCTAGCACTATAAAACCAGCTTAAGTCTGGGCTAGTACAAGCAGCCGCACATACACATACACACGCATGCACATCGTCATATGAGCAAAATATTCTCAAGCACGACGTTAAACCCAATTTCACCTCCCTCACCTCCCCTCACCTCACCCAACACTAATGAGAACAAAACCATAACACTGCATGTACAGGAAACTATTTCCTCGGTCAATGTTTTCATTCCTATTTACAAAGATTGACCGACATTTGCATCTGGACTCCGGACTCTGTGTGTGTGCTGACAAACACCTGCTTCCTTACAGGGAGTTTTAATGATTTATCTTTCGTTTACTTATAGCCATCTCCAAATTCAAACAGGAATAACCAGGGCTTGATTCAAAACTAGTAGGCAGAAGTCAGTGGAAGTCTCAGAGGCTGTTGATTTCACATGAGTGAGAGAAGTACTGTGTTGGGTGAGTGAGTGAGTGAGTGAGTTAGGTTTTACGCTGCTTTACACAATATTCCAGCAATATCACGTGGGGGACACCAGAAATGGGCTTCACACAATGTACCCATGTGGGGAATCAAACCCAGGTCCTCGGTGCGATGAGCAAACGCTTTAACTACTAGGCTACACCACCGCTCCTCTCAGGTTAGTGACCACCAGGATGGAATGAGGTGAGTTTGGTTTTACACTGCTTTTAGCAATATTCTAGCAATATCATGGGCTAGAAATGGGCTTCACACATAGTAACCATGAAGGGAATCAAACCCGGGTCTTTGGTGTGACAAGCAAACACTTCAGCCAACAGGCTACCCCACCACCCCCTCAAGGATGGAAACATTACATACACATGAAGCTATGGTGCCGATGGATCAAGTGTGAGTGAGTATGGTTTTACGCCACTTTTAGCAATATTCCAGCAATATCACAACGAGGACACCAGAAATGGGCTTCATACATTGTACCCATGTGAGGAATTGAACCCGGGTCTTCAGTGTGACGATTGAACACTCTAGCCACTAGACTAACCCATCGCTGCCGATGGGTCAAGGGTATGCTTCATAGTTCATGATTCTAAACAATATGGAATGTCTTATGAGAGTGATCACATACTGTCTCTTTAACAAATGTAACACAAAACACATAAACACTGAGTAGATTGCTGTGGTGTGTTATTGTGTGCTTATTGTTTTACTATAAATTATTTCAGGAATGTCGACTGTCTGTGAATACAAATCTGGACCATACAATCCAGTGGTTGACACTGTGAGCATCAATCCACATTATCAACCAGATCCACTTGCCTGGAAGTCAAACCATTACGTCACCTCTGGCAACCTGCCTACGCTCCTGGCATCCAATTCCTGGCAACCAGCTCCCACCTGGAATCCCGGTGAGGTTGCCACATGTTACAAGGAAGTTTAACACAATGCTTTTAGCAACACGCCAGCAATTGCATGACGGAGGACATCAGAAATGATTGAACCAGTGTGCGGAACCGAACCCGGATTTTCAACGCCACCAGTGAACACTTTAACTACCAGGCTAACCCACCACCCTCTGAAACTGAAGTCTCGAGTTCATCTTTCACTGTGATCAAGGCAACACTCACCGGCCTTCTCAATTCATTGCTTTCTGTTATCACTTCTCCATTCCTATCCCGTTTCCGGCTCGCCATTTTCCTCCTGAAAGACATGAAATTAGATTTAAAATGAAACCATTTTACACATGATATAATATATTTATCACCTCCTTATCTTCCAACTCAGAAGCAAATTTGTCAGTAAGAACCACAAACAAAATACCATTCACAGTTACTTAAGTAAATAAGCAAATCATTTGAAATGTCTTCATTTACCTAAAAGACAAGGTGAGGTGCTAGAAGGTTAATAGTCACAATACTTATCCCAATGGTTACCCATTTTCTGTTATGAACAAGTACATTATAATGCACATCCTGCATGGTGATTGTGCACACTAAATTACAAAATACTAACAACATCTGTGTGTCGGCTGGCTGTCAGCTTATATTTCCACAGTAAATCGTGGACAGATTACAAAAATATTATTTTTTAAAAACAATTATTTGTAATTACCACAGTTACCATTCTTCCTAAATGAAGACTGATTGAAGGAGTGTGGTTTTATGATGCTTTGGGCAATATTCCTGCAATATCAAGGTGGGGGACACCAGAAATGGGCTTCACATATCTTACCCACGTCGGTAATCAAACCACATCCAACAACTGGTAGTCTAGATAAGCAAGCATTGGCACAGCTCCCAGTGCCAAAAGCTATAAATACATAATCCCTTTATTCGCACCAGAAATGGGCTTCAAACCCAGGTCTTTCGTGTAACAAGTGACCTTCCTCACTCTCCCACCAACGCATCCACCAATTTCAGAGTCCAACAACTGGTTGTCTAGATAAGCAAGCATTGGCACAGCTCCCAAACGCCAAAAGCTATAAATACACAATCCCTTTATTCGCACCACTTTTAAGTTATATTTCCCAAACCATGCCTCCACCATATCCACAACTTTCAACTAATATGACAAACTGACACATTAGAAAAGTATAATACTTTATGGATAACAACTTCTTTACTTATTATGATGCGACATTTCGGTATAGCTTCTTATACAGTTGTCAAGCTCTTGTCGCATCATAAAAATTAGAGAAGTTGCTATCCATAAAGTAGTATACTTTTCTATTATCCATCAACTTCTAAAATGCTAATCAAACAGATTAAACTGACATATTACAGAATGGCATTATCAATGCAATAAAAATCAAACTTAAAACAATAAAATACTTTCACTCTCATCTTTTGCTCACCTCAGAAATCCATAACTGATTTGGGGCCTCAGGCAATTTTTTTTCGTCAGCCCTTTAGCATGAATTTTTAAGGTGTCCGAGGGGACGGGAGAATTTGAACCATTTTGGTTGTTTTTCCTGTATGTTATCATCATTCGTTCGTTTGTTCGTCGTGAACGAGAAACCTGAATCGTGATCTTTTTAGCCCAGAGTTCAGTCAGTTCACATAATTAGTTTGCTGGTAGTTTCATGACATATTGGTGATAATTGCTATGGCGCCATAACTTGAACAGATAATTGACACATCTATTAACAAGATGACAGATTTAGATTAGAGGGCATAAATTCAATAATTATATCCAAATACCGTATAATAATATCCAGGAAAAAATCACTTTTTAAAAAATCAAATACATGAACACTTTTCTTACAACATTTATAGCATCTGTGAAAATATGACAGTAATGTTTTTCTAAATAATCACAAATTAGTCTATTCACCAGAATCAGTATCCATCAGATGCAGAAGCATGTCTCATTTACATCAGACTCATTAACATGACTAATATCAGATATCGCATGCCTATACCGTACGCATCTGAGCAGAGTAAGGTTAACCAGCCAGTTCCAAATGCAAATAATAAAGGCAGAGATGTTGTATCATTGTGGATATCTTACACAACATAGGGCAGCAGGGTAGTCTAGTGGTTTAAGTGTTTGCTCGTCACCCCAAAGACTTGGGTTCAATTCTCCACATGCGTACAATGTGTGAAGACCATTTCTGGTGTCCAGCGCCGTGATATTCCTGGAATTTTGCTAAAAGCAGCGTAAAACCCAACTCACTCACAACATGCCATTTCGGACGTGGCATCTACATCCAAAAGTGAGTACCATTGAAAGAGTCCTTGTCATAACCCTGCTTTTAAAAATAGTGGATCATTCTAGATTAAAATACTAGTGGACCATCACGGAACCCAGGCAGGGTTTTACGTGATGCATCCAGTACAAACAAATGTAGAGAATGGACGCAGAAATATTTTCATTGCGTCTAGGGGGATGCACAATATTATTCACTGTACCCACAACACATCCATGACTTTGCTAAGTGTTTGTTGTATCTTTCAGAACAGTTACGTGCATCATTTCATCCATCAGTTCATATGATCACTGATTCATTCCAGGCGCTATAGAAACATATCAAAACTTACAGTTCTATACACTATTACTTCACAGGACCATCGTAATGCCTGCAAGGACCCTTGAAACTAATAATTAGGTTTCCCCGTCCCCAGGACCCCTATGTTTGTGAGTCAAGGTTATTGCTCAAGGTTGTCAGATGTCACCTCCTGTGGAAATGTTATCCCGTCTTTAGGCATGGACTATCATCAGAGACCATATGATAATTATATGGTATTATATGGTCTCTGCTTTCATGTAGAGTAACAGATCTGTTTCAAATGCAACCACACCTGCACTACCACTGACTGACTGACTGACAGTTTGGTTTTACGCCGCTTTTAGCAATATTCCAGCAACATCACGGCGGGGCCTGTACCACCAGCATTTCTTCCCACATTAAGTGGACATGCCGTGATATAACTGGAATATTGTTCCCCGGCAGAGTTAGACCCATAATGCAACTGCTTCCTGTGACATAGACATGGCTGCAGCACCTGGACAGAAGCACCTTTCATTACACAATACTTGTATTACTTTTCATATCTACTAAAGCATTTAACTTTTTATTATTGGCTTAAGGATCCTCTAACAGATTGGGAACATTGAATAAAAATCCACACAAATCTCAAATTATAGAGAACCGAAACCAAGAAAAATACATTGCATAAATCTGTTAGGCTGGGCCCAATCGCGCGAAACGTTTTAATCACTGAACTATGAAGTTAGGCTGATGTCAGAACACAAGTTGTAACGGACAACTTTCCATTTCTGTTTCTATTTCCCCTGAGACAGATTATCACGTTTAATTACAAAAATCAGTTATTGTGTCCCAGGTAGATGAAAAATGATACTTGCTCTATGACCTGTGTTTCTTCAAATACCAGTCATAGTGTTACTGGCGCTCCAAACAGTGTGCGGCTTTGTTGCACATAAAAATGATACATTCTTAACATATCTGTCACATTTAAAAATGCCTGAAGGACAAACAGACAATGTGAAGTATTTTTACTCATCCTACCATACCCACTGACTTATATTCTTAGAAAAACAAAAATAGCAATTGATGAGTCTGATTTTTCTCATTGGTATGTTTCAACAAATACAAATATTGAGACAGAAATTGTCAACGCACAAGCAAAACTCCAAACTACCAAAAGCCTGAATAAAATAAAATATAATTAGCACATTGGAACACCGTAGCTGTCGTAACCGTATCTCTATCATCCCTATTAATGATTTTGATTTTTAGATGTCACAACAGACCTTAAGACTCTCCCAACATGACGTGAGTGAGTTAAGTTTTACAAAGTTTTTACTAGTTTTAGCCATATTCCAGCAATATTACGCCCGGGGGAAACCAGAAATGGGCTTCACACATTGTACCCATGTGGGGAATCAAACCCGGGTTTTCGGCGTGATGAGAAAATGCTATAACCAATAGGCTACCCCACGGCGCCCTCCCAACATGGAAGATACAGTTACTGCAGCTAGGAATATCAGCACCATCCAAGCCTGAAGAACCGAAACCATAAGACCCAAAGATGAGTATGAATACTGGAGCACTCACTTGCTGTTATACATGGCTAAGCATGGAAGACAACAAACTGATTAATGCAAGATGTATTCCTACAATAATTAGATAATGAAATGGAGCATTCAAGATTACTTATGCAGCTATGTGCCTGTATGAGACATACGTCTCTCACTGAGATATCGTGCCTCAGTTATATCTATTAGCCAACTGAGACACAGTATACTAGCTGACTCTGTCTGAGTCCATCTGTTCTTGTTTCTAACACTTACTGCTGAATGCGAGGCAGGGTAACAATAAGTACCATCTTATATCAACTTTGCTACCTGTTATTATTTGTCAATTAATTTTTAAGGATTTTATACCCAGCTGGAAGAACGATTTTTCGACTTAATCATTAATATTGACAAAACAATTTCAAATATCGAACAAATGCGAGCTGCTGGAAATGTACAGCTAACAGAATAAATATCTTAACACAATTCATAGTTAAAAATCAGGATTTGCTTGAATGTTGACATACAAAATATTTTCACTATGTGATAAAAGATATATTATAGCTTACTTTTTCAGAATGAGTTACTCTTCCAAAAGAATTGATGGTACACATAGCGTTTGGGATTTTGCTAAATATAGTTTTAAGAAGTGGTAGTTATAAAAGAAATGGAGAAAACATGAGAAATTATGTTAAAAATAGTCACATTTAGCTACTTTACTCATGCAAAAGTTTTAGGGGAGTGTGGGGCGTGTCCCTGTAACACTTCCTTGTATATTTGTTTACTTTACATATATTATAAGTTACAAACTATAGACATTCGAAGACAAACTCTCTGCTGATTGATTACTAATTAATCTCTGAGTAATTACTAAAAATACCCAAGTACTGACTGTGGTACCCGTTTCAGCTCCAGGTACATCAACTAACTTAATGGTCGTTATTGGACACAAAAACAGTTCATTTCTGTTGACACCAGTGAAAAAGTTCTTACTTTCTTGTAGAAGTCATGGTGGTAACTGTTGATAACTAGACACAACACAGAGACTATGAAACCAGTCTTGTCTTCGCGTTTTCTCATAACAGTAAGTTCACAGCTCACCAATGGTAGAACTATAGCCAAACTGAATTATAATCAGCAATATAAACTAACAGTACGGTCAATATTTCGACTTTGCCATTGTCGCCAAACAAAACTACTTTATCAAAGGTCAACTCGACTAAATTAGACCAAGTTAGCACCTGTCAAAGGCTGTACTAGCACGATAACCTCAGAGATAGCAGGTCCGGAGCATAGTCCTCGTGACATGCAGAGAGTCGACTGCCCTGCGCCTTTCAACATGCGTTGTAGTAAAATCACCTGATCGTAGCGGTTGGAGAACGGTCGTTGCAACCTTGTCCGATTTCCCCATTATCGCGAGATCGCTGTGTTACTTGTTATGAAACGCCCCACACTCACCTCGTGTAACAGTGTGTAGATTCTTGTGGTTTCTCTTTCCAAAGATAAGTTAATATTACATTCGTCAACACCTGCCAATGATTCACTTTCCGCTTTTTACTATGCCATGTGTACTTGCGTACTACGTCATCGCTTTTGTTGTGTACATTAATGAATTTATTATTCGTGAACACGTCAGATCTCGGGAAAAAAATTCCCACGGAAGATGGCGAGTTTTGACGAATCACGAGTAGGCCGACTGGGGTTTCTGTTTTTTCAAGGTTTTTCGTAATTTGCTGGAGCTACACGCAGAACATATAAATATGTAGATCCCATGATGAAAAGATTATTTCCTCCGAGCTAACATCTACGGGTCCCGTCCGTGATCTTGTACCGGGTTTGAATCGTTCAAGTGAATAAAAAGGGAAACGACTTAATTCTATTCCTTAAAACAGTTATAGTTAACAGAATATCGCGTAATATATGCTGCAAATAATACAAATAAGTACATTCCGCGTTTCATCTGTATAATCATTGCGTAACTTACATAATCTGCGTGTCACCTCCCACGCCTGCAACAGCTGTAATCTTCATCACGCCGACGAGCTTCACCTGTCGTCAAAATTATATTCATGTGTACAAATATTCATGTATGCATGGGCTGCTTATGTCTTCAATCTTTATACGAGCAGGAATTAATTTCCAGCAAATGTTTTCACATTACGTTGAGGCAGTTATTATAAATTTTTAACTATCGTAATTTTAAAGGGTTTTAAAAATCACCTTACTTCCCTTAATATAAATGGTTTCAAATTACGAAAAATCCAAGTATACAACACGCACACACGCAGGATCTTTACCCATGCCCACAGGAAAAGAAATTAAGAATCCAGGAACTTTGCCCACAGGATCTTGACCCACAGGACCCACAGGATCCTTGCCCACAGGATCTTTACACACAGGATCTCTACCCACAGGATCTTTACCCACAGGAACTTTGCCCACAGGATCTTTACCCACAGGATCTTTACCCACAGGATCCTTGCCCACAAGCAACTTTGCCCACAGGATCTTGACCCACAGGATCTTTACCCACAGGAACCTTGCCCACAAGGAATTTTACCCACAGGACCCTTGCCCACAAGGAACCTTGCCCACAGGATCTTTACCCACAGGATCCTTGCCCACAGGATCTTTACCCACAGGATCTTTACCCACAGGATTGCCCACAGGATCTTTACCCACAGGAACCTTGCCCACAGGATCTTTACCCACAGGATCCTTGCCCACAGGATCTTTACCCACAGGAACCTTGCCCACAGGATCTTTACCCACAGGATCCTTGCCCACAGGATCTTTACCCACAGGAACCTTGCCCACAGGATCTTTACCCACAGGAACCTTGCCCACAGGATCTTTACCCACAGGATCCTTGCCCACAAGGAACTTTACCCACAGGATCTTTGCCCACAGGATCTTTACCCACAGGAACCAAGGATCTTTTACCCACAGGATCTTTACCCACAGGATCCTTGCCCACAAGGAACAGGATCTTTGCCCACAGGATCTTTGCACAGGATCTTTACCCACAGGATCCTTGCCCACTAGGAACTTTACCCACAGGATCTTTACCCTCAGGAACCTTACCCACAGGATCCTTGCCCACAGGATCTTTACCCACAGGATCCTTGCCCACAAGGAACTTTACCCTCAGGATCTTTACCCACAGGATCCTTGCCCACTAGGAACCCACAGGAACCTTGCCCACTAGGAACTTTACCCACAGGATCTTTACCCACAGGATCCTTTGCCCACAGGATCCTTGCCCACAGGATCTTTACCCACAGGATCCTTGCCCACAAGGAACTTTACCCTCAGGATCTTTACCCTCAGGATCTTTACCCACAGGATCTTTGCCCACAGGATCTTTGCCCACAAGGACCTTTGCCCACAAGGAACTCTGCCCACCACAATTTGTACAGGGGCGGACCTTATTTTCACACAATATTATTATTACATGATATGAATTTATATATATAGCGCACATATCCACGTGACTAGTACATGCTCAAGGTGCTGTTATTTCCCTCCATCACTGGATGTCAATCTCAACGGCACATCGTATTTTATCAATCTCAACTCCCTGGGGAGTATACAGCTCGTGCAGCCACTAGGCGCACCGAGTTTCACGGCTTTCTCATCCTAACGAGGTACCCATTCACAGCTGGGTGGACTGGGACACATAGTCACAGTACTTTGTCCAAGTTCACTGCACGTTGCTGTACCCGCAACTAGGTGTTTGCACGTATTCATGTGGCCACCATCTGGTCATATACCAACGGTTCGTGGGTTCTTTTAAGTGCACAGGGTTGTGTACTGTACACTAGGGGTTGTGACAACACTGAAAGAGTCTGCACAGAAAGTTGACTCCAAGGTTTTTACACCCGGTCACAGGTGGGCTCGATCCCGACACCTCAAGCTCGATGGACCTTCAAGCGCAATATAATTTATTGCCTACCTTAACTACTCACCTTACCACTCACACTGCTCAGGAACTATTGTTTCAAAAGAAATAAAACATTGCTTTGTATTTCGTTTATATTATTTTGATAATTATAATTAATACTCACCTTACTACTCACCCACCTTAATACTCTGCTCAGGATATGTTGTTTTGAAAGAGATCAAACATAAATTGCATTTCACCAAAGCTTTTTTGCTGCTTTTTTATTTGTATTTCTTTTTTCTAATTACAATTAATACTTTGTACAACTCACCCACCTTTTCGACCCCATCAATGTGCTATATTATATGCTGTTTCTGAGTAGTTCAATAAAATAATAATACTTATTTTATATAATGTTGTGTTATCATGGTGGACAAAGTTCCTTCCCTGTAAAATATATAGTGGGATAAGTTCCTGTGGGGAAAGTGAGTCCTTGTGGGCAAAGTTCCGTACACGAGAAATTAGGGACACAACAAGACTGATTAACAATGCAGAGTAGTAAGAATTTAAAGAATCTGGGTCAATTTCCACTTCCAAAGCGATTTCAGCGAATGATTATCGTAAGGATATGATGTACAAGTACATGTATAGGAATTACGATCGACTTAGCTTTAAAAATTTAAGATCCCTTTGCGGAACGGGGCTGTGCTGATCCTCAACGTGTTTTGAGGAGTATACAGGTAGTACACTGTGTTCGGGAGAGTTCACTCAAACGCATCTCGTTCAGTTAGTGTTTGTGGAAGTTAAAAACATTCATGGAAACGCACCTACTTCGTAGAGTAAAATCTTTTAACAGTATATACAGATGTATTGTAATTGTTTTGTTTTTTACGTATCTCGAAACTTTGAAACTTGTGTCTGTGGGAGTTTTGTCGGTGTAATCTGTTGTGTTAAATTATGATATATTTGCTTGATGTGCGGAAAATAGTCCTTGGAAAAAAGTACCGAAAAAAGTCCTAAATTTACCTAGGAAAAAAGTCCTCCGGAAAAAGTCCTATTTTGAAAAAGGCATTTTTTAATAAAAGGTATTTTTCAGTTTTTCATGTATCATCAGGAGAGTGGTTATGGGGTTTTTTTCAGCTCTGGATTTCCATTTTCAATGTTCGTCCAAACAATCTTGGCTTTTCGACTTGCGTGTTTGGTGTACATATACCCATCCAAGACTAGCTTCAAACCACCCTTGTTGGTTTGAATAACTTCCATGGTGGAATCGTTACTGATGTTGTACTGGGATACATATTCATACCTTACACTACAAACTGAAACCAGTCTAGTTAATCTTCTTATACTCTAGTCAATTAGAAGAAACACTAGAATGTAATCAACCAAAATCACAACATAATCAGTGAACAAAAACGCGCATGGACTCACGTGAAGATAAAGGATCTTATTATCTACTAGTATTTAATAACCCATATGTGTGAGTTATCAATGATTTTCTAAAATCTTTGACATCAATGTTGATGAATATATAGGTTTTTATTACAATAGGACTTTTTCAAGCTGTACTTTTTTTACCGAGGACTTTTTTTCCTACAATCATTTGCTCATCGGCCATTATCATTAAAATTTTGCAAAACACGTGGCTCAAATTTCGCCGTGAAAATAAACTGCCGGGTAGGAGAAAAGTCACGCTTTAAAAAATATGTTTTTGCCTCTATCAAAACTTTAGTCAGCCGAAAATCATCGTCAAAACAGTACAAAAGATTCCGAAACTATATGTTAAATGTGTCACCATCGATTAATGTTTTTGTTTCAAATTTAGACACCATCTAACGAGGAGGCATACTTTCTTTCTCCTTGATTTTACTTACTTTGATTTGATTTTTAAACTCTTATTATGGATGTCAACTTCAGTACTTTGATGAACTCGAACGACGTTTCGGAGTATATTCTCACTCCTTTATCGGGTGAATGAAAGTTTGGAAGCGTATTGAAAGCTTCTATTTGAAATAAACGTTTAATATCAATGTAAATATTGACAGTAAATATATGAAAGCAAACATACATATAACCATACCTTAATTGTTCAGTTGCTGCATATAGATACAATATCCCTATAACGCCTACTGCAGTACCACTGCAACTACCTCTAAGCGGGGCGTCTGTACAATAACTCAGTACATTTCCAGGTCAGTATTGCTATATGCACGACGGTTCATGCCCTCTGGACATGGACAATATGGCATTGTGAAAGGGATTGAGATGACTCGAACTTATGGTATGTCATAAAACAATTAGATAATGAGTTAGATAAACAATAAACAGGCTTATAACACCCCCTGTATCAACACAATAGAGATGTAGGGGACGTTTCAATGTCTGTCTTTGTGCATGTAGACAGCATGGCTGGACGGTTTAATTATATCAAGTTGCCCACACGATGTCGTGGTTCTGTAAATGGAATGTTTCATTTTATATATGTACAGTCAAACCCGGTTGTGTCGAACTCGTCGGGACCAAGGGAAAAGTTATCCGAGTGTTCGACACATCCATCAGCATTGAAATGACCAAGTACCAACACGACCAAAGTGCTTACATCGTTTGTCTACAGTAGGCTATACATACGAACAGTACATCTCTGCAATAAACGTTTACAGCAGTACTGATCATTTAATTAAAATATATAAAAGAGTAACTTAAGTCAATCACTTTATTCGTCATGGCATAAATACGCATATTAAACTGACTGACTGACTCAGTCAGTTTATTTTTACGCCGCTTTTAGCAATATTCCAGCAATATCACGGCGGGGGACACCAGAAATGGGCTTAACACATTGTGCCCATGTGGGGAATCGAACCCGTGTCTTCGGCGTGACGAGCCAACGCTTTAACCACTAGGCTACCCCACCGCCCCACGCATATTAAAATATAAGAATATATGTAATTTAACAAACTCACAAGCGATCTCATTCAGTTGATAGCACTATTACTTTCATCAGTCAATATATTCATGGCAGGCTACAGGCTATGTCTCAATAACACGTGCATCCTGTATATGGTCAAGTTACATCTTGAGAGAGAGAGAGAGAGAGAGAGAGAGAGAGAGAGAGAGAGAGAGAGAGAGAGAGAGAGAGAGAGAGAGAGAGAGAGAGAGAGAGAGAGAGAGAGAGAGAGAGACAGAGAGAGAGAGAGAGAGAGAGAGAGAGAGAGAGAGAGAGAGAGAGAGAGAGATTTCAATGAGAGATTTTTCTGGCACATTGCATGCATATCTTATATCGCTGCATTTGGCACTAATGACTCGCCTATACACAAAGTGACGCGTCCAATACGTCATTGCTTGGCTGGGGACGTTTTCGTTGAGTCCAGTGCTGAAAATACTTGAAACGACAGACTCAAGCCTTTCTTTCGGTTACTTTAACGGTTTGTTTGCCGTTATATGAAATGGTCAATGCACATCTTTTGGGAGTTGTCCATGACTAAGGACTCCAAGGTTAAACGGCAGTACCTTATCTCCCAATATGTATGCACAATATGAACATAGATGATTCACTTTCAGGCCGTTATTATACGCCCAAAGCTATGCTCAGTATCATTATATGTTTTGCTTAACGCCAAAGGCAATATCGAGCAAATTCAACAACACTGATTAATATACAATGATATATTGAATGATATATAACTTGTCCTCGTAAATCACAACACACTCCATCCCACGACGTCCCCACAATTCCATTTGGTGTTGAATGTATTTCCATGCTATCATGCGTACATAAGGAGGATTGGGCTTTACAGTAGGAACCCACCTTGCTAAGTGAACACATATATTTTCAATAACAAACTCGTGTATATTTCAGTAGAATGTACTCTTGCCACTCAGGGCTATATGAATAAACGAGTGATTATGAGCCGTAGCTAGGGTACGTCCAGTTGTTCATGTAATGTACTAAAAAAAAAAGTACTGTCGGAAATAGAAAAAAAAAGTATTTTCTCATTTATCTCTACAATTTATGTATAGTTGATATGTGCAAGTGTGGAATATCTGTTAAACTAAGTTCGGCCTAACTACAGTCTCAGTGGTAGGGACATAAGAAACATAGAAAAAGGACTTTACTGAGGAGAGATTAGTGCAGAAATGAGCAATGCGGGGTTTTTCTAAGTCCAAAGAGATTTATATGGAACAGACCATGGCTTTATGCAAATTAGTGTGCGACGATATTGTATTACAAAGGACACTTTTTAAATGCCCAATTTGAAATTAGACGTAGCTTCATTATAAACGATAGCTGGCGTGAAAATAATAACTTTCATGCTGAAACTATTAAGGATGTAGCTACCATGGAGTCTCACTGTCACAATAAAAAAACAGATAGGAGGGTTTGTCTCAAAAGCAAAACCTGGACGGGTGTCGCAGACGATCGTTGGGGTCGGGCATGGGGATAGAGATATCAGCTAAGATAAGATAATCCGTTAGGGCAATTATACTGGGGAAGTACAAGGCATGTCATAACAATTTACAAATAATATCCAGTCCTGTCGATCTTCGCGATCGGGTGGTCATGCCACCTAATACATTCAATACGATGCGTTTCTATGGTTATCAGGTATCATACTCTTTTACATATCTCAACATAAACTTCATGAAAGAAAGACACGTAAGATGTTAATCAATAGATGAGGCATAGTCAACACACATGAAAAAGCACAAAATATCTTTGAGATGACCCCTTGTGCCTGTAGGCAGCACGTGCATTTCATGCCAGGTGAGTCAACGGTCCGTCGTCATACCTGGCTGAGGGAGCTAATTGCCATCTATAGTCTGATCTATTGTTTTCAGCAGCTATTCGTATTTTTTCTAAGTTTTGCCCGATTTCACGAGTAAACGTGCTTTTCTGGATATTCTATTACGCATCCCACTGAATGCCAAGTTAGGCCGAAGTGGGTTATTTCGACATTTGCTATTTGAAGTTGTGTCAATTTTAGGGATACAGAGTAACAGCCTAAAAACAATTTTTTCTATTTCCGACAGTACTTTTTAATGAATATCCCCATGCATGCACAAGTTACATGTATCTGTGTAAAAGACGCAGCAGAAATGAAACGCGTGAAAAAATATCTTTAAATAATTTTAAAATATATGAATATATTGCATTTTCATCGCTATTTTCAAAGGAAACATGCCTACACTACAACTCTACTCCCTGTACGTCGTCTCGTATCTGCCGTGACGTTGTGGTGTATTTTTGGTAATAACCCTGCCTTAATAAAATATATAATTTATCACTAAGTGATTGTTTGTATTCATTGCTGATAAGTGATTGTTTGTATTCATTGCTGATTAATGGATTAAACCATTGTGATCAGCACTCTTGGAGTGATTATACACCATGTATATTCAGTGTACCAAGCACTGACCACGCGACACTGCCCCATTCGCCTCTAGACTACTGGCAACAGCTGAGTGAGTGAGTGAGTGAGTTTTTATGCTGCTGTTAGCAATATTCCAGAAATATCTAGCGGGGGACACAACAAATGGACTTAACACATTGTACCCATGTAGGGAATTGAACCGGGGTGGTCGGCTCGGACTCTCTAACCATTAAGCTACCCCTGATGCATTCTTGCTAGTTGACAAATACATACATTTATGCATGTATGTGCCACGCGTGTCTGTTTAACGCCGTAAGCGGCAAGTTTCAAGCTATATGTTAATAAACGAGTCTGGACCAGACAATCTCGTGACTGATATCATGAGCATCGATCTACGCAACTCGGATGCGATGACGTGTCAACCAAGTCAACTAACCTGGCCACCCGATCCCGTTACTTACCAATACGAACACGGATCTTCAGGGGTATGTGCCAAGCTTGTTGACACTACATACCCTTTTGGGGTAGACTAACAACTAGTCTCTGAAATGAACATATTTTACTGACAAAAAGTTCATAGTAAAAAATATATATATTGAATAGGAGCCCTGAGACTTTCTTCATTTTCAGAAGCTGAGGAAACCTAGACTTGCCACATTTTCTAGACTTGCGTGGGCTTTCTTGGATATATTTGCTTCAGGGTCTGTACGACAGACTACCTTGGGGGGTGAACCAGCTGTAATGAGACCAGGGTTTTTTGGCCAGTAGCCGCCCCTGTAATCTGGTTCTGGGCAGTTCTACCCTTTCATCATAAGCGCAGAAATCCAGCGAACGATTTATAGAAGGACCTGAGTCATGCCAGCATAAATTCATAGTTTGATGTCAAACCGAATTACTTTCCAGCATTACTTGACTACATTTTTTAAATGAAACCCCAGAAAATTATGTTTATTTCAACTGTATATGTTCGTTTTTTGACAATTATGACATGCATGACGATTTATCAAATGCATGAATTAGAATTAAACAAGAATCCTGTCATCTATAACATTAATTACATGCTTCAAATACAGCAACTGACTGACTGAGTTTTAGTTTTACGCCGCGTTTAGCAATTTTCCAGCAATATCACGGCGGGGGACACCTGAAATGGGCTTCACACATTGTGCCCATGTGGGGAATCGAACCCGGGTCTTCGGCGTGACGAGCCAACGCTTTAACCACTAGGCTACTCCACCGCCCCAAATACAGCAACTGAGTAACCCAACATCAGCGTATGAAATAAGCCAAAAACACAGCCAGACATCCGGGCTGGTAACTTCAAAATGTTACCAGCCCAAATTAGATTTAACCAGACCAGACAATACAAAGAAAATACTATATTTTTTCAGTTACAATGAATAATTTTAATGAACCTGAGACGTGTATTTACTCCGCGCATCGATAGGTGTCTCTGTTTGAGTATGTCAACGCAATGCTTTGAGCTTGCGATACGCTAGTTCAATGTTCAAACAGTAATTGTCAAGTTTAAATAACGCTCAGTTTGAAAAAAATGTATTAAGACATGATGCATGAATTTACTTAGATTTATGAAAATGTTATCTAAAATTTTTACCAGACATTGGGCTGGCAAGCTGTATATTTCGACCGTCCGAGAGAAATCCAGCCCGTCTCGGGTGGTCGGACGGGCCTTATTTCATACACTGCCAACATGCATACACTTTGTCGATATAAAATTCACGAATTACAATTAAAAACAGAAATATCCGATCATCTCTTAAACTTTAAAAAATACTTTAAATATAGTGACTTAGTGACACAGAACACCAAAACTAGTAACAGCTATAGAAATAATATGTTATTAACCTTCTCATAAACCATGCAGGGATACTCTATAGAGTCTCCCTGCATAAACATAAACATGTATCGATTCACCTCCTAATATGTAACTGTTGTTGAATTATGCAAACAAACGCACCTTACAACGCAAATATAACATAAGCTATACACAAGATTGGGCGCCTACAGAAACTAGTTAGTTGTATGCATTTAAAAGCACGATGTTTACACAAAATCTCCCCTGAACATTAAATCAGTACAAAAAAGTGTCACGAGTAAACTCCCTTGATATACTGAACATTCCGACATCCTCGTTCAATCTTTGATCCGAAGGATTCTGAATGCCACAATAATAACTAAAGCTCCGTACCTCAAAGCGATGCCTATTTTGACAAATCCTGAGTCATGATTTCGGAGAAGTGGTGTTGCGAGTACATATTAAAGCGGGAAATATGGCGCCTCCTCAGCCAGCTGAAGTGGGAAACGACGATCAAAATGGTATTTATTCTCTTCCTTGCACTATATTTAACGATATATAATTCGCAACGAAAAGGATAAGTGTTTGCTATATCTGCATAGGCTCCTACAGTGTATCACGTGTCCGGATAAATGGTGTGTGAACAAAATTTGGAGTGGTGCATACAGCTACGATTGCCATCAGACATTGTTATTTATGTCGATTATCATCTGTTTCGGAGGAAAAAGAAGATCTCAGGACTTACCGATGAGATGTGGCATTAAAGCGATATTTACTATGCTTTTGGATTTATTACATTTATCTCAAACTGAAAATGCTGAAAGTATCAGACCACTGGTGAAGTGTTGACGACTTATTATTCAAGGACAGGCAGACAGCTTACAGGCTGAGGAGGGATTGTAGTCAAAATTGTAAAAGTCAAAAGGGCCATAGACTTAAGTCAAACGGCCATAGGTAAAAAAAGAAAAAACAAACTAATATATACTTTGTGTTTTATTATATTAATATTTATTGTTATTATTTATATTTGTATCAATATGTACATAGTAACAAAAGTAATAATTTTTAGTGTGATCATTATACACTCGACAGTTGATTGGTTCAAATGTTCAAATGGTGGTTCAAGTGGTTCAGATGTTCACAATTCACTCATCTTTAGAGTTCACCACCGACATCATCATTAGACACGTATCATACACATTCCACTGCAATCACTGTATGGTGGTTGAAATGTTCGTCTTATATGGCATTGTGAGTCATGAGACCAATCACTATGATCACAACTAATTAGATTAATGACACCCATGACTCTGTTTAAACCTCACAACAAATTAAAACATTAAACTTGTTTAGATTACTGATTAGTGTCTGACACCCATGACTGTTTAAACCTCTTGTAATCATTACAGAAACAGTTGTATGGTTGACTATACTCACAACATAAACACTTAACCACTACTGTTAATTTTGTTTAGATTACTGACCACTTGTAATCATTACACAAACCGTTGTATGGTATAAAGTAAACACTTAACCACTGAGATTTTTTAAATAAACAACACTGAGGCACTCTGATGTATTTAGGATGTTTAGGATTAGAACTACTGCAACAACATGAATTTCTTTTCATCTTACTATTTTCTAAAAGTTTGGCCCTTTTGACTTAAGTCTATGGCCCTTTTGACTTTCTGTTGGCCCATTTGACTTTCCTTTGGCCCTTTTGACTTTTACAATTTTGGCCCTTTTGTCCTTTGGACCTGTTCCCCTGAGGAGGCGCCGTTTTCATGTTATTGTCAGAGCTGTTGTATAACATAAGGATGAAGAAAATGATACATGAAGTGCAGCAATGAAATAAGTTATCCGTAATATATCTAGGCAATGTCGGAAGCGGGTGCAATGTTGTTGATCGTGTTGACATTGTCATTCTGGTTAAAGTATCCCGGTGTCAGGGGTTTTCGACGATGTAAGACAAAAACATATTTTTTATCTGTAATATCATTTAAAGTTTTTATTTTGCCAACCTTGAGTGATAAAGAATATATTCATCTATTTCACGCAAAAATATCAAGTGGTCCCTTAAAAAATAGCGTTCATGACATCGTATCAGCGAAACTGTTGCCCCTTTCCACATCCGGGTATTTTGTATGGGTTTTCAACGATGAGCCATACTTTTTGCTCCGCACTGCAAGGGAGTGTTGTGATCACGTGGCTTCCTATTTATATATTGCCTGTCACCAGCAGATGACTGATCTTACTGAAATTTAATGTTATATTGGCAATTGATTTTGCATCTGCAGTGGTATTAACGATCACGGGTAAATAATATGGATGTCTGTTTGCTTTTTATATAACTTAACTTCCGGATATCCATTGTCAATAAAACTTCTCACGACAGCGACTGGGCATCCGTCCTGCTGATGAAACTGCTTGTGCACTCCGATCGCGCATGAACTTTACTGATATAGCCCGAGCAATGCAATCGTCGAAATCACCAGAACGTCAAATTCAGCTCACTTTGGGATACCTTTTACTTCAGTCTTCCTGAAGTCCCCGAACCATATACTTTCCCCTCCTGCCCCCCCTCCTGCCCAGCCCCTCCCTCCTGCTCTTAGCCCTTACTGTAATGATATGAATCTGTTAGGACATTTGCAGGAAAAAATATCTCATTCCTGTTGTTAGAGAGTAAACATAAAAAATTGCCATTGCTGGCTAGTCTTTGGTAATATTTGTTATGAAACTTTTCTAACATTTGCATCAGTCATCTACTACTTGACAAGCTCATGGATTGGCAAGGAGATAAGGACCTTGTTGTTTGTGTGATCTAAATGTGGGGTCTTGCATCTCACCATACTCACAGGCTCTACTTTTCAAGTCAGGGAGGTGGGGTAGACTAGTGGTTATTTAAAGCGTTTGCTCGTCATGTTGAAGACCCAGGTTTGATTCCCCCCATGGGTACAATGTGTGGAACCTATTTCTGGTGTCCACCGTCGTGATATTGCTGGAATATTGCTAAAAGCGGCGTAAAACTATACTCACTCACCCACTACTTTTCAAGTTATTTTCTGGTTATTGTTGTGATAAGCATATGATAAGTTAGCACTGTGAACATGGTCAAAACATGTCAATTTATTTTGTTATTATTTCACCTCAATGTCAACTCATTGTGAGTGAGCGAGTGAGTTTAGTTTTATGCTGCTTTTAGCAATATTCCAGCACCAGAAATGGGCTTCACATATTGTACCCATATGCGGAATCGAACCCGGTTCTTCGGCATGACGAGCGAACGCTTTATCCACTAGGCTACCCCACTACCCCATGTAGTCCTAGTGTTTATCTGAAAATGATTGTCATGGTTACTCAACTGGATGTGAACCCATCAGGGCTCCAGATAAGGGCCGTATGGGCGTATGTATGGATAAAAAATATGCACGACACGGTGGGAAATAATTTAGGAAACATAGCAGATACGCACCACAGCAATGGTGTACGGTCTTACTCTTATAATCATTTACAGACGTATTTATCTGAAAAATTATTGTTTCATTGTTTATTGACCTGTTTACACAAGAGTAGCAATGTTATGGTGCATATATGAAACGATACACAAGATTACTGATACTCCATTAAATTCCATAAGTACTCTTAAAGGTCACATGCAACGTAAAACACAACTTTGCAGATTCTGATACCTTTCGGTATGGACATACCGAAACAAATAGTCAAAAATGCAAATTCAACTTATAAAGTTGAAAAATAACGCGATGAAAAAAAACGCGCGAAATCGGAGTTCAAACGTTTCACTAATTTTCCCCAGAGATTTCTGGGGAAACGGGTTTCAACAGCTGGGCTGCGCCCATAGCACGTGCGCAAGTAAATAGGTTCGCGCAGCTTTGGAAGCGGGTTGTCGGTGAATACTTCGGTGAAGGCCTTGGTGTGAGCTATTTTTCTAATGTTTTGTTGATATGTCACAGTAGCGAGCTTTTATATGTTATGACAGTAAATTAACTGTTTATATAATTTCATTTGTCTATTTCACCACGCTCTTCTTCTTACCGAGGCGGCTTTCTCAGTTCGATACTTAAAAGCAATGTCATTATTTAGCGTTGACACAGTTTCTAACTGTGATATAGATATAATCGATTTGTCACAGACAAAACTCAATGTCTTGTTTTATTGGCACCTATGTGTCTGCCTGCCTGTCTGCTAATGACAATATTCAATACACAACTGCAATCACTGACCACATGCAATTTGAACTTAACACCAATCAGGCTATACACCATAAAAAAAGCGCATTGATTTATGGCCCGAGTTAGGTCTCTGTCACATTATGTAATTACACAGACAGGCAGGTGTGATACTTGAACACATGACATGTTATGATGTCTGTTGCTTGCAAAATGTTATACACAAAAAATGAGCATGTATCTACAAAACCCAACATCTCTATATACACACACAATATGAGGCCTGAAGGCGGCATCTGCTAATGAACCAGCCGTTACACTTGAGTGCACACCCACCCGCTCTGACTGGGTTCGGTATCCCGGCTGCTTCGTTTCGAGGGAGGTAAACCCAAGTACAAAATATTGCACTTTTGATTTGCGATTATACGCTTATAATTTTGTTTATTTGTTTTTTCATAATCAGCTATGCATATTATATGTCATGAAGAAGTGATAATTGTGTTTTAATTATGTTTGATTTTTTGGTTGCATGTGACCTTTAAGGTTTTTCAGTACTCCTGTACTGAAAAAAATAAGGAGTACGTACTCCTGATGTTGAAGAGTTATCTGGAGCCCTGCCCATGCTTGTCTTAAGACGGGATCGGGTGGTCAGGCTCGCTGGCTTGGTTGACACATGTCATCGGTTCCCAATTGTGCAAATTGATGCTCATGTTGTTGATCACTGGATTGTCTGGTCCAGACTCGATTATTTACAGACCACCGCCATATAGCTGGAATATTGCTGAATGTGGCGTAAAACTAAACTCACTCGCTCACTCAAGTGGATGTGATGATTTGTTCTCAGAGTCTCTTGTGCGAGGAAGGTCAAAGCGTCAGAAGATTGACAAGACGGGCAGATCAGCTGCTTTCGAGAGACTGAGGAAGACCAAGGAGAAAGGGGGAGAAAAATAAATATGAGGTAAGAATGGTATTTTAATTTAAATTGGATTCAATTCCAAATTCTTTTGTTAACTAAAGATAGCTTATATAAATTTTCTACAGTGTGGACAGCTCAGATACTATTTTGTTGTGCAATGTATCTGTGAACAATTGTGTTTCATTTGGGCCAAATCATATTGATTCGATTTTCATCCCTAACCACCTTAACAACAAAATTCTTACTTAAGTTGTTTGATTTATAATAAGTACAATGTTTGAAAGTCAAACGATCTTGTCATAACCCCAATGATTCAGTTCAGTGTTTAGTAAGATGGTTAATAATAAGTGCATATGTGAATACCCGTGAAGGTCCGGGTTAGAATGAACCTTCAGTAACCCATGCTTGTCGTAAGAGGCGACTAACGGGATCAGGTGGTCAGGCTCGCTGACTTGGTTGACACGTCATCGTTTCCCAATTGCGCAGGTTGATGCTCATGTTGTTGATCCCTGGATTGTCTGGTGCAGGCTCGATTATTTACAGACCGCCGCCATATAGCTGGAATATTGCTGAGTGCAGCGTAAAACTAAACTCACTCACTCACTCACTTGTGCATGCTCAAATCGCCAACAATCATTACCCCGGATAACCCAAGCTGCCTATTAGGCGCTAGAAGGTTATAGTTACATGACTTACCCCATCTGGTACCCATCTTCTGCTGGGTGAACATAGGCATTTTTGAACAAGCTCACTTGCCTAAGGTGTGACCACATCTGCTTCGTTGTTGGGCAGGACTGAACTCCTAGAAACTCTCAGGAGTCAAGCTGCCAAACGTGGTCGCCCATCCAAGAACTTCAAGAAATGCCTTATCTTCAACTGATTCGCGACCTGAGCTCTACGCACAGGACCACAAGTTGTGTCATTGTACCCCAAGTATATGGATTGTTTCTATGAGTAGTATATCAGTTACTGTAACATTTACCGGTAACTGTTATAAGCGTGGCAGCTAACAAAGTAAACTAGATCAATCTGTCATGGCTGACTTTGGGTGCAGGTGGAGGAAGAGAAGGACGTGTACGAAGTGGTGGACGAGAGCAAATACTCCGAGATCGTGAGACAGCGTCAGGAAGATGACTGGATCATCGACGATGGTAAAATATTGCCAAACTTTTTGAACTTGATAAAAAGAAAGAAACCTCATTTGAAATAACGTTATCTATGTTAATGTCCAAATAGTAAATATCCTGTTCTCTGAACTAGAATTATTTTTCCCAGGCACAAGCAGTTTCATCAAGCTAATGCCAAACATGACAAGATGAATGGTAAACTAGTTAACCAGAAGTTGTAAACTTCAAAATAGAATGTTTCCCATATCTGAATTGGAAAACCCTGAAATATAATCATAAACACCACCTGGTTGCCTTAGAGTTGAATTGAGCAGGGTTTGCCATGAAGCTGAAATCTTGCATATTTTATGCAATCTGTGTAAGAAATACTCAGGTTGTCAGGTACATCTGTAATTCTGTTGTTTAATCTTCTTTAGATGGAGCTGGGTATGTTGAAGATGGACGAGAGATCTTCGATGAGGATCTGGATGGAGATGAGTTCACGAAAGCTGAAAGTATGAAAGTTTACAGAAATACACCATTTGTATCTTCTATCAGACATCTTTGTCTTGACTTTTATTCTGATTCTTGGTCCAAAGAACCTATTTTTGTCGAACAAGGCGGCTTAATTGGACCAAGAGATCACACATGGTTGATTTGGTTGTGTAGGTGTTATCACACCCTAACCACATGGAACCATGCTCAGAGCTCCAGATAAGATTTAGCTCATGTGGGTACTTTACCCGCTGTATTTTTTTGGAGTGGGTATTATGAATGTTGAGTGGGTATTTCATTTTCCGTTACCTACTGCTTTCAAATATGTGCGTATTTCAGTCATTTTACTCACCTAAGTATTATGTCATTGAGTAAGTTTAATAAGCAGGTATGTTCTGCCTTATGTCATACCTCATCAAAACCAACTTAAATATAATGGAAATGATTTCATAAAAAAAATCACTCATCCTATACTAACAGTACAACTTGATAGCAATCAATGTCTTTTTCATTACGCAAGTGATTTTTATAAATATATTCCATACGCATTTGTTTTAAACTTTTTGCGTATCTAACATTTTAAATGCGTAATTGGTATGCAACAATTATTTTTCAATGCGTAATTGGAAATTTTCTATGCATATTTTACCCGGATACACGGCTTACCTGGGCCTCTGCATGCTTACAATACCAGTCACTGGTTTGTCTGGTCCGGTCTTGATTATGTATTTGCAAATAAGGACGGGCTGGCATTAAACAGAAAAGATATGTAGGTCAATAACAGGGTACCTGATTTACTGTATTGAGCGTATTTATCACCCCCTCCATAATAAGAGCTACCTATGAGAAATATTTAGCTTGCAGATCACCAATCCCTCCTCCACAAATTCTGTCAAGTTCTTATTATCAGGTATACATAGCCAAATGCTGTTTCACAAAGTAATCAATGCAGGTCGAGGTGAGTGTGAACTTGGAAATAGGTTGGTGTTTGTGACACAGGGCACTGCCTGTTTTGTGTGTGAGTTTAAACCTCTATCTAAAGCCCTTTCCTTCCTTTGGCATTTTAGGCAATAGAACATAAATGAAATTGTTATTCCTTTCAGCTAAGAAAAAAGCAGACAAGAAAAACAAGAATATTGTCCGTCCAGGGACGAAGCCGAAGCCGAAGAGCGACATCAAGAGCATGTTTGCTGCAGCAGCGGTCACTTCCAAGAAAAAGCCAGAGGTAACACTGACACGTAATTTGCTTCAGGTATAAGAAATCTCACCCATGTAAGGTTAAGGTCATCCATCAAAAGTCAAGGTCATTTTTTTGTTGCCAGATACTGTTGCATCTTTACATCTACCATCGTAAGGTCTAGTAATTGTTTCAACTTCTGAAGTTCACAGAAAAAGGTCAAGGTCACAGTCAAGATCCTATTAAATGTGTCTTCCCTCTATGGTGAATAGTCCAGGGACTTTTTGAGGTCTAATAATGTACCCTTCGAGAATGGTGCAGCTTGGAGTTCGGCGGTTGTGGTACATCGACTGAGGTGTCATACCTATATTGTTGTGTGTTTTTACAGAAAAATGTGACCTTGGAGAATGATGAGTTGCTAGGCGACCTGATGGAGGAGCTGCACCGAGGCCCCAACAGCAGCTCGTTCAAACCCGTGCCCGTCAAAGTGAACAAGACCAAGCCAGCCAAGTCAGTAGTCAGATGTCACAGTCAGCCCTTAGCCATTACCAAGCTCATGAACTTCCCCTTTGTCACCCTAATGAAGGGGCAGTGGGGTAGTATAGTGGTTAAAGCGTTTGCTTGTCACGCCGAAGACCCGGGCTCGATTCCCCACATGTGTACAATGTGTGAAGCCCATTTCTGGTGTCCCCAGCCGTGATATTGCTGGAATATTGCTAAAAGCGGCGTAAAACTAAACTCACCCACACACTCACCCTAATGGATATTTACCACCTTATATATTTTGGTTGGTTTGCGAGTCCAACGGAAAAGAATACCCTGAAATTCGAAAACGGCAAAACTGAAAAGGAACACCCTCTATCAACTTTTTGCTGCTGTGTGTATGTTGGGATGGGTAGATGCGTCAGAGGCAGTGAAATGAAGAAATTAATTGAAATATAATTACTGCAGAACATAGTAAGCCATACAGATTTTAAATGATTGGCTTGTTATACAAAATATACCTGCCGTGGCATTACGTGTAAGTGCTTATTTTGAACACTGTCTTGTAGGCCGGCCAACCCGTTCAGCATGGACAAGTCGTCGCCCCGTGTGAAGCAGGTGAAGTCTGTGAAGCAGCCGCGGAACATCACTAGGGAGTTGTATGCAGAGGAGTTGAAGGTCAGCCATGTGAAGGTCAAGCAGGAGCCTGTAGACGACATTCCAGACATCGAGGAGTTTGGAAGCATGGACGTGGATGACAACAAGAATGAAATCACAAATGCCGTCTCTCAAGGTAGGCAGGAAATCTTCTTTAACAACGTTTTAAAGGACAATTCACCTGCAGTGGTTTCGGAAGTGATGTCTTTAGATCCAACTCTCTTATCACTTAACTGAAACGTCAAAATGCTCCTTCTGAAAAGGATTTCCGGATTGCTATTCATTGAAAATCATGGCTTATGATGGACTTTTAACACATTTAATTGACTTGGAATACTTTAATCAGTAGTTAAAGATTGCTGAGTGAAGGAGTTGACTTGTGGTTTCAGTTGTGAAGGAATCAGGTAATTGAATGATATGTTGATAAAAATCAAGTGGTAGTTACCAAGATTCCAATAGGCAGGGTTATACACAGGCTTTGAAAAAAGAGTCCCACAGTATTTATTTTTGGGAGTCATTTTCAATATTTGGGAGTCATTAAAATTTTAGCGTAATATTTATGTGTGTATGTCAAAAAGCAAGAGTTTTGCATGGATTTTATTGTTTTGTGTTTTATTTAAGAAATACACTTTGCTCTACCACCATGTATAGTGTAATAAAACACACTTTTGCCCTGAACTATTATAGTTAAAGCACGAGGACGGCTTGCGTCGAGTGCTTTAGATATAATAGTTCAGGGAAAAGTGTGTTTTATTACACTATACATGGTGGTAGGGCGAAGTGTATTCTTTCTAAGATGCCAAATTTAATACTTTCTAAAGATAATTACGATTAATTTAAGGCAGAAAACAAGCGGCGGTGTCGGTGACCTAAATTAAGAATCCTCGCACAGGGCTAACTGGCTGTTCTATTGATGTGTCTGCCCCTACGTTAAGGCGAGCGTTACCAGAAAAAAACAAATGATAACAGTTTGATGGCGGTTTACGTTAGGATTAAATATCTTCTCTGAATTATTTTAATTACATCTGTCGTGCGTAAACCATATGGGGCAATATGAGCGTTGCATTTCTACTACCAGCGTAAGTTTAGATCAGTACATCCAGAGGAAGTTGAGTAGTCAGCGACATTCCACACGAATGCATTGTGGGAATGTAAACATTACGAACGTTACCATGTCGCTGAAAACTTGTGAGTCGAAATGACACATTTTAACCGTCGTAAAACATAAACGTAATGTTTCCACCAGTGATGTTAGCTGCGTGAAGCAACAGCAAACCAAGAAACTGGATGCAACGGTGTAGTTTACTGTAGGAGGCCGTACGAGGCGATGACAACTGACATGCATCGTGACGTCGCTTACATTGTGACGTAATGTAAAATGGTTCGATTACGAGGGGGCACACTAGAATGGCGCAGTGACGGGATAACGTCATTCAATTGTTACGTCATCAAAAAACTATACCTTTATTGTCTGATAATGTATTTTTTTCGATTGTTCTAACCGCTAGGCATCTTAGAATGTCATTTATATGTTAGTTAATAAACAGTATATTTTTCACTGTTCAGTTCAGTCATAACAAACTCCAGTATACTGAACAAATAATCAGGCTTGTGATTTATTCACTGTAACATACAGTTATTAACATGAATTGAAATAAATTATTGAAGAACTCACGAAAACTATCATTGTTTGCTTATCAAATCGATTTTATTGACTCTGAACTGAATTCTGAGGGTCACTCATAAAACTTGCGTCAGCGTCAAGCTAGACTCGTATGATAATATTTTGAGAGTCTTTTACAAAATTGTTGCGTCAAATACGCAGGAATCACGCGTCATGTAAAACCCTGTATAGGTTCAATTTCTCTGAGGGCAGTGGGGTAGTATAGTGGTTAAAGCGTTCGCTCGTCACATCAAAGACCTGGGTTTGATTCCCCACATGGGTACAATGTGTGAAGCCCAATTCTGGTATCCCCTGACGTGATATTGTTGAAAGTGACGTAAAACCATTTTCAATCACTCACTCAATGTCCCTGATGTTTCTTCATCCAGTGGGTGCCACAAAGGTGGTAGAAATTGACACCCTGCAGCGCTGTAGGCTTTAAATGAACTCATTGAACTGAATACTTTTTGTATCTTCCAGATGACTCTGCTATGGACCTGAATGACATCGACTTTGATGACGAGGTGACGGAAGTGATGACACCGGCCGTGAAGGAAGTGAAACCCACAGTTAAGACAGAACCTGCCACAAAGTACGTACTGAACAGTCGCTTTGATCCTCAATGATGGAAAGTTGGACCATCAGTGTATATTCTTGCTTCTGTTTCATTCACATCCGTATGGTTAAGTGGATAGTGTTTGCCTGGAGAACTCACGTTGAAGGGTTGTATCCCCGTGTTATATAATAGGATGCGAGAAGATAGTATTCAGGGTGGAAATAACTTTAAATTCTTTTTCTTTTTTCCTCCTTGGGGTACATATAAGCATTAAAATGTCCATTTTAAAAACCTACGACAGTTGTAACAATATTTCAATAACATATTTTACCAAACAAAAAACTCGTTATGTTTAGTGAGACCACCCCAATAGGGCCCCTCACAGGGCCCCCTACAGCCAAGAGCAGGTTACTCTGGCTGCGTACCTCGTACCTCACTTTTCATGCTGTCGTTGACCTATTTGGTACTCTGGTACAGTTGCACATGTAAAGTCACTTGCCCTGATAATTTGTCCACTATACCGACCCTTTCTTGCTGGCTTTTTAAATAAACAACATAATTAACATTGGAAAGTCACCTGGACATCGGTACAGTGTGATATACAAATTTGCTTGCCCGACAGAAAAAAACACTGAACTAGGACGTCGGGCAATGGGTTATTTCCACCCCTGGTGTTGTTTGGCTCTCTCTCTGGCACTTTGCAATAACGAATAACACAAATGCAAGGACTTCAAATTTTATTGAGGAAATTAAAGGTTGTTTTCATGGCTAAGAATGAAAGCCTCATGTCATGTCGTGATGGTTATGGAAATTTTTGTCACAACCAGTTTCAAAGACTAAAATTGTTTCCATTATTCAGTGGAGAGTTTTTGTCAACCGGATGGGGAAGTGTGAAGATGGAAGAGCCAATGACAGTCACTGATGTGCAGGTTGACTCCTCCCAGTTACCCTTAACGACCAATGAAAATGGAGACCAGGTGCTGCGATTCTATTGGCTAGATGCTTATGAAGATCATTACAAACAGCCAGGTATGTAGACTTGTAGAGGTCAAGTAACTGTTCTAGGCTCTCTCGACCCGTGAAGATCTGGTGTAGAATAGGTCGTCAGCAACCCATGCTTGCCACAAAAGGCGACTATGCTTGTCGTAAGAGGCAACTAACGGAATCGGGTGGTCAGGCTTGCTGACTTGCTTGCCAAATATACTATGTACATTTTGTGATAATTGTTTGCAGCGATATCACAAGAAATGTTACTGGTTCCAGGTGTGATTTTCCTGTTCGGGGGAAGGTGTGGATAGACTCCGCGAAGACCCATGTCAGCTGCTGTGTGACCGTGAAGAACATCGAGAGACGTGTCTACTTCCTTCCTCGAGCCACGGTACGGTGGCCCTTGCTGGCTACAGCTGATAAATTCAGTTTGTTGGTTGAGAATCACGTCATGTTTAAATTTCCATAATTCGTCTCTTGAGACAAGTAGAATTCGGGAAGGACAGTTTCTTCTGTAATAGGGATGATGGGGTAGCCTAGTAGTTAAAGCGTTCGCCCGTTAAAGCGGCGTAAAACCATACTCAGTCACTCACTCCTTTGTATTAGGCCTCTGACGAATTCAGCTTAGATGGGTTTCTCTACTACACCAAGGGTGATGAGTAAGATCTTCACATCTCTAATATATAGGTGTTGAAAACTTGGTTAGAAATGGGAAACTGTGTCTTTGACCTTTTGTAGTTTCTGAAACAAATTTGTCCTCTGTCGTTTATTGATTGCATGTGTTAAATGCACAACTAGTTCATGAATTTCGACTCCATTTTGTATCCCTTGTGATGAGAGAGTCACGGTCAAGCGTGTCCTGCTTGACTGTGTTGAATTCTCCATCATAAGGGATAAATATTTCAATGTAAAAACAGTTAAGGATCTTTTTACCACTGTTAATTTTCATTTAATTATTGCTTTTTTAAAAGAAATTGTTTTAGTTGATGAATGTTAATTGATATGTTCTGTAGATACAGTAGATGTATTTTAATAATTGGTAGTGTAGATTAGTACGTTAGATTGTTAGTGGCTGTACCCTCAAAGGGGGTTGAAGTATTGTAAAATTATTGTCCTCCTGAGAGGGTACATAAGTCCCGAAACATTTGAAGTAAATTTGAACTTACCAGATTCTATAAACGTAGTATTTTTGTTATTTTAATGTATGGCTAAGTTCAACTACAATCGCCAGCGGTAGAAGGGATAACATAAATCCAGCTAGGGTCCATGCAGTTAGCAAAAGTAATGTACCCATGGTCCCTAGTGTGGTGATCTATCTTCAGTTGTTGGCGATCAGTAGCCAATTTTTTACATTGTATTGTCCAAATATAATTTTCTACTTTTAAAGATATATGCTAGCTAGTTTTAACTCATTTTGTGATAATCTAGTAATTTTTCTGTCCTTCGTTGACAGGGTTTTATATATTATATATATGTATTATGAATTTAGAACTAGTTTAAATATTTACTCACTATCTTACTCACTCACTCACTCATGAATTTCGACACCAGTGTATTTACTTTTCAGTGATAAATGAAATAAAACGGAGACATCTCTTTGGTATGTCTAGATAGGTCAATGTGAACAGCTTCCTGAATGAGGTTATGTGTATTTCCAGCGTGTGAACACAAAGACTGGAGAAGACACTGGGGAGCCTGTCGCCATGAATGATGTGTATTCAGAATTCAACGACAAAATATCCGAGAAACATAAGATCATGAAGTTCAAGTGCATGGTAAGCTCAAATCAAAGAGAGGCTAGATGTGATGTTGAATGTCAACTCACTCGCTCTATCAAGGAAAATCTGGTATGTGCTGTTATAACCAGACCTTTGAAGATCTGGGTTAGAATTGGTCTTCAGCAACCCATGCTTGTTGTAAGAGGCGACTAATGGGATCGGGTGGTCAGACTCGCTGACTTGGTTGACACATGTCATCGTATCCAAATTGCGTAGATCGATGACTGGTCCAGACTATTATAACAGAGCGATGCCATATAGCTGGAGTATTACTGAGTGCCGCATAATCAACAAACAAATATTATAACCAAACTGTTTCAGGCCTCAATAAATTGAATTTTTCAGACATTTGTGGGTGAGGCATCATCTCTCCATCTTCATAGTCGAAGAAATAAGTCAAACTTAATTCTGTTGAAAATGATCCTATGCGTTCAAATGAATGAGATTTGTTCATTGATGTTCAGCTCAACAGATACATGTTTTGTATTTATAAAACCTTTAAATGTAATATTAAGGCATTTGGGTAAAAAAGACTGATTTTAGATGTTTTTTAGGGAATGTTTTTTTGATATTTATATATGTCTCTGACCCAAGGTATTATTTTACTGGAATAAAGATAAAGCTGAAACAAACTGATGATGACAGAATTCGATTTTGAACATGAACTTGTTCATGATTATTTATTATCTTTGAAAAAAATGCAGCCACGTTTATTCACCGTCAATACACTTATATGTTAGAGCATGTCAAAAAGCCATAACTTGTCAACATAAAAAACAAATGTGATGAAAAACGATTTAGGATGTGTATCTGTAAGTAACATGTTTTTCGTCAGTTTGTTTTTTGACATTGTGGGTAAAAACACAGATGCCAACCCTTACGATTTGGGAGTAATTATTACGATTTTGACCATTAAATTACGCCATTACACTTAATCTGCGAAAATTCCGCTTTTCTACTCGTTTTGTGAAAATCAACAAAGTGGATAAAATTTCACAGGGAATTCTTTTCGTAACGCTATAGTGCAGGGGTTCAGAAATGGCCTTACACCGATAGGAATCGCTTACTCTTAGCATTGCACTCATTCCAATTAACTTGTAAGGAATTAAAGTATTTTGTGTCACCTGACCAACAATTTTCGATGTATGGAACTTCATAATGATTGGTCACGTGTATTTCTCTCTAGAATCTTTCCTATTCATGTGAATAAACCTTTTTAAAAGTAATTTTCATAAAGTTATCACCTTTCACTATGTAAGTGTTTTAAGTATTACGCTTTTTAGGTCAAAATTACACTGTTTGACCTCCAGTATTACACTTAGGCCCAAAATAGGGTTGGCATCTCTGAAAAAATTATCTCTACTTACCTTGTCTGTAAATTTGGTTCCAGAAAGTGACTAAACATTATGCTTTTGAGAAGACCGACGTGCCAGTGGAATCGGAGTATTTGGAAGTTCGATATGCTGTGAGTGTTCGTAGGTGTCTTTGATGGCATGGGGCATAGATATGAATAGAAATAATGACATACTTTCTTTGATAGAATACTTGCCCTGTGTGGCCCTGAGTTATGTTCCCTGCTCTCTGTTGCGTGTCGTAAAAGGCAACAAAATTGGATTGTTGGGCAGTGGAGGTGTTACAATATGATGAGACTGAGGTACGATAAATATCCTGATAATGAAGGTAACTCATTATCATTAGATTTTAGTGTCATTACAGTGGAAGGTGTAATCCGGTTTAAACAGCGTGCCGGATTGTAGAGCTGACATGGTTACTTAAGGCTAGAACTGAACCAGTTTTGTCACTCTAGTATACAATGTACATTGTTGTATCACATATCAACTCACTAATTACATGTACTAGTATACCCATACTGAACTAAGATTAAATAATGTTTGTCAGCAACCATGTAGTTTCAACGCCATATTAACTGGCGACAATACACATCCGTCCAACTCCTTGCCACATGCCAGATTAGACAGCGCTGATTACCGTATAGACACATATTCAGGCGGTTCATTTCATGCCGATATCCGGAATTGACAGCTGCCATATTGCAGAGCTTTCAAATGATGATAAATGTACTAACCACGGACGGGACAGATTTTTTTATGCCAGCGTTCACAACTTCCCGGATTGGACAGCTGCCGGTTTTGACAGCTTCCACTGTGTATGAACTGTTAATAGCCGAGCTTACTAGACCGATCATAGTTTTACTTGACTTAGGCTTCAGACTAGTGGGCAAGTCACAGACTGATATTGCTGAATGTGACATCAGACACTATTCATTCATTTACTCACTTTGCCAAACTGTGTGATGTCACATTGAATGTTTGTGTTTTCTCCTGCTGCATGGATTTACCAAGACCAGCTCTCATTGCTGATGTTCGGTACGTAAGTCTACAGCAAAAGTTAAACCTTGTCTTTGGGATCCATATTCTTTTTCAGAAGAGGTCCTCCTTGGGGTACTTATTAGCATTTGTGTGCGTGATATATTTTGATTTTTATTGGACTTGAAATTAAGGGTTGAAGGGGAAGGACATATATTGAGTCAAAAAAGAAACTTCACATTCGTTCTTCAGGGCACTATAAAAGAGATGGTAAGATGGTTAAATTGTTATTATTTCATTGCTGAGATCTGTGTGATGTACTCGATACACTGACAGTGCCATAATCAGTTCCATTAGGCTACACCGCCGTTCCAAAACATGGGTATACAGAATGTCAAGTCACAAGAATAAAAATGCAAAATTTCTCTGTTCAATATCGTGTATGGCCGCCCCGCACATTCACCACTGCCAAACACCGTCTCCTCATCGACTGCCTGGTGCTTGTGAACACGTGGTTGGAGATTCTGCGCCATTGCTCTTGCAAGGCAGTGCCAAGTTCCTGCAAATTCTGAGGTTGGTTCCTAAGACCACGAAGCCTTCTCCCAAGTGCATCCCAAACGTGCTCTATTGGATTAAGGTCAAGGGACCTCGATGGCCAGTCCATGACGTTGATTCCAGCGTTTTGAAGGAAATTTCGTGTCAACATCGCGGTATGCGGCCGAGCATTATCATGCTTGAACTGTAGACCTGGGCCATGAGCCGCCATGAAAGGAACGAGTTCAGGGGTGAGCACCTGGTCGCGGTAAGCAGCAGTTGTGAGGTTTCCACGGATGACCAGAAGTCGGGAACGGTTGTTCCCACAGAAAGCACCCCACACCATACAACTTCCGCCCCCGAATCTGTCAACTTCCTGTACACAACATTGGGCATACCGTTCACGACGTCGTCTCCAGACTCTATGCCTGCCGTCCGCGAATCTGAGGGTAAACCTGGATTCATCGCTAAAGACGACTCGATTCCAGTCTCTCTGGGTCCAACAGAGGTGACGTTGGGCCCACAGCGGACGTTGACATTGATGAAACGTTGTCAATATTGGCCCACGATATGGACGTCGAGAATGGAGATTGGCAGCCCACAACCGATTTCGAATGGTCTGTGAGGACAGTCGACCTCTAAACATCTCAGCCCTGGTTCGTGTAGCCGGCAGAAATCTGTCACGTAGGTGACGTAGGACGATTTGACGGTCTTCTGCTCGTGACGTCACACGTGGAGAACCCGACCTTGGGCGATCAGAAGTGGTGCCAGTTTGTTTGTAGTACGACGGCTGCATCCCATTGCTCTTGCGACGTCAATAACTGATCTTCCCGCTTGCAACATGCCAACGGCACGTTCACGTTGCACATTTGACAATCGTGGCATTTCAAGTACCGTTAGAACTGTGGTTTAAAAGTGTTTTTTCACTTCTTGAGGCCAATGCAAACACGTGCATATGAAGAAAACTTTGATGCAAAGATCACGTGGTCGACTGCACGTGCAAAACCTGATTTGGCACTAACGTCATTTGCACGACGAATGGATGGATTTGAGTGGGTTTTGCTAACGTTTTTCTAGAGTCGAAAGATAGGGATCCCATTTCCGATACATAGATGTATCATCAGAGAAAAATTATTCATTAGTTTTCAAATTACATTTTGTGAAGTTTCTTTTTTGACTCAGTATATATGTTCCTGTGCCACCCAGGGCGTTAACGCTCCCAGGTGAACCCTGATTTATCAGGCTCTTCCCATGTGTCTCGGGACCAAACTGTGGACACCTCGAGCCGAGCATCTGTTTTTCTTGACACTTTGAACCTTACGTAGAACTGGTCAACCTCGACAAACAGGGTTTGGTCATCGATGCCCGTGAGAAGGAGGAGGGGAAGGAGAAGGAGGAGTCAGATGATGTGGTGTTCGTGTTTGAATCGGTTTGTCCTTGAGGCAAGTGTGTGATAGGATTACGGCCGTGTTGCCTCAGGTCACTCTCCACCAGGAAGCCCTGACCTGTCTGAGTTCCACCTCCCTGGAGAAGCCTTTGCTCCCAGCAAGGTGTCCGAGACACGGCTTCACATTCTACCGTCCCTCTGCAGGTGTGGTCGAACATGGCCAAAACAAGTTTTTTGTATTGTAAATATTTTATTCAAAATATTGTTACAACTGTCGTAGGAATTTTTAATGGACATAAAAATGCTAATAAGAGTATTAAGTACCCCAAAGAGGACTCTCTTCAAAGAATCAGCAACCTCTACAGGTTGGTGCGGATTTTCAGTCATGTTAAGATAGCTAGCTGTCAGTGTGGTGTTGTGTCTTGTATGTTGCTAAAACCAGGGCCTGAAGCCCATTTCTGGAGTCCCCCGCCGTGATATTGCTGGAATATTGCTAAAAGCGGCGTAAAACCAAACTCATTCACTCACTCACTCACTCACTCACTCAAAACCAGGGCCAGTTAAGAAGGGGCATGTTGTCTTATTATATACAAGATAAAATAGTAAAATTGATTTTATGAAAATGAAAACATTGAAAGTCCAAATTCTAAACCAAACTGATGGCTTCCTAATTCCATGCTCAAGGCAGCTAGTTTTATATCCCTGATAACTCCCTTTGTGTTGGGTTAGCTAAATGGACCCAGTTTGATTCCCCACGTGTGGGTAAAATGTGTGAAGCCCATTTCTGGTATACACTGCAGTGATATTGCTGGGATATTTCTATAAGTGGTGTAAAACCATACTAGCTGTGAACTAAAGTATTCATGAAAAATACTTGTGGGTTGCAGGCTGACCTTCCACAGCTGCCAATGAACTTACAGGGAGAAACCTTCAGCCATGTGTTCGGCACAAACACTTCAAGGTATGTAATCTCCGTGAGAAAGGGGGCGGTGGGATAGAGTAGTCGTTAAAGCACTCGTCATGCTGAAGACCCGGGTTCGATTCCCCAGATGGGGTACAATGTGTGAAGCCCTTTTCTGGTGTCCTTCGCCGTGATGTTGTTGGAATATTACTAAAAGTGGCGTTAAAACTCACTCACTCACTGTTTGATAGAGTTCATTTAGTAAAGGGAGATAATTCTGCTTTTCCAATTGACAGAATTGAATGATTTCTCTGCCACAAATCATGTTATAGTTGAAATACAATTATATTTTTGCATATTGAAGGAAGATTTTACTTGTTTAAAATTCATCTTTAGAAAGATCAGTGGATTCCTTTTCAGAATCAACAACAAGAACCATAGCATGATGTCATCTCAATAGTTTAAATATGGGAGACTTAGATTTGTACCTGTTGCTTTGACAGCAGCTTTGATAATAATCATTCTTTATTCAGTCCCATAGTCCCACGAAAAATTGTTGGAAAAGTTTAGAACTGATCTTCAGCAACCCGCTTGTCGAAACTGGCGACTACCAGGATTGTGGTCTGGCTCGCTGACTCAGTATGCGATAATATGTATGATATGATTATGTACACGATCTTCAATAATATTTCATCTGTTCCAGTTTAGAGTTGCTGCTTTTGGACAGAAGAATGAAAGGCCCAACATGGCTTGACTTGAAAACACCACGTAAGTTTCTTATTATGTTAACTTACAACCAAATTTAGAAATCAGATTTTACTATTCAGTTTTTAGCAACAGTTGAAATAAATGGTCAAAATTCTGCCTGATTGTATTGGGAACCTTGTCTTGTATAAAGTGAGATACTACAACATGGCTTGAAGCATCCACAAGACTTAGTTGAACCTGTAACATTAAATGCAATCCAATATTTGTGTTAACAAGCACCCTGTGCATGTAAAAAACATTAATAAATTCTGTCTGTCTACCTTTAGCTTTTCCACATAACCTCACATTCAAAACTTCAAAGTTTTTTCCTCGTACTAGGGGCCGTGGGGTAGCCTAGTGGTTAAAGCGTTCGCTCGTCACACCAAAACCCCAGGTTCGATTCCCCACACGGGTACAATTTGTGAAGCCCATTTCTGGTGTCTCCCGCCGTGATATTGCTGGAATATTGCTAAAAGTGGCGAAAAACTAAACTCACTCACTCTTCACCGTACACGAGACAACTGATTGTGTTATAAGTAGTTTGTCAAGCTTTCATGAATTCGGCAAACAGTGGTTAATTCGAGATTATGTGCACATGTTCCTATTTTGTTTCTCACCAATGCAGTATTAAACAATGCGATATAGGCAGCAGACCAAACCATGTGTCAGCTTTTGTAGGTTTTTGTGACAAAAGTGCAACCAGTTTTTGTCTGGTGCAACCAGTTTTCATGTCTGCATGCACGTGGTGCAAGTTAAAACATGTTCCTTGAGGCTTGAACAGGAACAGACCTCAAGACTCCCTCCTCAATAGAGTTATAGTCAAAAGAATCTGTGATTTGGCTTATGAGATTCAGTATTTTCAGACAAACGTCTGTTGAAAATTATTCTAAATAATTAATCTAAAAGGAAAATTAAACTTATGTGTGAGATATGTTTTCCATTGCACATTAATGAGGTCCGTATGCATTGTGAATGACCTAAGCCATTATGGGTAGCTTACTCTTACCTCCTTATCTTGAAGTAATGTTCTCACATCCAGGGTTACCTACCCTTGTATATGATTGATGTGAGACTAAATTCTCATTGTATGCAAAGTAATGTCATGTTGTTTTAAAGGGAATTTCTACCTGTGAAGGGTAATGCTCTCTTCAATTTGTTTCAATGTTTGATTTGACCAAAGTTAGTTTTCTGAAAATTTGAATTTTGAATGTCAAAATGAGATTGTCATAACTGACACCCATGACAAATAATGGCATGTATGTGTGAGTCATTGTAATGTAAATGTTACTGTGATTGTTGCTATGATTATTTGTTACTGTGAGTGTCACTGGACCTTGTTTCAGAGCTGCCAAATCCTCCCATCAGTTGGTGTAAAGTTGAGGTGAGTTACTTGACCTATTTTCTAAAGGATCAATATTAACTCTGTGTAGAGTTGTCTCCCCTTAGAGTTCAAGGATCTGATGGTTCCTGATTTGAATCTTGGTTTGAGTATGCCCCTGTGAATTTTATATTCACTGAATATTCATATAATAATTAGAGCACTTGTAACAACTAAACTGGTTGTCTAGCCTTGAGTCTGTGTATTTCAGGCAGTGTTGATGAAGCCGGACTATATCACTGTGGTGAAGGACTCCTCTCTGGCTGCCCCTCCACTAGTGGTCATGTCTCTCAACCTGCTCACCCTCCCCAACCCCAAGACCCACCAGAACGAGGTAGGTATTGGACCATTCTCTGCAGAATAGTTTCCTGCTGTAGTAATATTATATAGATATAACTAACCAAGTGTGTTTCCTTATCATTAATATCATATATTAGGAATTAAAATTGTATTATGCGAATGTGCAATGGAAAACATAATACATAATTTTTATTCCTAATATATGATATTAATGATAAGAAACACACTCAGTTAATAATCTCTTATCATATAATGTAATTCTTAACTATGCTTGTCATATGAGGCGACTAACGGGATCAGGTGGTCAGGCTCGCTGACTTGGTTGACACGTCATGGTTCTCAATTGTGCAGATCGATGCTCATGCTGTTGATCACTGGATTGTCTGGTCCAGACTTGATTATTTACAGACCGCCACCATTTAGCTGGAATATTGCTGAGTGCAGAGTAAAACTCACTCACTATAATTACTTAATAAAAAGAACCAAATCATACATGAAGTTATATGAAGAGAATCGAGCATTCGCGTAAGAATACTTAGCGGTACACCAAGGTGAAGGTCATTCATGACAGCGTCATATGGTTGTGATAGTCGCTAATACAGTGTAATCATAACTCATGTTTGAAATAAGATCTTTCTGTCTTAAAAGAGCAACGAAGTCGGACAGGGTTTCCTGGTAGTGTTTCTATTTTCATTGCTGGTGATCACCTCATCAATATCAGTTTCTGATACCTGACGGAATCGATTCGTCGTCTGTATGTTGATCGATAGTTCGAAATCCTTGGTTGGTACCTTTATTGGACGGCTGCCTTTCAGTGGTGCCTCATAATCCGTACCTTCAATTTGAACAAAGTTCTCCATTTCATGTTTTCCAAAGTCAATTACTGCAGTAATGACTCCAGAACCTCTGTCATCAATTCTTACAGAATCACCAATTTTGATAATGGGGGCAGCCATGTTTGTTTACAAACAATGTAAACTCGCGATGGCGTCATCAATGAAATGTTAAATGTTTTAGAATTCGCATGGCATGTATGGAGTTTTGTGAAAGTAGTTCGTGGATTGACATAATTTGCATAGTTATCAGATTTGGATACCAAGTTTATCGGATTGCTTTATTGCACCGATAACACCCTCCATTAGATGAAAATTACTGGTATTTCATTTCTGGTATTCATTATTTAAGATTTTCTTTAGAACATACAATAAAAGATACAGCATATATGGAACAAGATAATAATACAAGATGCTATGTACAGTACAATACAGTGAACAAAACAATGTACAGTATAATATAAAACATTATCTTACTGAAGGTAGCAACTCTTTATCTCGAATAACATTGAATCACGTATGATGTACGGAAATTACCGATGTTTTGCGAATGGAAATCGATGGAAGGGAGATAACTCTAAATCTGTTTTTCTTGTCAGCAAAATCTAGCGATGGCTACAAAAAGATTTGTACCCGTGCTTCAAACAATTCAAAATTAACATTAAGGTGTTCGGTAAGATCGTTAAGATAATGTTTGTTTATGTTCCCCTCTCCCTTCAGGCTCAGGGAACATAAACAAACATCCAGGGTACATCAACCCATGTCCCCCTCGAGGCCAGTGAACAACTTATAATATACTGTATACTGCATTTATAACATACACAGCACACAACATGCAATAAAAATTCACCATTAACTATACAACATAATATAATATTCTTTATTATCCATTTGGTGAAATATAACCTGTGTCATAGGTCATGTACTCGGGCAATACAAAATTTCACACTCGTTTCGTATAACTCTCTTGCTTGTGTAATAATCTCTATTTATCATTACATGTGCAAACACCCTGCAGTGGAGTTACCTCCCCTTCCCCACTTTCAGATCATCGGGGCCGCCAGTTTGCTGCACAACAACTTCCACATGGACAAACCGGCGCCGTCCCAGCTGTTCCAGCAACACTTCTGTGGTGAGAAGCTGCATCCTTCTGACTGTTGAAAAATATGTGGTGCCATGATTTTCACATCATCTCAGGTCGTGTCTTTTTGTGTTCATGTTTGTGTACAGAATGTGGTGCAGCCAGTTTATCTGTTGTACAGACGGTTGTTAGCTGCAGCCTGCACCATGTGTAGTGATGAGAAAGTCCCCAATATAACCCTGATCTATTTGTTCTATTGGAATAATCCAGACCGATATGTTTTCAATTTTGCAGCGATATCGAAGCCTCAATGATTGTATATTCCCCTATGACTTCAAGGACAAAGCACAGAAAGAGGTTAGTAAAGCTACATAGGATTTAATCTTACCTCACACATAAATGTGTTTTCTGATTGACTGAGCCAATCAATGTACCCCAGCTTACAACCAAGTAACATTTTCTATGTTACCCGCTGGAAATGCCGAACTGTGGGGATTCTTTTGGTTCATCATGTTAGTAGTGTTTGGACTGTTGCCTAACTCCAGTACTCCTTAGTATGATCCAATACCCGGGCTTCAAACAGTTCAAAATAAACATTGAGGTGTTCGGTAAGATAAATACGTTTTTCACTGGTCCCTTCGGGCTCATAAACAATCAAAGAGGGTTATCAACCCATGGCCCCCTAGTGACCAGTGAACAACTTATAATGTCTCGCTCACACAGGATTGTATGTTACAGTTCTTTAGTAGGTCGTAGTAGTCGTTATGTCTTGTTCCCTAGCAACACTTCCTGTGGATGCCATCATTGCATGATGAATTAATACCACACTTCCTTATGCAGAGTCGGACAATGAAGACGGAAATCCTTCCTAATGAGAGGGCGCTGTTGGGTTTCCTGTTGGCGAAGATACATAAAGTAGACCCCGACATCATCGTGGTACGTTTAGGGGATAATTATCCCTTTTATAACCTTGACCACACAACTTATGTAAATGTGAAAACACAGGGAAATGGATTTCAGATTTCACCCATGACGCAGGGCCTCACAGGATTACTGTTTTGTCTTGTGCTGTAGCCTGGTGTTACTATTTACCTGGACACTAAAATACTTGTCGAACCCCACCATTCATTAGTACAATTGTTGCTTGATATGAACAGTTGTACTGTTAATATTATCTTGCATGTATGTATTTAAATGATTTGTGAGTTAAGTCTGACGATTCAGCAAATCCTGGTCATTTAAGACTTGTATTGATTGGATCATTCTCCAGTTTAAACTGATTTTCAGGGTCACGATATCTTTGGGTTTGACATCGACATCTTCCTGCATCGAATCAATGCCAACAAGATTCCACACTGGTCAAAGATAGGAAGGCTGAAGAGGACGACCATGCCCAAACTCTCAGTAAGTAGAGTGCTCACAACTCTCAGTAAATAAAATTGTTGAAAGTCCTTACTGTGAAACTTTTTGTTACTCACTTTGTTTCAAGTCTTATAGATATTGAGTGAGTGAGTGAGTGAATGAGTGAACAAGGTTTGAAAAAGGTTACATAGCTTTTAGCAATATCCTAGCAAGAACATGGTGGGAGCCACCAGATATTAGGTTCACAAATTCAAGCCACATGGAGAATTGAACCTGGGCCTTTGAGACAATTAAATGCTTTAACCACTAGGCTACCCCACTGCCTTTATAGATATGAAGTAAATAATTTCTGAAAGTTGCAATCAATAAAGATATAAGATCATGTATCCCAACACTTGCTGAAATCGACGTTCTGGTGATTTTGACGATTGCATTGCTCGTTATATATCAGGGGAGTACGTGTGCGATCGGAGTGAACAAACAGTTTCACTGTTAGGCGGATGCCCAGTCGCTGTCGTGAGAAGTTTTATTGACAATGGAAATCGGGAAGTAAAGTTACATAAAAAGCAAACAAACATCAATATTATTTACCTGAGATCGTTAATACCACTTCAGATGCAAAATCAGTTGCCTTTATAACAAAAAATAGCAAGTGAAAATTATTAAGATGAGTCGTCTGCTGGTGACAGGTAATATATAAATAGGAAGCCACGTGATTACAACACTCCCTCGCAGTGCGGAGCAAAAAGTATGGCTCATCGTCGAAAACCCATACAAAATACCCGGATGTTACGAGCGGCCACTGTTTCGCCGATACGATGTCATCAATGCTATTTTTGTAGGAAACACCTGATATTTTTGTGTGAAATAGATGAATATATCCTTTCTCACTCGAGGTTAGTAAAATAAAAACTTTAAATGATATTACAGATAAAAATTACATTTTTGTCTTACATCGTCGAAAACCCCTGACACCGGGATATTGCAAGTCTGTAATTATGAATGTATGATATTTTTCAGAGTGGTCACGGAGGACGAGGTTTCAGCGAGAAGTCCGCAGCATGTGGACGTTTGTTGTGCGACATCAAAATATCCGCACGGGAACTGCTTCGTTGCCGTAGTTACGACCTTACAGAACTATCTAATCAAATTTTAAAGCAAAAACGGGTGGAACTGGAGTTTGATGACATTAGAAACATGTACAGGTACGTGGAACTGGGAGAACTAGTGGTGGTCTGATTAATTGAAATAATCGAAGATTGGTCGCAGTGACTACGCAGTGACTAAACGACTGTTTTCTCATAATCGAACACAAACAATTCTGGAACACTTGTTTTCATTAACAATATTTTTCACAAGGTTGGTTTTGTCTGTTACATTTCATAAGCACTACGAGCTCATTTCAACTCATGATTGAATTTATCTTAAAGACTCCAAGAAATTTATGTTCCTAACATACTAGTCATCCTTTAAAGATGTGAAATTTTGCCAAAAACCCCCAAAAGAACTACATGTTTTTTCCTTATTTTTATGTGCATTAACAAATTTCATTAATGACGCTAACCAATTTTTTGGTTGATCGGTTGTAATGAACCAATCATCAATTATAAGATTTTAACCAATTCCCAACACTAGTGAGAACAATTTGTTCTGTGGCACTTAATGGAATCGATTGTGAAAGCCATGCCATTTTATGGGAAGAGCTTGAAACAGAGATCAAATCGTATGGTTATACCTTGATTACTAGAAGGCAACTATAGATGCAAAGAAGTACATGTATTTGGAAGAGAGTTTTTTCTGGTCATGGAGACACTGATGTCAGTTAGATTGTTCATAGAATCATACTCCTGATTTTTCATCTGGGATGGATTTTAAGGAAAGGAAAACAACTTGCACCTGGTGCAACCTTCGATAATCACCTTGTTGCACCACACAAAAACAGGCTGTACAGGTTGCTCAATGTTATTATCTATAATCCTTGAGTTATGGTATTGATGAATAGGGGTGAAATGGTACGCTGTTACCACGGTACCATACGTATTGCGGTACAAGGCCTTTGCTTTGGTTTATTTCGGTTCGGTAAATGAGATATGATCATAATGCAGGAAACTGACAGCAAGAGCCGTCTAGCAAAGAAATGCATAGATTTTGACAAAATGATTTGAATTCTAGACATTTTAGAAAAGGTTTTAAAAAGTTAATAAACTGTCAGTATGAAAACCAAATTTTTGGATTGCATTACGGTATACCAAACCGAAGGCAAAATACTGTGGTTCTACCATTTCTCCCCTAATGAATTAGATCAGTTTGTTTATTCCACATCTCTCCTTTGTAACAAGACTGATTCATAGAGGCCAAATACCTCACTGAGGAATATTTTTATAATCCTTGTGTATTTCAGCTCCTCCAAACAGCTGTTGCAGCTCATAGAACTGTCGCTGGTGGATTCCACGTACATCCTGAGAATCATGTATGAGCTAAATATCATCCCACTGGCTTTACAGATCACAACCATCTGTGGAAACGTCATGGTGAGTTAAATTTACGCTCATCAGGATTTACAGATCAGGACAATCAAGGGCAGTGGCATTCAAACAGTCTGTTTGAAAAACAGTTCTATAATATCTGTGATGAATGTTATGCATCTGGAGTGCTTATACCACAGGATTCACTTACATCATGGTCTAATGAAAATACTGAAGCAAAACAATTAGGATACTGTTAACTTGACTCTTTTCCACATGAAATTACCCTTTTTTCTCACCTGTGAAGATCTGGGATAGAACCGGTCTTCAGCAGCCCATGCTTGCCGTATGAGTTGACTAACAGGATCAGGGCTCCTTTTCACAAAGCTCTTGTAAACCTAAGATCTTGTATCTTTACTTGTAGCATTCGTACCTCCTATACTGCAACATAGGAGGTACGAATGCTACGAGAAAAGTTACGAGATCTTAGGCTTACGAGAGCTTTGTGAAAAGGGGCCCTGGTGGTCAGACCTGCTGACTTGGTTGATACATGTCATCGTATCCCAATTGCGTAGATCAATGGTCATGATGTTGATTACTGGATTGTCTGGTCCAGACTCGATTATGTCCAGACCGCCGCCACAAAGCTGGAATATTGGTGAGTGCTGCAACAGCAAACAAACGTTTCTTTTCAAATATACAAATAATAGTTAACATCCCTACCGTTGCTCCAGGAAGGGTGGAAGGATTTATTGACACTGACCCTTGTGCCTCAGCTGAATCCTTACATTTGTTAGTATCTTTTGAATATGTCATCACATGCCATGAAAATTTAGGATTTGTGTTATTTAAAAGACAACGATGGCTGTACCGTCAAGGGGGGTTAAAGTATTGTAATTTTTTGTCCTACTGAGAGGGTACGTAAGTCCCGAAACATTCAAAAGCAATTTAAATTAACCATATTTTTAAATGTAGCTTTTTTGTCATTTTAAGTTTGGCTAAACTTGACCAAAATCGCCAGCAGCAGAAGGGTTGATATAAATCCAGTTAGGGTCCATGCAGGTAGCCAAAGTACTGTAAGTCCCCATGGTCCCTAGTATGGTGATCGGCCTTCAGTGGCTGGTGATCTATAGCCCGTTTTTATATTGTAATGTTGTCTATAATGATATCTTTTTATGATAGTGTACTAGTTTTAGATAAAGAGCTGTGATACTCTAGTAGTTTTACTGTGCTTAGAATACAATTTTTTTATGTTCTCAATTTATTGATTTTATTGTTGGTATAAATTAAATTGTTCTCGTCACGATATGACTGTGATATTGCCGATGTGACGTTAAATATATTAACTCACTCACTCACTAAACGACAATGAATGTCTATGGTTTCTGTCCTCCAGGCACGAACCCTGCTGGGAGGTCGCTCGGAGCGGAACGAGTTCCTGTTACTCCACGCCTTCCACGACAAGAACTTCATCCCTCCGGACAAGGAGTACAAGAAGAAGGCAGCTGCTGTGAGTTAAACAAATCTGGAATAAAGTTTGACACTACCCTCACTTCATGATGCATTTAGAACTGTCATCAGTTCTTGTACGTTTAATGTTTGTTGAAGTATAAACATAAAACCTTGTGTTTGGACTACTACTCGGAATCATACAAATTATGAAGACAGGTTTCTACATTTAATACTCTGTAAAAGCAAAAGGTAATGAATTTAATGCTGAGACCAGACCAATTTCATTTCTTGTTTTACAGATTTTATGTCCTCAGAAAACCTAAAGGCAGGAGGGAAAAAAAATTAAAATAAAAATCACCAGTCAAAGTAACATTCCTTTTAAATACTAAAAGTGTTATACTTTTGGCAATTTATGAAGTGTATATGGGGCAAAAAATGATAACAAAATATATTTTTTGTAAGTTAACATTTTTGGCCAATAAAACATTAGGATTTTATTTTTTGGGCGGGGAAAATTAATTATTATTATTTTCTTATTCTTGAAAAAAAACGACCGGTGGATCCGTAAAACAAGAAATAAAATTGGTCTGGCCTTAGAAAAATATGAGCAGTAGCACAGCACAGTAATGCAAGCCAAACCCCTCCAATTCTGTTATGAACTGACAATCAAACAAGAAAAAATTGTGTCCAGGGACATGGATGCCCCCGCTGACATTCATAAGACATATAAAGATCAATAATAGAACAAAATTCACGAACAAGTTCAATAAACATCTATGCAACTATGAGATGCACACCTTTTGAGTCCCAATGAAACACACATATAAGCTTAATCAATTCTGTTGAGCAGTTTTTGTGGAGAAGTGGATAGACTTAATCCCCTATTTCACTATCATCAGAGAGAAATTCAACAAAATTTATCTAAGTTCAAATGTCTCTAAACATACAAAAAAAACTATAAAAATACAAAAACAAAATATGAAATGCACACCTTTAGAGTCGCTATAAAAGTCATATGTCAGCTAAATGAGTTTGTGCAGTGGTTTTTGAGGAGAAGTGGATAAAGTACACCCCCTGTTGTATGGAATGAACAGGATGAATAGAACCAAATTCAACTAAGTTCAAACATCTGTAGAAGTGACAAAATTAAGAAATTGGATGAACAAGGTATGAGATGCACACCTTTAGAGTCCCAATGAAACACACGTAGAAGCTCATTAATTCTGTTGAGCAGCTTTTGTGGAGAAGTGGATAGACTTCAAATAACAATATATTCAGAGAAAAATTCAACAAAATTTATGTAAGTTCAAATGGCATTAAAATTGGAAAAATAAATAAAATACAAAATCAAAATATGAGACGCCTTTAGAGTCCCTATAAAGCACATGTGTAATCTAAATGAATTCCATAAAGTAGTTTTTGAGGAGAAGTGGATAACGTACACCCCCCTGTTGGATGGAACGAACAGGCTGAATAGAACAAAATTCAAACATCTGTAAAAGTGACAAAATTAAGAAATTGCATTAAAAATTATGAAATGCACACCTTTAGAGTCCCTACGAAAGACATGTAGAAGTTCATTCAATTCTGTTGAGCAGTTTTTGTGGAGAAGTGGATAGACTTCATCCCCTATTACACTATCATTATAGAGAAATTCAGCAAAATGTACCTAAGTTCAAATATCTCTAAACTTACATAAAAAAACCAATAAAATACAAGAACAAACATATGAGTCCCAAGCATAAGTTCATTGAATTCCCAGAGCCGCTTTTGTGGAGAAGTGGATAGAGTACAGCCCCTGTATAAGTTCATCGACGATCTAACCCTATATGCCCCCAGCCATATAGAGTACATTCCCTGTTTCGGACGGGACGGACGGTAACCCTATATGCCCCCAGCCATATATGGCGGAGGCATAAAAACAACAATCTTATAATGGGTGTGGACCATTTTTTTATCATTAATGCCCTTATTCAAAATATGTTCTGCAGAAATGATGGTTATTTCTGTTTGAAGACATATCTGAGGAAGTTACTAACTCTATGTTATCGAATTTCAGTTGTTTGAATGATTCCAGTCAAACTTTCTGTGATTGCAAAAATTTTCATCTAAGTTTAAAAATGAAATATACTCCACCGCGACTAAAACCAGCCTATTGTTTTGTGTGCGTTGAAACTGTACCCCCTGGCCACACTATAATGAAATCGTCTGACCTACTTATTTTCTTTTGAAGTAGACAGTTACGCAACAGTTTGAAATGGCGGACGAGCCAGTGTTGTTTACATTTTGCGAAAGGTTGAAATTTGAAGTGACAGTGGACAATACTTGACTGACTGTTGAATCTGAACCCTGCAGAATCGAAGAATAGATCCTTTCCTGATCAACCTACGACCTGTAACTTATCAAAGACTGTTGATTGTTATGACCGGCCGATCATGATTTCATGTACTGCCTCCACCCCGACATGCGACGTACATGCGACTAACTTGTGATTCCTTGGAACTTTGTTTTCATCGTTTGGGACTGGGCTGTGTCCAAGCGTTTTTCAAAGTAGATGAACATAACAGTGACAACCTTGCGGGGAAACTGGCAGAGAGCAGAATTATTTTGTGAACGATGCAACGGGATATGATGGAGTATGGCTATGAGTGGCATAAATGTGGTGTTTCGCCACACCGTTAGATCTATCTTGCAAATTTCCCATTCTAAACGGAATTAAATATACCATTTACCAGGTAGGTAAATGTTTACTAATGTTTTGCTGCATATTTTGTATAAATAGGGATGTATGTTTACAAGGCTTTCTGATTTATATGTTAGATATTGTTTTGTTTATGTTTGGGGCTGTGTATTGTAATTGAGTTTGAATATTTTTATAATAGAAGGTAATATGATAGTGAAGTTCCCTCATAATTGTTGGAAATCATATAACTGTATTTTTCGAGAGTTTAAATAAATGTTTTGTCAGCATTTCCATCACGTCTGTTGTGTTGATATTAGTCATGTTGGTGGTCAAGCTGAAGTAGTGCGGCAGTGTTCTATACGTCCGCAGTGAAGCGCAATGAAATCAACCGCATTTTTAATCCAAAAATTTCCAATTGCCTGTGTGGAAAATTCGAAAGTCAGCGTCAAAATCCATGGAGTTGTTGTTATGATCCGCCATCATTGTGGTCAAACGGAAGTAGTTCTCACAATAAGATTTGTCAATGCGCCGTGAAGCGGCCTTACAATCAGATGAGCGTCAATCCACAATTGATGCCGTCTGATTTTTCTGAACAACCAATCAGAATCTAGTATTTTCTTGATTCATGGTAGAAATGTAAAATAGTTTAGATGTAGAATGTAAAATATGAACTGGAAATGCCTCATTCCTCACAAGAATATGTAACGATTAAAAAGTTAAAAGAAGAATCCAGACATATAAGTGACTGAGAGCATTCCCTGGACCAATTGTCACTGGCATTTGTCTCGTTAGCCGGAGCATTTGTCGATCCTTGTGAAGTGTAAATTAAAGTTCAAGGTTATGTTTTGTCTGTCCAGACTGCGATGGATGATGATGAAGAGGGAGACAACTCCTCCAAGTCTCGGAAGGGCGTCGGAAACCGGCATACGCTGGTGGCCTGGTGCTGGAACCCAAGAAAGGTAACTCTGCGCTTTCCTGGTGTCCCCGTCATGATATTGCAGGAATAACGCTTAAAGTGGCATAAAACCATACTGGTCTAGACATTTATTTATTTTAATTTATTTTAATTTATTTGAGTCCTTAAGTATAAAATGAACATGTTTGTGGTTACGTTGATATTCAGGGTTCTACGACAAGTTTATCTTGCTGCTGGACTTCAACAGTCTGTACCCATCCATCATCCAGGAGTACAACATCTGCTTCACCACCATCAGCCGGACGATGCCTGGCGTCAAGAAGGAACACACGGTCAGAATACACAGGCAGCGTCCTGCAGATTTACTTGCCCTCAGAGTTATGGCTGTTTTGGCAAAAACGGTATTTCCGCCAGGCTTCTAATAAGCACCAAGAGTAAAGCAGCAGTATAAGAAATAAGCGTACAGCCTCTAATAAGTGCCGGGTCTCTAATAAGTGCGGAGAATGTTTTTATCCCCCCAGCATGTAATGCAGGGGGATATAGTCGACGCCTTGTCCGTCTGTCCGTGATCATTTTGTTTCCGGAGCATGACTCAAAAACCGTTAGATATTTTTCAGCAAAACTTGGCAGATGTGTTAGGTAGATCCCACAGTGGTGCCTTTTGCTATTTGCAGATTTTTGACACTTTTATTTTTCCCGGTTTCCATGGAAACTGTTCGGACTTAGTCTCAAAAGGGAGGGGTGGCCTTCGTTTACGGAGCACAACTCGAAACCTTTTCAATATCTTTCAACAGAACTTAGCAGATATAACCCACAGAACCTACAGTGGTGCCTTTTGCTATTTGCAGATTTTTGTCATTTTTATTTTTCTTGGTTTCCATGGAAACGTTTTGGACTTAGTCTCAAAAGGGAGGTGTGGGTTTCGTTTCCGCAGCACAACTCGAAAACTTCTTACTATCTTTCAGCAAAACTTGACAGATATGTGAGGCAGATCTTGAGGTGGTGCCTTTTGCTATTAACAGATTTTGGCATTTTTATTTCCGAAACAATTCGGACTTAGTCTCAAAGGGAGGGGTGGGCTTCATTTCCGGAGCACAACTCCAAAACCATTCAATTTCTTTCAACAGAACCTGGCAGATATACGAGACAGATCTAGAAGTGGTGCCTTTTGTTATTTACAGATTTTGGGCATTTTTCAGGATTTGCATTGAAACGATTTGGACTAAGTCTCAAAAAATCAAGCTGGACTTTAAGTAACTTTGTTCTTTCAGATATGGGGGGGGAGGGGATGTCATTTTCTGATGACTCTTGTTGTTATCCCCCACAACGCGTTTTGCGGGCGGTATTAAAATGGACCCGTGCACATTTGTCTTTTCCAGAGCACAACTCTAAAACCATTCACTATTTCTTCACCAAACTTGGCACATAGATAGATCTGGTGGTTTACTGGTGCCTTTTGGTAGTTTTGGATACCTGAATAAAATATTTTTGGGTGTTTCCATGGCAACAAGTTTGACTTAGACTGAAATTGGTGGTAGTACTCTTTTCCGGAGCAGAACTTTTAACTGTTACATCACCAAATTTCATACATAGGTAGCTCTAGTGGTGAACTGGTGCATTTTGGTAGTTTTGGATTTCTGAATAAAAAATGTTTGGCGTTTCCATGGGAACAATTTTTGCTTCGACTGAATTTGGTGGTAGTGCTCCTTTCTGGAACAGAACTTTGAAACCTTACAGTACTCTCCTTCCACTTAGTTATATACACGCCAAAACATTTGACATAGTAACTTGTAGACATATTCATTAAGAGTATTTTGGCATTGCTGACTTTGTCTTCTTGTCATTTTTATTTTTATCGGCTTCCATGGAAATGAGTAAGACTTAGTCTCAAAAGGGAGGCGTGATTTTCGTTTCTGGAGCACATGGCGAAAACTTTCATTAGATTCTTTATATCGTTCTTGTTTTCCTTGTTTTTTAGCTGTGAATGTTTTTAATGAATGTTGACTTATTCCTGTAAGTAGATGTCTGCAACATATCAATATTGACACTCTGTTGTTGCTGGCAGGAGGAAGACGAGGAAGAGGCGCTGCCTGACCTCCCTGACCCTGACCTTGAACCTGGCATCCTGCCAACAGAGATCCGGAAGTTGGTGGAGAGCAGACGTCAGGTGAAGCAGCTGATGAAGACGCCTGATCTTGCTCCCGAACAGTACATGCAGGTCGGTACCTACTAAATATACCCCAGTCAGTCAGTGAGATAGGTTCTACATAGGTATATACTAGGGATGCTACGATACATCGATACTTTTTCTAAGACGATACAATTATCGATACATTCAAAACTGTATCGATATTTAGTTTTGAAAGTATCTGTTTAAATATGTTTATGTATCGTGTACATTTTGCAATTGTATCATGTTTTTTTTATGTTATGAGAGCTATAAATGATTATTTTTCATGCACAAAGATGGGAAATTAGAACTGATTAATCTCTGAGAATAAAAAATGTTGCTCTTTTCATGGACAATTATAAAATATGGAATATTAATGTGTAAAATGCAACTAAATTTACGCAATAAAGCCACGAAAATAATTATCATGATACATATCGAATCATGACATGGGTATCGTGATACGTATCGATTCATGAAACTTATGTATCGTGACATCCCTAGTGTATACCACACTTATCCAGGAATTACTATCTGCTCAAATAAGGTTCATTTCTTCCAGACCAGTAGATCTCTGTGCATTCAAAGTATCATTCTCAACTCCTTTGGGAGTATACAACACAAGCTGCCTATGGGCACAGGAGGGTTTATATTCACCTTACGTTACTTAAACCTGTCTTCAAATTGTGGTATTTCTCTGGCACTCACATTTATGTTTTTGCTTGGGTTCTCAAACCAATAGTTTGAATCTGGCCAAATCTCTCTTAAATCAATTGCATTAATATCAGATCTCTACCACATCTGTACCTCTCCATGTGACAACTCCATAGGAGGTAGTGTCTTCGTTCTAGTCAGACAGTCAGTCTCGAGGATTTTAAAGTCTCGGTTTATGCGTTTATATTGGGCGTTAAAAGTTTGTGCAGGGTTCACATCACTCAAGCTTGTAGTGTTGGGTTTCGGACTTTTCGATTTCTGTCATAACAAATTGTGTGGTACCTGGTTTGAAGAGCTACTGACTAATGAGTTTTGTTATGTTTCAGTACGACATCCGTCAGAAGGCCCTCAAGCTTACAGCCAACAGTATGTACGGGTGTCTGGGCTTCACATTTTCACGGTTCTACGCCAAACCTCTGGCGGCTCTCATCACAGGCAAGGGCAGAGAGGTGAGTCTGTGAATGTTTTCTTTCTCAGGAATTCTTTGTTCGTCATTTGGGAGAATTCAAGTTTCCTAGATTTTCACTTGTCTCAGAGTAAAGGATCAATGGTGGATTCTGTTTGTGTAAGCCACCTAAACATCCTGACCCCATCACATGCCGATGCCAGGACACCACACCTTGCCACTTAACCTTGACACCAGCAGACCTTGACACCTCTTGACTGAGACACCCTGACACCACCAGACTCGGACACCCAAGACCCTGACACCACCAGACTAGAACACCTCTTGACTCAGACACCCAGCACCCTGATACCATTAGGCCTGAACACCTCTTGACTCGGACACCCAAGACCTGAACACCTCCAGACCCAACACCATCTTACCTAGCCAGTACCCTGACACCACCAGACTCGGACACCCAAGACCCTGACACCACTAGACTAGAACACCTCTTGACTCAGACACCCAGCACCCTGATACCATTAGGCCTGAACACCTCTTGACTCGGATACCCAAGACCTGAACACCTCCAGACCCAACACCATCTTACCTAGCCAGTACCCTGACACCACCAGACTCGAACACCTCTTGACTCAGACACCCAGCACCCTGATACCACAAGACTTGAACACCTGTTGATTTGGACACCCTGACACCACTAGACTTGGACACCTAAGACCCTGACACCACCATATCTGAACACCACTTGACTCAGACACCCAAGACCCTAAAACCTACAGACCTAACACCATCTTACCCAGCCAGCACCCAGACATCACCAGACCCTAGCACTTCTTGACTCATACACGAAGACCCTAAAACCTACAGACCTAACACCATCTTACCCAGCCAGCACCCAGACACCACCAGACCCTAACACTTCTTGACTCATACACGAAGACCCTAAAACCTACAGACCTAACACCATCTTACCCAGCCAGCACCCAGACACCACCAGACCAATCAGTCTGCCATAGTGTATTAGAAACAATCAGGGATTGACGACCTCTCTTCATTTATCACTTTCTTCGTATTTTTCATCAATTTTCATCCCCCCACTTCCTCTAGTCAGTGCTATTGTGATACCATATTTTCTGACCTGAATTGAAGAACACTTCCTATGTATAACTATGTACTCTGGCCTACATTGACAAATTAACTATTGTTATAGGAAAGAATCGTTTGTTCTTAAACTTTTAAGTAGAATCAATTTTTTCGAGAAACAGTGAATCATATGAGGATGAGAACAGTTAATCACCTGAAGTTTGTGACAGTGGCGCCACCTGTCAGTTGCCGTATTGATGTAGACGAATATTTCCAAATGAAGCCATCTGCTGTCTGGCGAGCCAGTCTGATTTGCCAAAAGCAGATACAAAGTTGCACTTCCGCCCGGAGAGCAGAAGGTCGGGGGCTCGATCGCTGGCCTCGTCATACCAAAAGACGTTAAAATATGGTACTTGTTGGTCCCTGCTTGGCGCTCAGCATTTATGGGTACAACAAGCTCTGGTCGGCTCGGAGCCCATGTAATGTGTCTAAGTGGGGTATTCATGTTACCTGTTCCTGAGACAGGATATGACTGTTTCACTGGTCATGGTTGTGTTGGAGTATGCTGGTGTTCTGTCTGATTACTGTGTTAAGCAGCTTAGGGCCAAGGTGTTTCTAGGGCTTTTCTCCCACCCCATACAAGGCACATGTAATATGTTTGAAAAATCTGTCTGTTCAACCAGCAGTTAATGGGTACCAGGTAGGATGGGATGGTTATGTGTCTGTTCAACCATCAGTTAATGGGTAACTGGCAGGATGAGATGGTAATGTGTCTGTTCAACCATCAGTTAATGGGTACCTGGTAGGATGAGATGGTAATGTGTCGGTTCAACCATCAGTTAATGGTTGCTTACCTTGTAGGATGAGATGGTAATGTGTCGGTTCAACCATCAGTTAATGGTTACCTGGAAGGAAAACATAGTAATGTGTCTGTTCAACCACTGGTGCCTTACAGACAGGTAGGGTTGTATGAGGGGTGAGAATGAAAACTCTGGTCATCCTGTTCTAGTGATGAAGGTACCAGCAGTTAATGGGTACCAGGTAGGATGAGATTGTTATGTGTCTGTTCATCCAGCAGTTAATAGGTAACTGGCAGGATGAGATGGTAATGTGTCTGTTCAACCATCAGTTAATGGGTACCTGGTAGGATGAGATGGTAATGTGTCTGTTTAACCAGCACTTAATGGTTTATTACGTTGTAGGATGAGATGGCAGTGTGTTGGTTCAACCATCAGTTAATGGGTACCTGGTAGTAAGACATAGTAATGTGTCTGTTCAACCATCAGTTAATGGGTACCTGGTAGGAAGACATAGTAATTTGTCTGTTCAACCACTGGCTCCTTAGGGTTGTATGAGGGGTGAGAATGAAAACCAAGGTCATCCTGTTCCAGTGATGAGGGTTATAATAATAATAATGTAAGAATACATTACAGGGGGACTAGTCCGTTTGTGATGTTAGCCCAAATGTAGAGTAATTCTATTTGGACTAGTAAGCTTGGCTGGTAACAACATCTACGGAAGCCTACAACATCTTGCACAGATTGAGTTACGGCTTTACAATCGGATGGTGATTATTATTATGTTTGATTCTTTGACACTATTTAAGTTACAGTATTCAAGATTTTGATCAGTGACGGGTATTTTTTAACTTTATGTAAGAAATACAGTTAAAATTTGAACTTAAGGCCAAAAAAAATATATATGTCTGTTTCCTATTACATGCTTTTTAAAAATAGGGTAGGTGGGTTGGGTTTATCTCTTTTTCTTTTTTTTTACTTTTTTTTTTTTTTTTTTTTTTTTTTTTTTTTTTTTTTTTTAGAAGCACCATGTGGGCACCTGAGAATGTCTAGAAGGATACCATATCATGTTGTGACAATATCTTGTGATGAAACTTTGATAGATTTCTGTATCAAATCATTATTTATGTTATTTATTTGCAGGTTTTGTCAGTGAGAGCCCATTGTGCCAATTCAATGCAATCCATTTTAGCCCTACATACACTGAAAAACATGAAAATATCTTACTTGATTTGGATGAAAATGATGAGTTAAAATGCACTCCAGTCATGATTTTGACGTGGTTAAAAAAAGATTTAGGGTCGGTTTACCAGAAACGGACATATATTTTTTTTGTTGCCTAACATGTCTGATTATATTCAGTCAGTAACAAAGTTTCGATTGAAACAAACCATGTGAAAGACCTTTGCAGTGCTGTATTTTTTTAAAGTCAAAAAAGTCAAATCGTTAGGAGCAACATCTCTTATTTATGTTTAAAAAATAAACATGTATCCTTTATTTTGATTGGGCAGTAAAATGTGTCTAGGGTTTATCATCCATGGATGGTTTCTCTTGATGCAAATATGTATCAAATCGGATAAGATCTTTTTTAACTGATATTGATTTCATCTTGATCACGACTAAATCAGTTTTACCAAATAATTTTATAAATATTGCAAGTACTTGGTAGTAAAACACTTCAGGGTTGGTCAGGGGTTAAATAAATATCTGTGCTCATTACTAGAGCTGTTATAATTCACTCACATATTCAATAAATCGAACAGTAACTTTCAATTCATAATTGGCGATCATTAGAATCAGATTTTCATTATTTTTGGTGTAAAGGAGTATTTTTACTACAATTTGGGTGTTAATTATGAAAGTGAGATCTTCAAGATGCAATATATCCAAGCCAGGCAAGATAATAGTCAGCTCTCTCACGGCCGGGTATATCCAATTTGACAGTGATGTTGTCATTGTCATTGTTAGGACATATTCAGACTGTCAACATATCGTCATTGTTCTCTGAAATATATATAATACTTCTGTGGCCGACTTTTTTTTTAAGTCATTACTAGGGGTGGGTATTGCAGAGAATTTTTATATTGATATATATTGTGATGCGAAAGGTTATATTGCGATATGTATTGCCATATATTGCAAGAAGGGTTTTTAACAATAAACTACTAATGATCTAGTTAAAGCTTTATTTATAAAGCAAAACCACAACAAAATCACTATGCTTTATTAAGCTTTAATAAAAACTTTTAATCATGACAAAATAAGAATATAGATAATATTTAAATGTAATTTTCACCACGATCATTCTCACCACCATTACCACAATTGCCACAATCATCAAGGTTTCCGAGTGTTATGAAGTTTTCCGAATACAAGTCAAAATACCGGTTTTCTATCAGCGTATCGCAATACGTATCGTTTTCATGTCTGAACCTGTAAATACCGGTAAACCGGTTATATTGTGCAGCCCTAGTCATTACTAGGGCTGTAATGATGCATCAGACTATTAATGGATTGCAATTGTTGAGTCTCCGATAGCAATTAATCGATGGCAGAAACGAAAAACTATCAGTAGTATGTATGACTGTCGATAATTTAGTGTTTGACTTCCGTTGATAACTGCGCAGCGCAAAATACAGGAAGTACCAGATTTGTTCACTTTGATTTAGAGTTATCTGCCCATGTTACCTCATAAACAAACTTGATCTGGGTTTCAAGCTTCTTGTCAGTTATTAAAAGAGACTGAAACCACTTCAGCTTGTTTTCATTTCATATAAACCATACATTTATTTGGGAAATGACTTCAAAGGAGACAATTCAAGGAGAAAAAAACTATTGCAGTAGTTGATCACAATAGACTATCGCTATCGCAGTAGTTGTTTCTCCCTCAATAGTCACCCCCAGTCATTACCCAATATTTGTATTCGTGTATCACACTCGCATCATAGTAGATACGTTGCAACCCTACTCATTACACTGAGGCTAGAAGCGTACCCCATTACAATTTTAGTCAAATCTTTTACATTTTGACTAGATTTTGAACTGAAATATAAGTAACTTGAAAAGTGTTTGAAATTAAACAATGAAAGTCAAAGAATGCTTATGAATTATAGAAGTGAAAGAGTCTTTGTCATAACCATCAAAAGTCAGGATCCACATTAGAATTGGTCTTCAGCAACTCATACATGTGGGGTGGTGGGGTCTCATCTTAATAGGCAGCTATCCACATGGGCACAATGTGATCAGGTCGTCAGGCTTGTGACTTTGTTTATGCATGTGATCATTTTCCAGTAGTATAGATCGGTGCTCATGATGTCAGTCACAGGATTGTCTGGTCCAGACTTGATTATTTACAGACTGACATCATATAGCTAGAATATTGCTGAGTGTAATACTTGACTGTGCGGTGTTAAGCAACAAATTGTTATTATTGTCATGTTAATAGTTAACATGTTTTGGTTTCATTATAGTTTTAAATTTAAAACTGCCAAAAAAGAAAATAGAATTTGCAAACTTGATTTCAACCAAATAGAACATGAATATCATTTTCATTTAAGTTGCACTGTTGTCCCTGAGAAAGTTGTATGTTAAGAATTAGTATTTTGTCCATCCAAACCTTTTACATTCTCAGCATCGTTTAAATAGCAAAAACCATACAATACTTCAAAACTTGTCAATGTTTGCTTGCTATGCCATGTTGTTTAGATGTAACCTACTCAGAACACAATGTACCTACCCTTGATTACTTTCTCTTCTTTATGTGTATAGCATGTGCGTGTAAATATTGTTTTGTAAATGTAATGTACTACAGGCCTGTGGCCAGTACCGGAAATAAAGAAAAACTCTATAGTCATACAGGAGGAAGTCTCAGGAACCTTGAAACCACTGTAATTTCACTTCACTACTGCATAATGATATCAAACATGGCCACCCTAATATTTTCGTTTTCTTTTGCCTTTAACATCGACTAACTCACACTTTCTGTGAGTGCCAAATTGCAGGGCTCGGAAATTCCACTCATCCGCTTGTATTGATGAGTAAACTTTGCTTGGGGCAAGTGAAAAACATAATTTGCTCGTCTCTAGAGTACAAGTACGTTTTCTGACCCAACTATTTTTCAAAACAATCAGTTTAAGTTTTAACATCGTCATTCCCGATTAGCAGTATTTGTGAATTCCCTGAAAACTAACCACAAAGTTTAAGTCTTCATGTGTGTTTGGTATCCTTTTTTAACAGATATCATGCAGCGTGGTTTTGTAATCTAAATGCTTCGAATATTGTGATTGGATGCTATTAATAAACTGACCAATGAAAAAAATCATCACAGCATGAATGTTACTGCTGTCGAATCAGAATAAGCTTTATAAGGCCTAAAAAAAATGTTGTTCCAATTACCTGACCGACCCTTGAATTCTCGTGCCGACCCTATTTTTTTTTAGAAGGGTGAATAAATTATGCTTTCAGACCCCATTGTCTTTTTCCCGGCACCAACAGACATCGGTCATTCTGATAGAGAAAGTCAATATGATGGCTGCAATCTTGATTGAATAAACAATTACACATTAATATATGTGTTATTAGTTTGTACTTTACTCCTAAAAAAAGTGTGTAAAAACAAAAGAAATTCCGACCTAGTTTAGTTGAAACATATTATATTCACAATGTGAAAAGGATCGGGGACAAGTTCTTGCAACTTATTAAACCCCTCTCTAAGAATATTTACAATAACTAATTACATCACAAGCAATTATAAGAAACAGAGACAGAGAAAGACTGAAAGATAACACGGGAAATGTTATAATACAAAAGGTGTATAGAGAGAAGACTACTGGAATTCCGACCTACCTACCCTAAATTTTAAAGAGGTGTAATCAGAACCACAACATTTTGTTTTTTTGGCCTAATAGGGAATTTCCTGCTGGTTATTACTGATTGTTTATCGTTGTCAACTTTTCTTTTGGATGATGATTTGTTTTTATTATTGTATCAGGGGTGGAAATAACTTTAAAATTGCTAGTGTACTCCAGTACAGTGTAACATGGAAAATCACTTGCCCTGATAATTTTTGTGAGCTGGGGTATTCCGCTTTCTTGTTGATATTATCTAAATAAGCAACATAATTAACATTGGAAAGTCTGGGCTGTACAACACCGGTACAGTGTGATAAACAAATATTGCTTGCCCGAAAAGAAAAAAACAGTGGACCCCACGGACGCCGGGCAATGGGTTGATTTTCCACCCTGTATACATAGGTAATTTCCAGGTTAGATAAAATATTTGATATATTTTACCACTTTTACTTAACTGAAAATTTGATTAAACAAAGATTTTATACAGAAAACAATGTAAGTAATGTTTATTGTATGTATATTCCAAGCAAAGATTTTGAAAAAAAATAATTTAAATTTACATTCATTGTGTTGCATGATCTATAGGGCAAGTACAATTTTAGAAGGACGAGTGGAAAGTTCATACATATCGCCCTGCATAGTGAGTAGAGATTTTTGAATTTTTCGAGCCCTGAATTATACTTTGAGCAGCATAAACCCTCACACTAAATAGCAGACTTAAAAACGGCTTTCTGAAAGATTCATAATTCCCTCGTAACCCTGGTTTCTGCATACTGACGCTAAGTGTTAGATGCAATCTTCAGTAGCATCACACAGGAGTATTAATGGAAGGGAGACAGGTGTTGGAGAAAAGTCCTCAAATTCTATTTAACACGGGTTTGTCACTTAACATTGAAATATTTAACTAAATTTACAAAGCAAACTAGGAATTAGTTTTGCTGGTCTTGTCTATACAGACAGAAATTACAGTCTATTTTCTCATAAGGTTTGCAGCCATCGGCAGGAACAGCAAACTTCGTGTTTACATTCTTCATCTGCGTAATCTCAATTACCTAAACCAACATGGCTGGACAGTAATGGAAGGGGAGATTGGGAGGGGTGTGTGGTCCGGGGAGCATCTCAAAAGTACTGGCTTTGATTAAAGCTGTATCCTCTTTTTAAGCATAGAGCTTGGGTTGATGTTTTTTCAGTCGTATCGCGCCATGTTAGTCTGTGAACTGGAAGCCGGAATCAATGCTGGTTTTTTATATTTACCTAAGGGAACCAGCGACTATGGTATGGTGTTGACACCCCAAAATACATTATTAGGGCGTTGTGTGCAATACAATCAACATTGTCAATGATAAATTGCTTGATGCATTCAGAACAGGTGTGTTGCAGTGAAGTTATGAAAAAAAGAGTTTATGTTCGGAGGCGTGTCTCGAGAAGTCATTGAAGTTTTATTTTGCCTTGCGAGGTCAATGTCGAAGCACAAAGGTCTGATTTTAATAAGCACCAATTTGTGACTGAAATTCAAGCCTGTACAATGTTGATAAAACTGGTGACTGGAAAAGAAATATTATTTCATTGACATGACATTTATTGCATTCAATGATTGAAACAAAGTTCAGTATTCTAGGGCACATCATACCAGATAGACTACAGGTTTTTCTTCATTTTAAGTGAGTGAGTGAATATGGTTTTATGCTGCTTTTAGCATTATTTCAGCAACATCACGTCAGGGGACACCAGAAATGGGCTTCACACATTGTACCCATGTGGGGAATATAACCCGGGCCTACGGCGTGACGAGTGAACGATTTAACCACTAGGCTACCCCGCCGCCCCTCTTCATTCTGAGGCTTGGGATTTATTCAGAGGGGATTCCATCCCTCGCCTAGAAGTGCAGAGATGCCAACCACAACCGATTTGGGAGGAGTTACTCCTATTTTCAAATACGAAATCTGCTGTCCGATTTGTCTTTAAAAAACTCATTTTTTTTCATAAAGAATTCTGTAAAATGTTTTTACAGCATTCAATTTCGTAAGTCACCGGTGATTTCATTCGAGTCAACACCAGTAAAAGCATTCAGAAGCTTAGCGTGTGATCTTTTGGATATGGATTGTGTATATTGGGTGTTATTGACGACAAAGTTTCACTAAGTTTTTCCAAATGTATGTCATAGCCTGTATGTAAGTGAAACAAAATGGCGGTGCCGACCACGTGTTTACCCCCAACTTGCAGCTTCTGTGCTATGGCCTGACCTCCAGCCAGGCATGACACCACTTTCATTAGATTCTCATGCTGTTGATCACTGGATTGTCTGGTCCAGACTCGATTATTTACAGACCGCTGCCATATAGCTGGAATATTGCTGAGTGTGGCGTAAAACTAAACTCACTCACTCACTTCATTAGATTCAGGGTTGGCATTTCTCTAAGGAGACCAGGTTGGGATTCCCTCTCTTCTGCATATCTAAACCCTATTGGGATTTCCCTCTCTTCTCCATATGTTGATCCAGAAGGGATTCTATCCAGCTGTGGCTTGGTACCTCATAAGGATGAGAAAGCAGCAATAACTTGGTGCGCCTTGTGGCTGCAAGAGCTGTATGATCCCCAGGGAGTTGAGATTGATGATATGTTGTGCCGTTGAGACGGACATCCAATGATTGAGGGAAAAAACAGCACCTTGAGCATGTACTAGTTGCGTTGATATGTGCGCTATATATATATTCTATCCTATCCTATCTCTTCTCCATGGGTGAACCCACTGGGAATTCCCTCTCTTTTTTCATCAAGGGACCATATAGTGATTTTCATTCAGTTCAATTCCTCAAATTATTTATGTTTTTGACAGTTTTTGACACGGCCCCTCTCACCAATAGCCGTGTTTGTCCAGATTTGAAACCATCACCATGAGCCGAAATAGTCCCACTTCCTGGTCCGTCTTCATTCTTGTTTGTTTGTAAAGTGATAGCTCGTCAACACGGATCACCAACGCCAGCAGCAGGTTCCCAACATAAAGTTCAGCTTAAAACAATGCCTTTATGGAGGCAATCTCGTAATATGAAACTAGCCCAGAATCAACAAACTATTGCCTCGTCTTCTTCAAGTGATGCTCTCATAAAGACAAGGGTTAAGTGGGATTTGTATTGTGGAGAAATTATTGCTAATTCTAGACAGTATTCCCATAGGAAAAGACGACATGGCCCTGATGTGGAAGGCTTGGGTTGTGGAGGGTTGATCTTGAAAGGGAGTTTGGATTGTCATGGTTGTGCTTTTATTACCGAGATATTTCGCACGTGATTGTCATCACGAAGATATTGTGGTAGAAATCATTGACTTTGCTGTTGGACTTATCACGATATTTTGAAGTTAATACAATTTGGATAAAGGCCAAGGGTTGATCTTTGACTTGGTTTGCGGAATCCATTTTGTTGAGATTTTCGACTGGCTGAAGACAGAGGAGCGAGAGATTGTGTCTGTATGCGTGACAGTATGTTGGGGATGTAACTTTGGTTGGGGAACAACTTATCATGACTGAGAAACATTAACTGAAACAAAGTTTTAATGAACTTTTTTGTGTGATAAATTATAGTTTTGAAATGAAGTTTGAGTTTAATCATTTAGCTCACTGTGTTTTAGCATTAAGCTCAAATGATTAAGGATGTGGATGTTGTTTCCAGAGCTTTATTATTCTTTATTTCTTCATTAAACTTGTACAAATATCATTACACCATGAACTGGTACCTTTTGTTTTCTTGTTATCAAGGAGTTATTTTTCGCCTTACCGTCCAAAAGGAACTCGTGTTGTTGTCTGTTGATGTCTTACAACACCTTTTACATTTTTGACAGTTTTTTACTTTTTATCTGAAATACCTGGAAGAATTCAGCTGAGATTTTTTGTGTTTTATGAAGGAGATAATTTTGTTCAAGGCTTCAATAATGGAATTTCAATATGGCTACCAGGTAGAAGACCCGGGTTCTATTCCCCACATGGGCACAATGTGTGAATCCCATTTCTGGTATCCATTGCTGTGATATTACTGGAATATTGCTAAAAACGGCATAAAACTCATCTCACTCACTCACTCAGTACAACATGATGGTAGGGTTGGGGATATAAATATTTCATGCCTGTTGTGAATTGTTTTAAACCTTACATGCTTTTACTTAAAGGTTCCAATTTCTTTCTCTTTTTAGATTTTATTGAAAACAAAGGACCTTGTACAAGCGGTAAGTCTTTATTATTTTGATTGGCATACAGACATGTAAGAATTTGGTTGGATATGTAGGCATGAACGATTTTGTAAATAAAAACTTGTTAATCGTTGGAAAGTTTTTAACATGGAAAATGCAACATTTACAGAAAAAACTAAATTGCTAAAATAACTATTACAATTTGACTGGTCGCTCTCAAAACACTGTTTATAAATGAACCTTTGAGTCAAGTTGAGGTTTATTGTGTAGAATGTAGGGCAGGATGAAAAGATTGATAATCAGAAATGTTGTGGATGGGTGAAATTATTAATGATTATTATTTTTTTATATAAAATTGTGTCGTCAATAATCTGTACATTTAATATTGTGATGAAAAAAGTTTTAATGTTACTAAATGCAGCATTAAACAGTATTTATTTACTGTATAATCATCATTATTTATCGTCCAAAACTGTGTTCCACAGGAGATATTGCTTGTGTGAGATGAGACAATATCTCCAATTAGATATCGCTTTGACAGTAGATTTTGTACAATGCCCTGACAATGCTATGATGTCATGAACTTGATGACGTCACAATGTTATGACACCGCTGAACTGCGAGTCTAATGGCAGTACTGTGTTCAGAGATGTACATTTTTCATTGAAAACTAAAGACGTGTGATTTTTGATGATAAATAGAATCTCACCCTCGTGTCAACTGATATCAAATATATCAACACTTGTTGATAAAAGTAAAAAGGACACTTGCGCGAGATTCTCTATATATTCACGCATTCAGCAGGAAAGCTTATCACCTCTTTGTGAACATTGCTGGTATAGGACTCCTGACTCTTGCAAAATTATTTTCGTCTCATCAGCATGTAAGTACATCAATCCAAACCACGCTGTATGAACTTCTAATATTGCAGATGAACCTGGACGTCATCTACGGAGACACCGACTCCATCATGATCAACTCCAACTGCACCGACCTTGACCAGGTTTTCAAGCTGGGGAACAAGGTGAGATTCCGTGTCAGGTGGCACACTTGAAGTGTTGTTAAGAGGATGGAGAAACATCTGTTAGGCTTCTCTTATTTCTGGCTGTTTAATTATTTGTAGTTTTGAAGTGTTGTTCTTCTTTGCTCTTCTTGATGATATCAAAAATATGATTTTACCTTGTCATCCTATGTTTGTTGGTTTGAATCATCAAGATTGGTTCATCAGACACTTCTAAAGCAGTAGGGGCGGTGGGGTAGCCTAGTGGTTAAAGCGTTCGCTCATCACACTAAAGACCCGGGTTCGATTCCCAACATGGGTCCTGTGCACAGGGCTCAGGTCACGAATCAGTTGAAGTTAAGCAACGTCGAGCTCGGACAATCCTTGGATGGGTGACCGTGTTTGGCAGCTTGACTCCTGAGAGTTTCTAGGACTTCAGTCCTGCCCCACAATGAAGCACATGTGATACATGTGGTCTCACCTTAGGCAAGTGAGTTTGTTCAAATTGCCTCTGTTCACCCAGCAGAAAATGGGTACCCGGTTGGATAAAGTCATGTGACTATAACCTTCTAGCGCCTAACAGGCAGCTTGGGTTATCCGGGGTAATAAGAATCAGATTCTGATTAAGCGCCGCGAGCAATCACTTGGTGTTTGGAAACGTGCGCTATAGAAGATGACTTATTATTATTATTTTATACAGTGTGTGAAGCCCATTTCTGGTGTCCGCTGCTGTGATATTGATGGAATATTGCTAAAAGCGGCATAAAACTAAACTCACTCACTACTAAAGCAGTAAGAGTAATGTCTTTCTTCCACATCACTCTGTGATGAACTAAGAACCATTGGTTTCAGCAGTGGGGAAAATGTGTTGTTAAAAACTGTCACTTTATGAATGTTTTCAATTTCAAATTTTAAAGAGTTTTCTTTACATTCAAGTCAATAAAATTCTCTTCCTCTTTAGTGGACCAGTAATCAGTCATTAAAATGTTAGCCATGAAAAAGACTTAACATTAGTTATAATAATGTAAACGCGAAGATGTAAATTTTCTTATTCCTATTTTGACATTTTTACTGACATTTTGCTAACTTGGGGCTGAAGGTCGGTCTTTGAGCAAGGCAAGATAAATTTCTACTTATCAAAGTGGCATTAAGATAAACAGGCTCATTCATTTTACTCCTTACTCTTTTTTTCACTCACTCACTCATCCCCGACCGCGTCATACCAATAGGCGTTAAAATATGGTACTTGTTGGTCCCTGCCTGGCACTCGGCATTAATGGGTACAACAAGGACTGGTCAGCTCGGAGTCAGTATGTGTCTGAGTGGGGTATTCATGCTTCACTGCGGTATGGTATCTCAGTGGGCTAGCACTATAAAACCAGCTTAAGTCTGGGCTAGTACAAGCACCCGCACATACACATACACACGCATGCACGGGTCGTCATATGAGCGAAATCTTCTCAAGCATGACGTAAAACCCAATTTCACCTCACCTCACCTCAAATCAACAACCAAGCAAACTGAGTTTGGATTTGATCTGCATTAATCATTACAGTCCTTTGTATATTTAATCAAAACAGCATTCGTGACCAACTCGTGTTATTCCGGGACAAGCCGAATAGCGACTCGTGTCTTCTTGGAGTTTACGGAAAGGGGCGAGTGGTGACGAATCTCAAAACACGTCGTCATATGAGCGAAATATTCTCAAGCACGACGATAAACCCAATTTCACCTCACCTCATTCACTCGCTCACTGTCCCTCTCTCTCATTCACTCACTCACTTACACTGTGCAGGTGAAGTCGGAGGTGAACAAGCTGTACCGACTTCTGGAGATCGACATCGATGGAGTCTTCAAGTCCATGCTGTTGCTGAAGAAGAAGAAGTATGCAGCGCTGAGCGTGAGTCGGTCAGCGGACGGCAAGATCACCACGTCAGAGGAGCTGAAGGGGCTGGACATCGTCCGGCGAGACTGGTGTGACTTGTCCAAGGAGGCAGGAAGGTAAGAACATAACCAACTGTATATATAAGTCTGAGGCACGAACAGCTGGTCAAGAAGCAGAGTCATGAAGTCATGTTCATTATATTCTGTATATAAATATCCATTTGTTAGGACTGTAATCTACTGAAAATGGTACGGACAGAATCTAGTGGATTCTGCGGGCACTCGTGTACTGTTAGTAATCTTAAGAGAAATGACTTAAGTTTTATAAGGCTCAACATCCGACTTTGGTCCATGGCTTATAATAGTTTACAAAATGTTATGCTAAGTTATTAATTTATGATTAAACTTTCTTCCATGTTAGAGTTGGTTCGAAAGAATGAAAACAATATCTGTCTGGTAGAACACTATAAAACCATCTACATGATGCAGAGATGACAACCACTCCAATTTTGGCGGAGTTACTCAGATTTTCGAATACAAATCTGCTCTCTGATTTCTCTTTAAAAACTCAGATTTTTGATAAATAATTCTGAATATATTTTTACAGTATACAATTTTGTAAGTCACCGGTGATATATATGAGTGAACACTGGTACAAGCTACAAGCATTCAGAAGCTTAGCGTGTGATCCTTTGGGTGTCGATTGTGTATATTGTGTGTTATTGACGATGAAGTTTCACAAAGTATTTCCGAATGCATGTCATAGTCCGTATGAAAGTGAAACAAAATGGCAGAGCCGACTAGGCGCTCACCCCCAACTTGCACCTTTGCTGCTCAGGCCTGGCTTTCAGCCAGTCATGACTCCGTTTTCCTTAGATTCGGTTGGCATCTCTGATGAGAATGAAGGCAAGACTGAACATATTTCTTTCGTTCAGAAGATTCTTGTTTGCTCTTCAGGTTTGTTGTGAGTCAGATTCTCTCCGGAGAGACAAGAGAGACGCTTGTGGAGACGATCCACGCAAAGCTGATCGAGGTGGGAGAGAAAGTGGCCAACAACGAAATCCCTGTTGAGTTGTTCCACATCACTAAGGTAGGAATCTGGAACTATTATCAGCATGGTTACATATCAAAAGTCAACAGTATTTTTGGGATTACACTTTCTCATTGGACCGCCTCCGTGGTGTAGTGGTTAGAGCGTCTGCCCGGAGAGCGGAAGGTCGCAGGTGCGATCCCCAACTGCGTCATACCAAAAAACGTTAAAATATGGTACTTGCCTGACGCTTGGCATTAATGGGTACAACAAGGACTCGTGGGCTCGGAGTCAGTATAATGTGTCTGAGTGGGGTATTCATGCTTCACTGCGGCATGGTATCTCAGTGGGCTAGCACTATAAAACCAGCTTAAGTCTGGGCTAGTACAAGCAGCCGCACATACACATACACACGCATGCACGTCGTCATATGAGCGAAATCTTCTCAAGCATGACGTTAAACCCAATTTCACCCCACCTCACCTCACTTTCTCATTGCACTACAGATTCTAGTAATTTTGGGGGTTGTCTTCCATCCGGGATTCGAACCCACACTGTCAGAGTGAGGCACTTAATTGCCAGCACACAAGGTCATCTATCAAGCTCACTCAGCCACAGCTTCCATTAGATTATACCCATTTGTGGTGTCCCCGCCATGATATTGCTGGAGTAATGCTGATACTAATCTCCCTCACTCACTCCATTAGATTACAATAATGAGATCACAGATCAAGATGTTTTGTAATATTGATTTAACACGGCTAAATGATTGAAGTATTTTTCCCTGTAAATACTTGTTGATTAAATGGAGATTGCCTGTTCTAGCAACTGACAAAGAACCCAGAGGATTACCCAGACAAGAAGAGTCTGCCTCACGTTCAGGTGGCGCTGCGAATCAACAGCAAGGGAGGCAAGCGCATGCGGGCTGGAGACACCATCGCCTACGTCGTGTGTGAGGTAGAGCATCTTTACTTGGCTAAATACGGACTAATGAGATATTTGACCAAGATTAAGCACTTTTAGAGCACTGTTTTGTGTTAGAATTTGATAGGGTGATATTAATACAGACCGATTGTGATGGGATTTTTGAGTGAATTTATTGCCAGATTGGGAAAAGATCTATGAATAAAAAAGCTTCCAGATTCCTGTCATTAGGCCCAAAAGTCTGCAACAAATGTCACAAAGAAGTCCCACATTGGGTGGAAGTAACATTACTCATTATGCTTTTGTTATGTATAATGTTATAACTTCATCGAAATGGCACATTTCACTGATAGGAGGACCTCTATATGACCTGTAGGCTAGACCAATTTTATTTCTTGTTTTACGGATCCATCAGTTGTATTTTTCAAAGAATAAGAATAAAAATAAAAATAAATTTTCCTGTGCTAAAAATAAAATCTGAATGTTTTTATCGGCCAAAAATGTAAACTTACAAAAAACACTCTTTTTTTTAGATTGTTCTTTTGCTTCATGTACCCTTCATAAATTGCCAAAATTAAAATACTTGTAGTATTTAATAGGAATTAATATTACTTTGACTGGGTATTTAAAAAAAATAAATTCCCTCCTGCCTCTAAGTTCTCTGAGGACAAAAATCCATAAAACAAGAAATAAAATTGGTCTGGCCTTAAAAAAATATTTCAATTTGATATAGAAAATGTGATCTTTTGCTCCCAGTGGCACCAAGTTTTGTATTGTGGATACATCTGTGGACTAAATGTGTCCTGGAATGCTGGTACACATGTTGTATGTCTGACTTTATTGATTACAGGATGGGTCAAACTTGCCTCCATCTCAGCGAGCGTACCACCCTGAAGAGCTAGCAAAGGGAGACAATCTCAAAATAGGTGAGTGAGGTCATATGCTACACTTCGGCGCAGTGATGACTTAGCATGACATCACTGCCACAGGCTAATTTGCATATCATGTGACCAGACTTTTCTCGTTTGTAAACAAGCGCGCATATTCATAATAAGAAGAGACTGGTCTTAGGCAAGCTTTTCGTCGAGCTCTTCACAATATTTTACATTGTTACATATATATTCTTCCACAACTGCGACAGTAAGGTCTATGACAGTACATATTTAGATATCAAACTGGTTGCATCGTTTGCTCTCTGTTGGCTTAGATGACAGCACGTGGAGCCGTACAGCCTATGTAAACAAAGGATCGCTACGCAAATCGAAATAGTGGTACATGTTTTAGGATATTTTCTCAGTGAAACTAAACCATTCTATCAAAGATGCTTAATTAGATGTGTAGACTCATCAAAAATAAAAGAGTTAAGAAATATGTACATTATATTGAATGGATGGTGCCTGTGGCAGAGGTACCATGCTGGCTTGCCGCATGGAAGATAGTGGTCATATGCCTACAGTTAGTATGACATTCTTGTGTGAACTCGTTCGGTTAAACGTGCCCTTATATAGAGAGATTATTATACAAGTCACTACCTTAGAGAACCCCAATATCCTGTGGTGTCTATAAACTTCTGGTTATGGCATCAATTCTGGTATGATTCTTGTTCCAGCCTGTTGTCACAATAACATATAAATGGTGCAAACAATGACGTCTGGGTGATGTAAACATCACGCTGGTGAAAAGATGTTTGCACAAGTGCACATTCTTCTTCCTTTCTCTCCCTTTCTTCTCCTGAGGCCATGGGAAAGCCTAGTGGTTTAAGCGTTCGCTCGTCACGCCAAAGACCCAGGTTCGATCCACATATGGGTACAATGTGTGAAGCCCATTTCTGGTGTCACCCGCTTTGATATTGCTGGATTATTGCTAAAAGCGGCGTAAAACTATCCTCACTCACTCACTCAGCTCGCTATATGATCAGTCGTTAAAAGAAACAGTGACGGCTGATATGATTCCAGATATTTTAGACATATATATGCTGAACAACATTAGAAACGCACCACCCATATAATACGAAATATTCCCGTCAAACTGAAATGTACCCATGATATCTGAGCATCGTCGGTGCATTAGTGTGGTTCGTTTCTAATGTTGTTCAGTGTATATATGACAAAGCATCTCTACGTTGGTGAATCTGGACTGGTGATATGATTGTTTGTTTCAGACATTAAGTACTACCTGGCCCAGCAAGTACACCCTGTCGTGGCCCGACTCTGTGACCCCATCGAGGGTACCGACGCTGCCCATCTGGCTCAGTGTCTAGGTGAGGGAAAACTCGAATCCGCCCCACTTTCATGTTGTAATCAATGCTCCCTGCAAGAATCCATAACTGATTCCTTCGCAGTGCATGCTGGGAGTTTGAGTTCCCATTCACTTCCAGTACAGTGCCTAGTGGCAGAAAGGGGTGGTGGGGTAGCCTAGTGGTTAAAGCGTTTGCTTGTCACTCCGAAGACTATTTTATGTCAGTGTTTAAATATGGAACTTTGTGGTGTCGTGATGGTGGTGTATATTTCAAAGCAGAGAACGATGAAGATTTTAGATTCTTGTGTACAATTTATGTAGATTCACAAGGGATATAGCTTGTGGATATGAAGAAGATAAACATGTAGGTATCCATAGTAACCTGTCTCTTTCGCCATGGATACCAACAGGCCTTGACCCCACTGGGTACCGGCATCAGGCACAGCACCATGACAACGGCGATGATGACGCGCTGCTGGGAGGAACGCAGATGTCGGAGGAGGAACGCTACAAGGATTGCGACAGGTTCAAGGTCAAATGTCCAGCGGCCGACTGTGGAAGAGAAATTATCATGGATGGTGTTTTTCTTGGACAGGTATGTTTCTGACTTTTTATCAGAATGGTTAAAACAAATTCTTGAAAAAAAGGTGTTTTGTGTATATTTGATTTCATGAACACTGTATTTTGAATTTCAATTCATGATTTTATGTCAGAGGACAGGATTACGATGTTCTTTGTGTGTGAGGATCTGCCACATTCAACAGCTGTCACTTACTCTTCACTCACTCACCCTCCATTTCTGGGGACATGACAGCTCTTCTCACGTCACTCATTCACTCACTGTACATTTCACAGTTCACGTCACTCACTCACTCACTCACTCATTTCACAGTTCACGTCACTCACTCACTCACTCACTCACCGTACATTTCTGGTGTCAGGTCATCTCACATCCAACACTAACATAATTCACTCCTTTCTCATCTATTATCTCTTTTGTTCTTTCTAATACTGCATTCCTTTTGTTATTCCTTCTGTCACTCCACTATCAAAAGCACTCACTGCTTTCACTCACTAATTCATTTTCTCTTTGTTATTTCTATATTCACTCACTAAAACCATCCACACGTCTACTCTTTCATACACTAGATTATTTACCCCATTTTCTCAGCCCTTCGCTCACACCTGTTTGTATTCCTTCACTCATACATTTACTTACCCACCAACCTGCTCCTTCACACACACAACCACCCGCCCACTCACTCACTCACCCAACACCCACTCACTCACTCACCAGGGGTGGAAATAACCCATTGCCCGACGTCCGAGTCCAGTGTTTTTTTCTGTTGGGCAAGCAAATTTGTATATCACACTGTACCGGTGTCCAGTTGACTTTCTAATGTTATTTATGTTGTTTATTTTTAAAAATCAACAAGAAAACAGCCGGTATAGTGGAAAAATTATCAGGGCAAGTGATTTTACATGTGCCACTGTTCCGGAGTACACTAGCAATTTTTAAGTTATTTCCACCCCTGACTCACTCACTGTGTTACAGGACAGTCCCCTAGAGTGCTCGCTGTCCAAGTGCTCCAACCCCCAGTGCAAGATGGTGCCCAAGGAGTACATCCCCCAGATTCAGAACAGCCTTGTCCTGGCCATCAGGAAACACGTCAAGTCTTACTACGAGGCAAGTTCAGCTAAATACTCCCAACACATCAAAGGAACTCTGTATCTTCGTCATTGGTTCCGCCAAAGTGGCAGACGATGCACACAACTGCATCAGTAACGTTGAAAGCATTAACATGACACTGGATGTTATAACTGTTGACAGAACCTCTAGTGGTGTTTTATTTACTCAAACATGGGTTCAGTGTTAAAATGGAAAACGTTTGTGACCTGATCTCGCAACTGTTTCAGGGTTGGCTGAAGTGTGAGGATTCAGCTTGCGGAGCTCGGACACGGAAAACTCCGCTGATGTTCCAGAGAGGGCATCCGGTGTGTGGAACATGTCATAGGGGGATCCTGCAGCCCGAGGTAACAAACTCATGATTAATATGTCTTCCTAGTCCATTAGATATACAGCGGACTCACTGCAGTCAAATGTCAGGAACCAGTCTTCTGTTCAGATTAAATATACAGCGGACTCACTGCAGTCAAATGTAAGGAACCAGTCGTCTGTTCAGATTAAATATACAGAGGACTCGGTCTCATCAATCTGTAATGTTTAATACAGATCTAACCCAAACTCAGTTTGCTTGGTTGTTGATTTGAATGATTACACAATGATTTGTGGAAGTTGTGTGGCTGAGCGGGTTAGGCTTCTGACTTTATGTGCTGGGGATTTGGTGCCTGACTGACTCAACCCAACAAAAGTACTAGAATCTGTACTTTACTAAGAAAGTATTATCCCAAATATAACATATGTTTCATGTTGATTTGAAGTTGATGGACACATAAAAGTATCAGCTAAGTTTGTGGTAAGATTGATATAGATGGAGATGGAAACTAATTTTGACTGTTGACTTCAGGCTGGTGAGGTACCAGGTATCAGGGATTTATCCAGACCAGCTCAGAGTTTCTTATTTGACTGGATCAGGTCCCTGATTCCTAAACCAATTCCTTCTCTCATTCCTTAACCAATTCATTCTCACATTCCTTATTGATTCCTTCTCTCATTCCTTACCGATTCCTTCTCTCATTCCTTACCGATTCCTTCTCGCATTCCTTATTGATTCCTTCTCTCATTCCTTACCGATTCCTTCTCTCATTCCTTACCGATTCCTTATTGCATTCCTTCTCTCATTCCTTATTGATTCCTTCTCTCATTCCTTACCGATTCCTTCTCTCATTCCTTACCCATTCCTTCTCGCATTCCTTATTGATTCCTTCTCTCATTCCTTACCCATTCCTTCTTGCATTCCTTACTGAATCCTTCTCTCATTCCTTACCGGTTCCTTATTTCAGTTCACAGACTCTGCACTGTACACACAGCTGTGTTACTACCAGTTCATGTTCGACACGGAGAAGGCCATCTCACTCCTGCCTGATTCAAGTAAGTTGTATTCGCGGTACAGGCACACAGGCACTGAAGTGATGCAACATTTGAAAAATGCTTCCTCAACTATTTTGCCTTTTTTGGTCTCACCGCTTGATTTTGTGATTCAAAAGTTTGGAAAAAGATGAAAAGTCCTGTTTTCATTCTTATGAACTCATCTCAATGTTTTTCTGATTTCTGATTTCTGATTCTATCGAACCAAGGGGGCACTACTTATACAACAACTGAAATTTACAATTTGATATGATAATAAAAATCATAATAATCTCAATGATAAGTTTAAGAATATTCATTAAAATCTATTTCTTCTGACTAAGGTCTTATGTCTGTGTAAGGTTTACGTATGCAAGTAGGCATTGTATTCATGTATGGCGTCATTGGCACATTTATTGGAATGTGATACCAAATTTATTACCATGATAACACTATATGATAAGTGTAACTTTTAACTTCAGAGCCTGGCATGAAGAACGCCCGAGGGGAGAATGCAGTGGGGTTGTACAAGCCGTCCTACAAAACGCTGAAGGACACTGTTGGCAGCTGGCTCAGATCTAACGCATACGCTGAAGTCAATCTTACAAAACTTTTTGATGGTCTGTTCGTCCTCAAATGAAATAAAAACTCGGGGAATGAAATTTGGTTATGATGACAAGACTTGGACACTCAGCTCAAGCAACTGTTGCCCCAGAAATGAAGTATTTGAAGATGATCCCGAGGAGGATGAACATGTTGGAGCTCACTTGTTGAAAGAGACAATTGCATTATAGATATGTAATTTATGCATTGAAGTGCTTGATACAGATTGTGTGTACATAGATTGAACTGTATATAGACTGTTGATCCGTGAGATCTGAATATGTCCACTGAAGGACTTCCTTTCAATGGGGTAGAACAGTAGTTAAAGTGTTTGCTTGTTCGGACGAACAACTGGGTTTGATATCCATGTGTTAATTTGGGTCTAAGTGTGTCATTTGTATATTACAAAGGGCAGCATCGAAGTTTCCTCAGGGATTTCTAGGAGAGAAAAGGTCCCAAATATATCGTCAATGTTAGACATTCTTGATCTAAGGTCAAGGTTGGACATCCTTGATCTAAGGTCAAGGTTGACATCCTTGATGTAAGGTCAATGTTTGACATCCTTGATCTAAGGTCAAGGTTGGACATCCTTGATATAAGGTCAAGGTTGGACATCCTTCATGCAAGGTCAAGGTTGACATCCTTGATGTAAGGTCACGGTTGAATGTCCTTGATGTAAGGTCACGGTTGGATGTCCTTGATGTAAGATCATGGCTGGACGTCCTTGATCCAAGGTCAAGGTTGGATGTCCTTGATGTAGGGTCACGGTTGGACGTCCTTGATCGATTGTCAAGGTTAGATTGACATTAATGCATGTGAGTAATCAAGTCAACCAGATACAGTAGTATTTGATAGCAAGAGCATACAATGATGCCCAATCCTGACATGTCTCTTCTTTGGACAACTTTGCTACATGGGATCGTCATAGGATAAGGGAAGATATTTGCACCTGTTCAATCAAATCTTTCCAATGGAGGCTATGAAAATAAGGGACATTCTCAGAGGTTGGGCTAGCCAATCAATGAGGCCATAGAAACATGCTCTCCAGGAATATGTTATTGTCTCTCCGCCTTTGTTGTTACAATCTGTAAAGTCCATTTCAGGAGGTGTGGTAGCCAGGTGATTAAAGCGTTTGCTCATCATTCCCCACGTGGGTACATTGTGTGAAGCCTATTTCTGGGTTCCCTTGCCGTGTTTTTGCTGGAATATTGCTTAAGCGGAGTAAACCTAAACTCACTCATGTCAGGAGTCACTTACTGTGATTGGACTAGAGTACCATTTAATCTTTCAGGGGTGGTGGGGTAGCCTAGTGGTTAAAGCGTTCGCTCGTCACTCCGAAGACCCAGGTTCCATTCCCCATATGGGTACAATGCGTGAAGCCCATTTCTGGTGTCCTCTGCCGTGATATTGCTGGAATATTGCTAAAAGCGGTGTAAAACCATACTCACTCACTCACTTAATCTTTCATAAAACAATATTCACTCATCTTGAAGTCTGCCTACCCAGACCACATTTGTACATTTGCATGTAAATAAATTCTATTTTATAGGCCATTAAATTTATGTTTGCATTTCATGTGAAGCCCTCATTTGCAGCTATGAGATTTTGTAGATAAGAATATAGATCAATCATTGCTTATTACATAGGCCATTCACTTCTTATTAATATATATACTGTACATCTTAGGTCACACAGGGGCGGTGGGGTAGACTAGTGATTAAAGAGTTCACTCGTCTTGCCAAAGACCCGGGTACAATGTGTAAAGCCCATTTCTGGTGTCCCCACCGTGATATTGCTGGAATATTGATAAAAGCGGCATAAAACTTAACTCACTCACTCACTCTTGGGTTCCACTGTTTTGTTTGTGCTGTAGTATTTGCTGGAAATATTCTGTATGTGTTGATATATGTTTGTATGTCATTGATGTGATGGAAGTTAGTAGAGCTGTGACGATATATCGTAGTATTGATATATAATCGTGATACTCTTTCTGACAATAAATATATCGATACTTTTTTTCGTATCTTGATATGTATCGATGACCTAAAAATTGTGAATTTTCACTAGAAATTGACGGTTATGTCAAAATTTACACTGTTACTTGTTATCAAAATACACTTTCAAAAAGAAAATAACTAAAGATAGCATATCATGACGCGCATCGTATTGAATCGTATCGTTCCACGATATCGCGATTCGTATCGTATCTTGAAATTTCTGTATCGTCACACCTCTAGAAGTTAGTTGGAAAATTGCTAAAAGTTCACAAACTAAACAAAACAAAAACTTGGTATCTGGGTTTTTTTTATGTATGTTCTGTCAATTTCAATTACATTTTCTTTATGAACTGCTGATATTGTATAGAAATTAATTTAATGTTTAATAAGAAAATAGAATCATGCTATGTTAAACAACAACACAGCAAAACCCGGGCAGGGGGTAGCTCAGTTGTTAAAGGGTCTGCCTGTCACGGGAAGGCCTGGATTCGATTCCCCACATTGATAGGTCGGGTGAAGCCAGGGTAAACTTGCTGGAATATTGCTAAACATGCATTAAAACCATACTATTATCAAGAACCACTATTTCAGTATGTCATGTATCCTGTATGTATATACATAAATTACTTTAAAACATGGAAATAAATAATTAAGACAGAATTCTGGTTTTGTTGTGTTCTCAGTTTGAAGAGTCCATGGAAGTGTAATTCAGGATAAATCTGTGTTCAGGTTGAGCTGGAGGTGGCTCGGCTGTGTTAGGGCTATCAGTCAAGACTTGGTGATATTTATAGCTTGTTTGCAGTGAAAACGTACCAATGAATTTCACTTTAAACAAAAAAGTAACTCGAGTAAAGTTCAATTAAGATTGCGAATCCTCATAATTTTACCTTGCCAATTGAACATTTAAATCTCAGAATTTTATTCAACCTAGGATAAAAGTTGTTTAACAAACGATCATAGTTTCAAATCGCTATTATTGGTTTGTATTACAAGGGGGTATGTACATAAAATGAAACACTGAGAACAAGTAGGGTTGGTACGTTTACTGCGCTTACCCCTTGTAATCGATAATAGCGATTTCAAACTATGATCGTTTGTTAAACAACTTTTATCCTAGGTTGAATAAAATTCTGAGATTTAAATGTTCAACTGGAAAGGAAAAATTATGAAGATTCGCAATCTTAATTTCACTTTACTCGATTTACTTTTTAGTTTAAAGTGAAATTAATCGGTACGTTTTCACTGCAAACAGACTATAGTTTGATACCCAATTTCCCCATGTGTCCAGTGGTTTATTGATGATGTGGACAAAGTAGTGAACGTTCAGGTCGGTTGGATGTTTAACACCACACTTGTGTAATCATTGTGCAATCATTCAAATCAACAACCGACCGCCTCCGTGGTGTAGTGGTTAGAGCGTCCACCCGGAGAGCGGAAGGTCGCGGGTTCGATCCCCGATCGCGTCATACCAAAAGACGTTAAAATATGGTACTTGTTGGTCCCTGCCTGGCGCTCGACATTAATGGGTACAACAAGGACTGGTCGGCTCGGAGTTAGTATAATGTGTCTGAGTGGGGTATTCCTGCTTCACTGCGGCGTGGTATGTCAGTGGGGTAGCACTATAAAACCAGCTTAAGTCTGGGCTAGTACAAGCAGCCGCACATACACATACACACGCATGCACTCGTCGTCATATGAGCGAAATATTCTCAAGCACGACGTAAAACCCAATTTCACCTCACCTCACCTCAAATCAACAACCAAGCAAACTGAGTTTGGATTTGATCTGTATTAAACATTACAGTCCTTTGTACATTTAATCAAAACAGCATTCGTGACCAACTCGTGTTATTCCGGGACAAGCCGAATAGCAACTCGTGTCTTCTTGGAGTTTACGGAAAGGGGCGAGTGGTGACGAATCTCAAAACAGAAGACATATGACTGCAGTGAGTCCGCTGTATATTTAATGGATTTGGAGTGGGTGAGTGAGTTTAGTTTTACGCCGCACTCGGCAATGTTCCCGCTATATGGCGTCGGTCTGTAAATAATCGAGTCTGGACCAGACAACCCAGTGATCAAATGCAAGAGCGTCCATCTACGCCATTGGGATACAATGACATGTGTCAACCAAGTCAGCGAGCCTGACCACCCGATCCGGTTTGTCGCCTCCTTTTGACAAGCATGGGTTACTGAAGATCAATTCGAACCTGGATCTTCACGGGTTGAAATGGAATAACTGTGAGAAGAAAGCGTGTGACACAGGGCAGTGTCGAACACTGATTGCATGACACTACAAGTGATAACAGATCATTGTATTGTGTGTCAGTATCTCGGTCTTCGATACCCACGTCCCGATAGGAATCAGATCACTGTCGACATACGCCTGAACTGTGGACGGATAGTGGTAGGATTTGCGTGTGCGCGTGCGTATCCTTCATTGTTCGGGCGGTTTGGTAGCCTAGTGGTTAAAGCGTTCGCTCGTTACGCCGAAGACCCGGGTTCGATTCCCCACAGGGGTTCATTGTGTGAAGCCCATTTCTGGTGTCCCCAGCCGTAACATTGCTTGAATATTGCTAAAAGCGGCATAAAAACCACTCACTCTCTCCTTCATTGTTCAGTTAATGCTGTGCAAGGGTGGCCCAGTCGCAAGGGCTGGAATTTCGCTGTACAGAGTTGTCTACCCTGGGCGTGCCAGGACATTATGACCTGATTTTGTTTCTCGGTTTGTCATCACCATCCACATGGTTGTTTGTTTGCAATTTTCAACCTGTATGGAAGCGCCATACGCTCACGTCATATCTGAGACCCGCATCACTTTGGGCTTTCCTGCCTCGTCAATAAATAACACAGAATAACACAGAATAACAGAAACACAGCTCATAGCGGCAGAAAACGAAAAACACTAACTCCAACGCCACGCAATGATTGACAGACTCAAGTTATAGGGTGAGTGAATGAGTTTAGTTTTACGCCGCTCTTAGCAATATTCCACCAATATCACGGCGGGGGGACACCAAGTGGGAATCGAACCCGGGACTTCGGCGTGACGAGCGAAAGGTTTAACCCCTAGGCTACCCACCGCCCCCAAGTTATAGGGACTTAAGTAAATATTTCGACATCTAAGTTTAAAGAGTTCGACTAGTCAAAGTTCGAGCTATCCGATGTTAGAAACAACCGCAAACGGTAACTGTAGAAGGAACGCGCGGGGACCAATACTTCGAGACAACCGTACGTTCGACAGATTGGTGTTTCAAAGTGTACTGCACTACCGCTATAAAATGTCCTTATCCTTGTATTGAAAACCTATGGAATCCTGGAAGGGACATTGTCGCATTGTCGCCAGTGTATGAAATAGGGACCGCCCGAGCGCCCGAGACGGTTAGATTTCAGACGGACGGTTTAGTTTTACATCTAGCCAGCCTGATGGTCTGGTAAGTATTGAATCATAACTTGGTGTCTGGTCTGGTTAAATCCATTTTGGACTGGTAACATTTCAAAGTTGCCAGCCCTGATGTCTGGCTGGGGTTTGGGCATATTTCATACACTGTTGTCGCCCTTACAGAAACAAGCAAAAGCTGTCAAAAGGTCGACCAATGCGACAATGTCCCTTTTGGATTCCATACATACTCGATACCAATCACCAAATCTGTTCATCAAACCCTGTCAGACGCGTGACCGGGCACCCAGTCACAATCAGATGCATCTAAAACAGTGAACGTAGAGCCTGGATCTGATTCCACTACACGCTCAAGCTAGCCCTGCTTGTACAACGCGAGGTTTTCCCTTACTGACGTGACAATCTGTGTAAAGCTTCCCGAAAAGGCAATTCTGAGAAAACATGTATAAAAGGCTAGTTGGAATTATGTGTTTGATCATGAAAAGAAACCAGACAGTGTCGCTGTCTCTCGCCACAACCATTATCGTTTACTTGTTTGTGAAACGGGTATCAGAAGTTTGGAAGGACACCGAGATTAGTGCTCGTCCCAATGACGATGGACTGGGTTTTCTACGTCGCGCCGCACAGAATATTAGCTCACCCCAAGAAGATGAGAGTACGAATGATGATCCGTGCGTGTTCTATTTAATGGAACATGTCGACTCTTCTGTCGCGTGCATGGACCAGGAATGGTTATGTGACGAATATGCGGATTCCAGTGACATCATTTGCAAGTGGTACAAGTCTCAGACTCAGAACCTAGTTGCCGACAATTGTCTTTTGCCAAACGCTACTGAGCTCGGATTCCAAAATGGCGGCTATCCTGTTCCAAGGATTGTTTACTACGTGGCCTTTGGTCTCAGTCGACTTTCTTTCATTCAGTATTTGAGTTTGCTGAGTGCTAAGAGGTTTATCAAGCCATGGGCTATGTACGTTGTCGGTGACGTGCACCTGACGGGGGCGTGGTGGCAGACGGCGACGACGGACCTGGGGGTGAGGTTTATCCAGAGGGAAAGGCCAGAGTGGCTTGCGGACATGAAAATAGCCTCCACTGAACTGGCTGGGCACCTCATCAGACTGCAGCTTCTCATGGGTGAGCATGTGTGATCATTTATCCGTCAGTTCATCCGTCAGTTCAGATCAGTTCAGTTCAGTTCAGTTCAGTTCAGTTCAGAGAGAGAGAGAGAGAGAGAGAGAGAGAGAGAGAGAGAGAGAGAGAGAGAGAGAGAGAGAGAGAGAGAGAGAGAGAGAGAGAGAGAGAGAGAGAGAGAGAGAGCACTTAAACGTCAGTTGATGTATGGATGTGTGTAATCACGCAGAGGTAAGATCAGGTGTGGCCGGTTATACGCGAGTCCACGTGTGAATTTGTGTGAATTCAAATCACATGTCTTTGTGTGTAATCACTTATAATTTAATGTGTGTGTGTGGCGTGCGCGCATGTGCGTGTGTGTGTGAGAAAGAGAAGGGGAGAGAGCGAGTTCACTTGTGATCACTACAGTTCATGTCTTTAACCCCCACCGCCCCAAGAATACAATGTATTAAATACATCTGTATGAAAGAGTGTCTGCAACTGAAGCAAAGAGTATGTGCAACTCAACCGAAGTGATTGTGCAACGTATCTGAAGTTATTGTGCAACTCTTCTCCATCTCTAAATTATACATGTGGATGAGGGTACACGGACCAGTAACAACCGAGGCCTTTCAGTACCATAAGATTCTCCTGGTTTGCTATTACAGCCTAATACCCGCATTTAAACAAATTCTCCTCACTGCAACACACGTCTGACTATCAAAATGATTACTCCATGAAACACTATTTTCAGTTAATGGCGGAATCTACCTTGACCTTGACATGCTGCTCCTTCGTCCTCTTGACCCATTGCTGCGTTATGACGTCACTCTTGGTCACCATGACAACGACAGGGGGTTGAATAATGCAGTCATATTAGCCAAAAAACACGCTCCATTCATAGAGAAATGGTACACCAACTACAACGACTTCAACGATGACGACTTCACTACATTGTCGGAGATAACCCTTCGACAGTTGTCGAATGAGCATCCTTCGTCCGTTCACATGGAAACAAGGAACTTCCTCTTCCCAGACAAGGCCCAGATGCGGGTACTGAGTATAAACCATTCTTACGACTGGCGAGGGAATTATGGAATACATCTACCGTGGCACCGAGAATTTCGACTGCCTACCAATCCGGATGGCATTAACAAGATGAGGAACTGCACTCTCCGACAGATCCTGAAGTATGTTCACAGTGAAAAGGGCGTCGTCCTTTCAAGCCCTTGATAAACCGAATATATTTCATATATAATTATCTTGTGTAGCTTTGCACTTTCAGATGTATTTTCCGTAGGATAAGCAGTGACGCTCATGAACACTGCCCCAAGAAGATACTGGATAGAATTGGTCTTCAACCCACATTTGTCGTAAGAACCACACTACTTTATCTTCCGCCTATAGTCTGTTTGCAGTGAAAACGTACAGACGAATTTCACTTTAAACAAAAAAGTCAATCAAATAAAGTGAAATTAAGATTGCGAATCCTCATAATTTTACCTTGCCATTTGAAAATTTAGATCTCAGAATTTTATTCAACTTGGGATGAAAGTTGTTTAACAAACGATCATAGTTTCAAATCGGTATTATTGGTTTGTAATTACAAGGGGGTATGCACATAAAATGAAACACCGAGATCAAGTAGGGTTGGTCTAAGTTAACGCTCACCACGTACCGCACGTGCATTTGTTTCACTGTTCCAACTACTGCGCTTACCCCCTTGTAATACAAACCAATATAAGCGATTTGAAACTATGATCGTTTGTTAAACAACTTTTTCCATAAGTTGAATAAATATCTAAGATTTAAATGTTCAATTGGCAAGGTAGAATTATTAGGATTCGCAATCTTATTTTCACTTTATTCGATTTACATTTTTGTTTAAAGTGCAATTCACCTGTACGTTTTCACTGCAAACAGACTATAGCCATTTCTGATATGCTAAAGCCCTAAATGAAGCAGGGCTAGATTTCCTCAAGTATTCCATCTCAAGGGGCTCCTTTTCAATTTAAATGGAATTATTTGTTTCTATGAAAATTATGTATATTCACAGACTAAACGTTTGTTTAGTCGAAAGAGGCAAATAGGGGAATCCGGTGGCCAGACTCTCTGATTTCCTTGGATCGATGCTCATGATGTTAATCACTGGATTGTCTCTACGAGGCACGATGTTTTACATAATGGTATTTCATACATCAGATATTGCTTAGTGTGGACTGACAAAAGCGACAAAGAAACACACTCCCTGTTTTGTCGTGTTTGAAAAAATGTATTCGAAGCCTTCGTAAAATATTGACAATTTCGATTGAAAATTTGGTTGAAAGTGTGGGATAGTCTGAACTGTTTCATAACAAAATCACAGCCTGCCAGCAGAATGTAGGAGGAAAGCCCGAATGTACAAGTCTTCGAGTGCACAACTTCGGTGAGACTGAAAACCCAGCCTCTGAATCTGGGACTCGAACCCTCGATAGTACACTAGCGTGATAACCTGGACCACTGACTACTCACAGCACTGGCGGGGTCCAGAGGTGGTGGTGGTGGTGGGTGGGGTGGTGTGTGTGTGTGTGGTTCGAACCCACCCCTTTGAAAATGACTTAAGACCACATTGAAGATTTTTTTTTGCGTTGGCGGAGCCAAGGGGGTGTGTGGGGTGTGTGTGTGTGTTTGTTTCAGGGGATTCGAAACACTGATCATAATCGAAACATCAGACCAACTCTGTGATTTTTTTCGCAGAATTTTTATACTCAAAATAAAAAAGTTGTTTAACAAACAATCTTTCAAATTTTGACACAGTACACTATTTGTTACGAGGGAGGACTGCAAAGAGAGGAACAGCCAGGTGTACGCGGAGCACGTGCACAAGTGCTGACAAAAATATTGAATCATTTACCTGTGCTGTGCTGTCTCCATCCTTTCCCGCACACCTGCACATATGCACATATGTATGTATGTAGGTAGGTACCAGGTAGGTGTGTGTGTGTGCGTGCGTGCGTGCGTGCGTGTGTTATGTGTGTGTGTGTATGTATACACGAGAGACTGCAAATAACGAAATAGTGGTTCTTTATTTATATGAGTATTGTTTTAATCCATGTTTAGCGATATTCCAGCAATTGTACCCTGACTTCACCCGACCTATCAATGTGGGAAATCGAACCCAGGCCTTCTCTTCACACGTAGAGTAACTTAGTAAGGCAGACCCTTCAACTACTGGGCTACCCCGCCCTATTCTCGTTATGTTGTTAAACAAACGAATGAGTGAGTGACTAAGGTTTTACGCCGCTTTTAGCAATATTCCGGCAATATCACGGCAGGGGACACCAGAAATGGGCTTCACACATTGTACCCATGTGGGAAATGGAACCCAGGTCGATTTAACCACTACGCTACCCTACCACCCCCATAAACGAATGAATTCTGTTTTCTTATTAAACATTAAATTTATTTATTTATTTATTTATTTAGTGCCAATATCCAGATCACCTGCTCAAAGGTAATTGTATTAGATTGTTTAAAATAAACGAAGGAATCCTATTCATGATGTTGATCACTGGGTTGTCTGGTCCAGACTCGATTATTTACAGACCGCCGCCATATAGCTGGAATCAAGAATGTATCTAAACATTTAATTTCATGACAGACCTACCATGCGTTGTTTGATTCCAACTGTAGCGGTATTATACAGCTCTCTTTGTGAAATAGATAATCGTATTTGTCCGTTACACGATGTTGGCATGGAACTGACGTATTTTCAGCGTAAATATGTGGGTACCACACTTAGAGGTTGAACATCTCAACATATGTATGTACCCAAGGAACGCACTGTGGCTTCTGTTGAATTGCTGTGTTTGATCGGTGGTTGGTGTAAAAAGCAGCGTTATTTATTTCCATTTTTTCCGTAATGCTTGAATACAGCTTTGTGGGAAGAAATAACATATTTACGTTTATTTTATGTCCGTTTGGAATAGGTAGGTCCGATAACCATGTCAAAAATTCACACGCCTTAGAGTTCTCATTTCTCTTACCTTTGACCCCGTGAAAAACAGATCCCCTATGTCCCATAGCTATATTGTACTGACTGACTGAGTTTGGTTTTACGCCGCTTTCAGCAATATTCCAGCAACATCACGGCGGGGGACACCAGAAATGGGCTTAACACATTGTACCCATGTGGGGATTCGAACCCGGGTCTTCGGCGTGACGAGCCAACGCTTTAACCACTGGGCTACCCCACCGCCCCAGCTATCTTGTAAAGAGGACTGGAGGATTTTACATTTACGCGTGGACCTTGTTTCTTGATATCAGCCACCCGTTTGACTTGTCTAGACTCGAATAGTTACAGACCAAAGTCATAGAGGTGAGGTGAGGTGAAATTGGGCTTTAACGTCGTGCTTGAGAATATTTCGCTCATATGACGACGTCCAAAGTCATAGAGGTTGAATACAGTTGAGTGCTGACTTGAATAACACGCATCCGAAATAGGTGTTCTGACCTCTACAATTCATATGTCAGTAGCATTTTCAAATTCATACAGAACGGGCGTTTGTGACTGTGTTATTCCTCTGACGAAACGGTAACATAGCAGCATCATTAACCTGACATACGGTTCGCGTAACAGGGATACAAATTTAATGTGACGTAAAATTGGTATGCATCCCATAATCCTTTTCATCTGACAACCATGGAAGAGTGTTATTCGACTGATATGAAAGCCACGTTACTGTGTTATTCAATCTGACATGACAACAATGTAACAGTCTATTCACCTACGTAATAAAAATGTAACTGACCACGTGTTATGTTATTACCTGACATAACAACAATGTGACAGCGTTATTCACCTGTCGTAATAAAAATGTAAGAACCATGTAACAGTGTTATTCACCTGACGTAACAACCATGTAACAATGTTATTCACCTGATATAACAACCATGTAACAACATTCACCTGATATAACAACCATGACAGTGTTATTCACCCGAGCACAACCATGTAACAGTGTTATTCACCTGATAAATAACAACCATGTCAACCAATGTAACAAATCACAACCAGTAGTTATTCACCTGACGTAGTGTTATTCAATTGATATAACAACCATGTAACAGTGTTATTCACCTGATATACCGTCAAATAACAGTGTTATTCACCTGATATAATAACATGTGTTATTCACCTGACATCACAACTATGTAACACTGTTACAGTGATATTATTCAGCAAGTTATTCACTTGACATAATAACCATGTAATATGTTATTCACCTGATATAGCAACAATGTAACAGTGTTATTCACCTGACATAAAAACAAATGTAACAGCGTTATTCACCTGACATAACAACAGTATACAGTGGTATTGTAGCAACAGTGATATTCACCTGACGTAACAGTGTTAAAAATGTAACAGTGTTATTCACCTGACATAACAACAATGTAACAGATATAACAAGTTATTCACCTGACATAACAACCGTGTAACAGTGTTATTCAATTCGATATAACAACAGTGTAACAGTGTTATTCACCTGACAACCACGTAACAAATTCAGTATAACAAATGTAAAAGTGTTATCAACGGACATAACCTGATATTCACCTGACATAACAACAATGTAACAGTGTTATTCAACCTGATATAACAACCATGTAACAGTGTTATTCAACCTGATATAACAAACATGCATAACAGTGTTATTCACCTGATATAACAACAATGTAACAGTGTTATTCAACCCGTGTAACAGTGTTATTCATGAATAACAAATGTAACAGTGTTATTCACCTGATATAACAACCATGTAACAGTGTTATTCAGTTATTCACTTGATATAACAACCATGTAACAGTGTTATATGATATGCACAACCATGTAACAGTGTTATTCAATTGATATAACAACCATGTAACAGTGTTATTCACCTGATATAACAACCATGCAACAGTGTTATTCACCGGACATAACAAACCATGTAACAGTGTTATTCACCTGACATAACACAGTATAACAGTGTTATTCAATTCGACATAACAACCATGTAACAGTGTTATTCACCTATAACATCAATATAACAACCATGTAACAGTGTTATTTATTAATCAATGTGATATAACACCATGTAACAGTGTTATTCATCTGACATAACAACCATGTATATCAGTGTTATTCACCGGACATAGCAACAATGTAACAGTGTTATTCACCTGACATAACAACCATGTAACAGTGTTATTCACCTGATATAACCATGTAACAGTGTTATTCAATTCTGATATAACAACCATGTAACAGTGTTATTCACCTGATATAACAACCATGTAACAGTGTTATTCACCTGACATAACAACCATGTAACAGTGTTATTCACCGGACACCTTTATAACAGTGCAACCATGTAACAGTGTTATTCACCTGACATAAGCAAAATGTAACAGTGTTATTCACCTGACATAACAACCATGTAACAGTGTTATTCACCTGATAACAAATGTAACAGTGTTATTCACCTGACATAACAACCATGTAACAGTGTTAGTGTTATTAACCTGATATAACAACCATGTAACAGTGTTATTCAACCTGATATCACAACCATGTAACAGTGTTATTCACCTGATATAACAACCATGTAACAGTGTTATTCACCTGATATAACAACCATGTAACAGTGTTATTCACCTGATATAAGCAACCATGTAACGGCAGTGTTATTCACCTGATATAACAACTAGTAACAGTGTTATTCACCTGATATAACAACCATGTAACAGTGTTATTCACCTGATATATAACATAATGTAACAGTGTTATTCAATTGATATAACAACCATGTAACAGCAGTGTTATTCACCTGATATAACAACCATGTAACAGTGTTATTCACCTGATATAACAACCATGTAACAGTGTTATTCACCTGATATAACAACAACCATGTAACAGTGTTATTCACCTGACATAACAACCATGTAACAGTGTTATTCACCTGATATAACAACAATGTAACAGTGTTATTCACCTGATATAACAACCATGTAACAGTGTTATTCACCTGATATAACAAACCATGTAACAGTGTTATTCAACCTGATATAACAACAGTGTAACAGTGTTATTCACCTGATATAACAACCATGTAACAGTGTTTGATATCAACCATGTAACAGTGTTATTCACCTGACGATACAACCATGTAACAGTGTATTATTCACCTGTAACAGATATAACAACCATGTAACAGTGTTATTCACCTGATATAACAACCATGTAACAGTGTTATTCACCTGATATAACAACCGTGTAACAGTGTTATTCACCTGATATAACAACCATGTAACAGTGTTATTCACCTGATATCACAACCATGTAACAGTGTTATTCACCTGATATAACAACCATGTAACAGTGTTATTCAACCTGACATAACAACCGTAACAACAGTGTTATTCACCTGATATAACAACCATGTACAGCAAGTTATTCACCTGATATAACAATATAACAGTGCCATTGTAACAGTGTTATTCACCTGACATAACAACCGTGTAACAGTGTTATTCACCTGACATAACAACAATGTAACAGTGTAAGTTATTCACCTGACATAACAACCGTATGTAACAGTGTTATTCACCTGACATAACAACAATGTAACAGTGTTATTCACCTGACATAACAACAATGTAACAGTGTTATTCACCTGACATAACAACAATGTAACAGTGTTATTTCAGAAATGTAACAGTGTTATTCACGATTAACGTAATGCGTAACAACAATGTGACAGTGTTATTCACCTAACATAACAACAATGTAACAGTGTTATTCACATCTGTCGTAATAAAATGTAACAGTCTATTCACCTACGTAATAAAATGTAACATTTTTCATGCCGCGCCATATGTGTACTACTTGTCAATGGAAAGTTTAAAATCTTCAAACAACAAATTGCCTTTACTTTTGAGGTGACAAAGAATTCTAAGACATTAATGTATAGTAATATTTTACAGACAGACTGTTTGAGAATACAACAGCATGCATTTACAAGTCGTCCAAATTTACCGTTATAAAAATGGCATGAAATGCCTCACAGCTCCTTTATCCTAAATACTTGAAACTCGGACAATATAAAGGCAAAAACTAATATCCAACAACTTACAACAGTTGAGTTTGACAAAGTATGGATCTCGAAGATACTGTTTGAAAGGAACACGTAGTATACAGTACATGAGACAACCCTCTCTTTTCCGTGAAAACGGAAAAAATATAGTAAGTTATGTCACAATTTATACAAGCACGAATATTGTTATATAGTGAATATTCGTAAGTATCCCGCAAAACCTTTACTTAAGGTACTGAAAGTGTTGGCGAATGAGGATTTAATTTTTTAGACAAACCTAAAACCCAGATATATATATAAAACAGATATATATATATCTTAAATTGGTGTAACTGTTTGACACAGTGCACTTTGTGTTGTTTTCAACGTTAACCCATATTCAACAAAAAAACCAACAAGGTTTAATAAACCTGATTAGAAGCTCAATTTAATGAATTAAGGGACGTGACGTGGATTCGTTTGCTTTTACGTGAAAAACCCTGTGTGTTTTGGCCTTCAAAACCGGCGTGTGTCCGTTCACTTTGTGTAATTCCGCCCAATAAAGCAGTGAAAAGCCATGACCGGTGTTGACCCAAAGACTTCCCTGTGGATTCAAATGTCGCCTCGACAAAATCAATATAGACGTGTTGTGTTTATTTGACGGCTAACCACATAAGTAAGGACGCCAAATATCAAATGCTTAAACATGGGACCCAGATTCTAGTTATGGTTGAACACGGTTGACGATAGCGATTTAGATACTAGTTGTGGCTGAAAACGGTTGACGATAGCGACCCAGATGCTAGTTATGGCTGAAAACGGTTGACGATAACGACCCAGATGCTAGTTATGGTTGAAAACGGTTGACGATAGCGACCCAGATGCTAGTTATGGTTGAAAACGGTTGACGATAGCGACCCAGATGCTAGTTATGGCTGAAAACGGTTGACGATAACGACCCAGATGCTAGTTATGGTTGAAAACGGTTGACGATAGCGACCCAGATGCTGGTTATGGCTGAACACGGTTGACGATAGCGACCCAGATGCTAGTTATGGTTGAAAACGGTTGACGATAGCGACCCAGATGCTAGTTATGGTTGAAAACGGTTGACGATAGCGACCCAGATGCTAGTTATGGAGTTGACAAAACGGTTGACGATAACGATCCAGATGCTAGTTATGGTTGAAAACGGCTGACGATAGCGACCCAGATGCTAGTTATGGCTGAAAACGGTTGACGATAGCGACCCAGATGCTAGTTATGGTTGAAACACGGTTGACGATAGCGACCCAGATGCTAGTTATGGTTGAAAACGGTTGACGATAGCGACCCAGATGCTAGTTATGGTTGAAAACGGTTGACGATAGCGACCCAGATGCTAGTTATGGCTGAAAACGGTTGACGATAGCGACCCAGATGCTGGTTATGGTTGAAAACAGTTGACGATAGCGATCCAGATGCTAGTTACGGTTGAAAACGAGTTGACGATAGCGACCCAGATGCTGGTTATGGTTGAACACGGTTGACGATAGCGACCCAGATGCTGGTTATGGTTAAAACAGTTGACGATAGCGATCAAGATGCTAGTTATGGTTGAAAACGGTTGACGATAGCGACCCAGATGCTGGTTATGGTTGAAAACGGTTGACGATAGCGACCCAGATGCTGGTTATGGTTGAACACGGTTGACGATAGCGACCCAGATGCTGGTTATGGTTGAACACGGTTGACGATAGCGACCCAGATGCTGGTTATGGTTGAAAACGGTTGACGATAGCGACCCAGATGCTAGTTATGGTTGAACACGGTTGACGATAGCGACCCAGATGCTGGTTATGGTTAAAAACAGTTGACGATAGAGATCAAGATGCCAGATGCCAGTTACGGTTGAACACGGTTGACGATAGCGACCCAGATGCTGGTTATGGTTGAACACGGGTTGACGATAGCGACCCAGATGCTAGTTATGGTTGAAAACGGTTGACGATAGCGACCCAGATGCTGGTTATGGTTGAAAACGGTTGACGATAGCGACCCAGATGCTGGTTATGGTTGAACACGGTTGACGATAGCGACCCAGATGCTGGTTATGGTTAAAACAGTTGACGATAGAGATCAAGATGCTAGTTACGGCTGAAAAGAGTTGACGATAGCGACCCAGATGCTGGTTATGGCTGAACACGGTTGACGATAGCGACCCAGATGCTGGTTATGGTTAAAACAGTTGACGATAGAGATCAAGATGCTAGTTACGGTTGAAAAGAGTTGACGATAGCGACCCAGATGCTGGTTATGGTTGAACACGGTTGACGATAGCGACCCAGATGCTGGTTATGGTTGAACACGGTTGACGATAGCGACCCAGATGCTGGTTATGGTTGAACACGGTTGACGATAGCGACCCAGATGCTGGTTATGGTTGAAAACGGTTGACGATAGCGACCCAGATGCTAGTTATGGCTGAACACGGTTGACGATAGCGACCCAGATGCTAGTTATGGTTGAACACGGTTGACGATAGCGACCCAGATGCTAGTTATGGTTGAAACGGTTGACGATAGCGACCCAGATGCTGGTTATGGCTGAACACGGTTGACGATAGCGACCCAGATGCTGGTTATGGCTGAAAACGGCTGACGATAGCGACCCAGATGCTAGTTATGGTTGAACACGGTTGACGATAGCGACCCAGATGCTGGTTATGGTTGAACACGGTTGACGATAGCGACCCAGATGCTAGTTATGGTTGAAAACGGTTGACGATAGCGACCCAGATGCTGGTTATGGCTGAACACGGTTGACGATAGCGACCCAGATGCTGGTTATGGTTGAAAACGGTTGACGATAGCGACCCAGATGCTGGTTATGGTTGAAAACGGTTGACGATAGCGACCCAGATGCTGGTTATGCTATTGAACACGGTTGACGATAGCGACCCAGATGCTGGTTATGGCTGAAAACGGTTGACGATAGCGACCCAGATGCTGGTTATGGTTGAACACGGTTGACGATAGCGACCCAGATGCTGGTTATGGTTAAAAACAGTTGACGATAGAGATCAAGATGCTAGTTACGGTTGAAAAGAGTTGACGATAGCGACCCAGATGCTGGTTATGGTTGAACACGGTTGACGATAGCGACCCAGATGCTGGTTATGGTTGAACACGGTTGACGATAGCGACCCAGATGCTGGTTATGGTTGAACACGGTTGACGATAGCGACCCAGATGCTGGTTATGGTTGAAAACGGTTGACGATAGCGACCCAGATGCTAGTTATGGTTGAACACGGTTGACGATAGCGACCCAGATGCTAGTTATGGTTGAAAACGGTTGACGATAGCGACCCAGATGCTGGTTATGGTTGAACACGGTTGACGATAGCGACCCAGATGCTGGTTATGGTTGAAAACGGTTGACGATAGCGACCCAGATGCTGGTTATGGTTGAAAACGGTTGACGATAGCGACCCAGATGCTGGTTATGGTTGAAACACGGTTGACGATAGCGACCCAGATGCTGGTTATGGTTGAAAACGGTTGACGATAGCGACCCAGATGCTGGTTATGGTTGAACACGGTTGACGATAGCGACCCAGATGCTGGTTATGGTTGAACACGGTTGACGATAGCGACCCAGATGCTGGTTATGGTTGAAAACAGTTGACGATAGCGACCCAGATGCTGGTTATGGTTGAACACGGTTGACGATAGCGACCCAGATGCTAGTTATGGTTGAACACGGTTGACGATAGCGACCCAGATGCTGGTTATGGTTAAAACAGTTGACGATAGAGATCAAGATGCTAGTTACGGTTGAAAAGAGTTGACGATAGCGACCCAGATGCTGGTTATGGTTGAAAACGGTTGACGATAGCGACCCAGATGCTGGTTATGGTTAAAAAACAGTTGACGATAGAGATCAAGATGCTAGTTACGGTTGAAAAGAGTTGACGATAGCGACCCAGATGCTGGTTATGGTTGAACCACACGGTTGACGATAGCGACCCAGATGCTGGTTATGGTTGAACACGGTTGACGATAGCGACCCAGATGCTGGTTATGGTTGAAAACGGTTGACGATAGCGACAGATGCTAGTTATGGTTGAACACGGTTGACGATAGCGACCCAGATGCTAGTTATGGTTGAAAACGGTTGACGATAGCGACCCAGATGCTGGTTATGGTTGAAAACGGTTGACGATAGCGACCCAGATGCTGGTTATGGTTGAAAACAGTTGACGATAGCGACCCAGATACTAGTTATGGTTGAACGGTTGACGATAGCGACCCAGATGCTGGTTATGGTTGAAAACGGTTGACGATAGCGACCCAGATGCTGGTTATGGTTGAAAACAGTTGACGATAGCGACCCAGATGCTGGTTATGGTTGAAAACGGTTGACGATAGCAACCCAGATGCTGGTTATGGTTGAACCACGGTTGACGATAGCTGACCCAGATGCTAGTTATGGCTGAAAACGGTTGACGATAGAGATCAAGATGGTAGTTATGGTTGAACACGGTTGACGATAGCGACCCAGATGCTAGTTATGGTTGAAAACGGTTGACGATGATAGCGACCAGATGCTAGTTATGGTTGAACACGGTTGACGATAGCGACCCAGATGCTAGTTTATGGTTGAAAACGGTTGACGATAGCGACCCAGATGCTGGTTATGGTTGAAAACGGTTGACGATAGCGATTCAGATGCTAGTTATGGTTGAAAACGGTTGACGATAGCGACCCAGATGCTGGTTATGGTTGAACCACGGTTGACGATAGCCGACCCAGATGCTAGTTATGGTTGAACACGGTTGACGCGATAATGACCCAGATGCTAGTTATGGTTGAAAACGGTTGACGATAGCGCCAGATGCTGGTTATGGTTGAAAACGGTTGACGATAGCACCCAGATGCTAGTTATGGTTGAAAACGGTTGTGATAGCGACAGATTCTAGTTATGGTTGAAAACGGTTGGCGATAGAGATCAAGATGCTAGTTATGGTTGAACACGGTTGGCGATAGCGACCCAGATGCTAGTTATGGTTGAACACGGTTGACGATAGCGACCCAGATGCTGGTTATGGTTGAAAACGGTTGACGATAGAGATCAAGATGCTAGTTATAGTTGAAAACGGTTGACGATAGCGACCCAGATGCTAGTTATGGTTGAAACACGGTTGACGATAGCGACCCAGATGCTGGTTATGGCTGAAAACGGTTGACGATAAGACCCAGATGCTAGTTATGGTTGAACACGGTTGACGATAGCGACCCAGATGCTGGTTATGGTTGAAAACGGTTGACGATAGCGACCCAGATGCTGGTTATGGCTGAAAACGCTGACGATAGCGACCCAGATGCTAGTTATGGTTGAACACGGTTGTGATAGCGACCCAGATGCTGGTTATGGTTGAAAACGGTTGACGATAGCGACCCAGATGCTAGTTATGGTTGAAAACGGTTGACGATAGAGATCAAGATGCTGGTTATGGTTGAAAACAGTTGACGATAGCGACCCAGATGCTGGTTATGGTTGAACACGGTTGACGCGATAGCGACCCAGATGCTAGTTATGGTTGAAAACGGTTGACGATAGCGACCCAGATGCTAGTTATGGTTGAACACGGTTGACGATAGCGACCCAGATGCTGGTTATGGTTGAAAACAGTTGGCGATAGCGACCCAGATGCTGGTTATGGTTGAACACGGTTTCACGATAGCGCACCCAGATGCTGGTTATGGTTGAAAACAGTTGGACGATAGAGATCAAGATGCTAATTACGGTTGAAAACGGTTGACGATAGCACGACCCAGATGCTGGTTACGGTTGAAAACAGTTGACGATAGCGACCCAGATGCTGGATTACGGTTGAACACGGTTGACGATATAGCGACCCAGATGCTGGTTATGGTTGAAAACGGTTGACGATAGAGATCAAGATGCTAGTTATGGCTGAAAACGGTTGACGATAGCGACCCAGATGCTGGTTATGGTTGAAAACGGTTGACGATAGCGACCCAGATGCTGGTTATGGTTGAAAACGGTTGACGATAGCGACCCAGATGCTGGTTACGGTTGAAAACAGTTGACGATAGCGACCCAGATGCTGGTTATGGTTGAAAACGGTTGACGATAGCGACCCAGATGCTGGTTATGGTTGAAAACAGTTGACGATAGCGACCCAGATGCTAGTTATGGTTGAAAACGGTTGACGATAGCGACCCAGATGCTGGTTATGGTTGAAAACGGTTGACGATAGCGACCCAGATGCTGGTTATGGTTGAAAACAGTTGAGCGATAGCGACCCAGATGCTAGTTATGGTTGAAAACGGTTGACGATAGCGACCCAGATGCTAGTTATGGTTGAAAACGGTTGACGATAGAGATCAAGATGGTAGTTATGGTTGAAAACGGTTGACGATAGCGACCCAGATTCTAGTTATGGTTGAAAACGGTTGACGATAGCGACCCAGATGCTAGTTATGGTTGAAAACGGTTGACGATAGCGACCCAGATGCTAGTTATGGTTGAAAACGGTTGACGATAGCGACTCCAGATGCTGGTTATGGTTGAAAACGGCTTGGCGATGCGACAGATGCTAGTTATGGTTGAAAACGGTTGTGATAGCGACCCAGATGCTGGTTATGGTTGAACACGGTTGTGATAGCGACCCAGATGCTAGTTATGGTTGAAAACGGTTGACGATAGCGACCCAGATGCTAGTTATGGTTGAAAACGGTTGACGATAGCGACCCAGATGCTAGTTATGGTTGAAAACGGTTGACGATAGCGACCCAGATGCTAGTTATGGTTGAAAACGGTTGACGATAGCGACCCAGATTCTAGTTATGGTTGAAAACGGTTGACGATAGCGACCCAGATGCTAGTTATGGTTGAAAACGGTTGACGATAGCGACCCAGATGCTAGTTATGGTTGAAAACGGTTGACGATAGCGACCCAGATGCTGGTTATGGCTGAAAACGGTTGACGATAGCGACCCAGATGCTAGTTATGGTTGAACACGGTTGACGATAGCGACCCAGATGCTAGTTATGGTTGAAAACGGTTGACGATAGCGACCCAGATGCTAGTTATGGTTGAAAACGGTTGACGATAGAGATCAAGATGCTGGTTATGGTTGAAAACAGTTGACGATAGCGACCCAGATGCTGGTTATGGTTGAACACGGTTGACGATAGCGACCCAGATGCTAGTTATGGTTGAAAACGGTTGACGATAGCGACCCAGATGCTAGTTATGGTTGAACACGGTTGACGATAGCGACCCAGATGCTGGTTATGGTTGAAAACAGTTGACGATAGCGACCCAGATGCTGGTTATGGTTGAACACGGTTGACGATAGCGACCCAGATGCTGGTTATGGTTGAAAACAGTTGACGATAGAGATCAAGATGCTAGTTACGGTTGAAAACGGTTGACGATAGCGACCCAGATGCTGGTTACGGTTGAAAACAGTTGACGATAGCGACCCAGATGCTGGTTACGGTTGAACACGGTTGACGATAGCGACCCAGATGCTGGTTATGGTTGAAAACGGTTGACGATAGAGATCAAGATGCTAGTTATGGCTGAAAACGGTTGACGATAGCGACCCAGATGCTGGTTATGGTTGAAAACGGTTGACGATAGCGACCCAGATGCTGGTTATGGTTGAAAACGGTTGACGATAGCGACCCAGATGCTGGTTACGGTTGAAAACAGTTGACGATAGCGACCCAGATGCTGGATTTACGGCTGAACACGGTTGACGATAGCGACCCAGATGCTGGTTATGGTTGAAAACGGTTGACGATAGAGATCAAGATGCTAGTTATGGCTGAAAACGGTTGACGATAGCGACCCAGATGCTGGTTATGGTTGAAAACGGTTGACGATAGCGACCCAGATGCTGGTTATGGTTGAAAACGGTTGACGATAGCGACCCAGATGCTAGTTATGGTTGAAAACGGTTGGCGATAGAGATCAAGATACTAGTTACGGTTGAAAACAGTTGACGATAGCGACCCAGATGCTAGTTATGGCTGAAAACGGTTGGCGATAGAGATCAAGATACTAGTTACGGTTGAAAACAGTTGACGATAGCGACCCAGATGCTGGTTATGGTTGAAAACAGTTGACGATAGCGACCCAGATGCTGGTTATGGTTGAAAACGGTTGGCGATAGAGATCAAGATACTAGTTACGGTTGAAAACAGTCGACGATAGCGTCCCAGATCCTAGTTATGGTTGAAAACGGTTGACGATAGCGACCCAGATGCTAGTTACGGTTGAAGATCAAGAATTCTAGTTATGTTTGGATACGGTTGACGATAGAATATGTTTCATCTATCGATAAAATCCGTGCATTTGGTTACAAGTAACGTGGATTAAAATTTAAACTAGAAAATGTGTACCCCAGTTTGGGTCGCACCGATGAGTGGATGCCCTGTATCAAATCCTTGCCGTAAGAAAGTACGCAAGTTGGTTACAATAATGAGTAATTAATTGTGTGACGTCATACCCCAACTGAATAGTACTTGCTCATTGTATCAGTCACTAGTTCAACCTAATTAGACTTGATAAATGATATCAATCTTGATGTTGAGTGAGTGAGTGAGTGTACCTTTACGCCACTTTTAGCAATATTCCAGCAACATCACGGCGGGGGACCCCAGAAATGGGCTTCACACATTGTACGCATGTAGGAAATCGAACCTTTTTCTTCGCCGTGGCAAGCGAACGCTTTAACCACTAGGCTACCCCACCGACTAGTTCTGACGTATGCCTGTTTCATATTATTTGCCCATTGGTATACCATGCTGTAATTGAACAAGGAGCTCCCAAAGCCTGCCCCCCACTCCCCTCCTCCCCTCTCAGACACACAGCATACTGAATCCGAACAAACCACTGAGATTGTCATAATGGTATAAACAGGTATCACCTCTTCGGCCGGAGTCGACCAGCGTGCGACGCTATAGCTGCATCTGTCAATGTACATCAAACAATAATCTTGGGTAACATTAATTTTACTTGGGTAAGTAATGGTGTTAAAAACATTAGCGTCCGTCTTGATGTTGAAATGTATGTCAAAATAGAGATGATGGAAGAGCGTGGCATGCTGGTATTCTTTCTTTGGGCCGATAACAACGATATTGATTTTACAAAATTCTCAAGGTATCTCTATAAACTAAAGGATATCCTCAAAACATGTAGCAACAATCTTACCAATATCTCACTGTTAATAGCCTGTATATATTGGAGAAAATGTTCCCATATTCTATATATGTATATGTATTGTCATTGGTCTTAATTTACAATGAGGGGCGGTTGGGTAGCCTGGTGGTTAACGCGTTCGCTCGTCACGCCGAAGACCCAGGTTCGAATCCCCGCATGGGTTTATTAACGTGAAGCCCGCCGTGATGTGCTGGAATATTGCTAAAGCGGCGTAAAACCAAACTCAGTCAGTCAGTACTTTTACAATGATGGCAATAGCTATAGATTGTTTGTTCTTTAACGCCGTTCTCAGCAATATTCCAGATGTAATATAAAGCGCCGCCTGGAGGACTGGATCAGGACCAATCAATTCAGTGATTTATGCTTAGTCTACAAACGTTACATTATCGAAGCATTTTAAGTGCCATGTGTTATTTCAGACCTATAACTTGCAGTGTGTGTGGTGAGAGAGAGGGGGGTGGGGTGGGGAGAGAGAGTGTATGTGTGTGTGTGTGTTCATTCGCAGCATAGAATGAACTGGTAAATCTAGTTTCGTTTCCAAAAGTGAAATTTGCAAAAATATGATTGTGATATTGGTTTTCCATTCTTTTGTATCGTTCGGCCTTTCCTGAGGGATCTGCATTTGAGATTAATTTATAACTGATCACAGATACACATTCTGAAATACCGTAGGCTTTGTACGTCGATGACGTTATTTCTTGGTTTCAGGAGGTGTCTGTTGTCATCCCTAACATTTGCTGTATGAGTTATCTGCCCTTGTCGTGGGAAAATGCAGTAACCAAAACACTTTCGGCCGTAGCGAGGAGCTGAAGTGGATGGAAATCAATGTATCTTAGCGGGAATAAGTGAGTGAGTGCGTGCGTGCGTGAGTGAGTGAGTGAGTGAGTGAGGTTTAGTGCTGCTTCAGTCACGTCAACGATCCCTAAGAGCTTAAAACTCCAAAATGATGACAATTGACTATTTTAGTAAACTCAATGGAATGTCCGAATTATTATCATCAGAGGAATCTCGGATTCGAACCCACGATCTTAAGATCCTGGTTAACTTAAAAATTCTAACTGTGACAACAATTTGAGGGATCCTGACCCACTGGGCCATCCAGTTTGCCCTCCCAGTTAGATGTGTATAGATTGACTGTCTGTCTTATCAAATAACACCCGTTAAAGGTCCGGGTAAGAATGAACCTTCAGTTACCCATCCTTGTCGTAAGAGGCGACTAACGGGATCGGGTGGTCAGGCTTGCTGGCTTGGTTGACATATGTCATCGGTTCCCAATTGCGCAGATCGATGCTCATGCTGTTGATCACTGAATTGTCTGGTCCAGACTCGATTATTTACAGACCGCCGCCTTATAGCTGGAATATTGCTGAGTTGGGCGTAAAACTAAACTCACTCACTCACTCTTATCAAATAATGGCATATGTAGTTTGAACAAGGTTGTATGACTATGTACAGAGCAAGTTCACATAAAACGAATCGCGATCCAATCCAGTATTTCCCTTGCATTGTGATGCATGTAAGATATGGTATAGTGATCAATTTCGTAATAATTGAGATATGTCCTACAAGTTGATAGACCGGCGGACAGGCTGTTCAGTAAAACGGTCATGGGTGCAAACACAGACAGTGTTTGGTTGCATGAATCACGTATGCCAGGAAGCAATATATTCAGTTTCTCTTAGCCACAGGACTTTATATAAATAAAGATATAAATTATATACAGCAATATAGTTTTTAGATGAATATAGTTCGATAAAGGATGTTACAGTGTGGGACTTCATAAACTGTTTAAATACATATTTCTTAGGGACGAGTAAAGCTCATATACAAGCAATATATGATATTCATCTTCAATAAAAGATGATAACAATTAATACTAAATAGATGAACAAATCCAACCATCTCGAATGTAAGAATCGATGGGGCGGCGGGGTAGCCTAGATTTTAAAGTGTCCGCTCGTCACGCCGAAGACACGGGTTCGATTCCCGACATGGGTACAATATGTGAAGCCCATTTCTGTTGACCCCTCCGTGATATTGCTGGAATATTGCTAAAAGCGGCGTAAAACCCAACTCACTCACTCACTCACTCACTGTAAGAATCGCCGCCCCGGGTATTCCTAAAGGGGGAAACATCAACAACCTTACACCGGTAAGTTCTTATTGGCTTGTTGATCATTGATCGGAAGACGGTACAACGTCGCCATCGTATCACACACCGGTAATGATTGGCCGGCCGCGGTGGCTTCCGGTACTATCAGACAGGGAAGACCGGCTGTGGCAAGCAAGATTTTTATCCAGACAAAGACTTTTTATCCGATGTTTAACAGGTACTGATACAATGTCTCTTTAAATAAGGTCGTTCTCCGATATTTGTAGAGAATCAAAGCGGGGTAAAATGCTCCTTGGGAGCCAGACATGCTGATTAGAAGGAATGTTTAGGGGGATGGGGGTGGACTTGGTAAACCGAACATTAACAGTGAGTGAGTGAGTGAGTGAGGAGTGAGTGAGTGAGTGAGTGAGTGAGTGAGTGAGTGAGTGAGTGAGTGAGTGAGTGAGTGAGTGAGTGAGTGAGTGAGTGAGTGAGTGAGTGAGTGAGTGAGTGAGTGAGTGAGTGAGTGAGTGAGTGAGTGAGTGAGTGAGTGAGTGAGTGAGTGGTGAGTGAGTGAGTGAGTGAGTGAGTGAGTGAGTGAGTGAGTGAGTGAGTGAGTGAGTGAGTGAGTGGAGTGAGTGAGTGAGTGAGTGAGTGAGTGCAGTTTAACGCTACTTAAATTATAGCAACATCAGTAAAAGAAAGTACGGCTCACCGTTTGCACTCCTGTGGGGAAGGAAGTGAGTGATTGTAATTTTATGCCGCTCTTGGCAATATTGCAGCAATAACCACGGCATGGGACACCAGAAGTGGCTTTAACACGTGCGGAATCGAACTCAGGCTTTCCGGCGTGACGAGCGAACGCTTTAACCACTAGGCTACCCCGCCGCCCGGGGTGAACGGAACCCGGACGATAGACTTGATCAGCCGACATTTCATCCACCAGACGACCCCCATCGTGCCCTATAGTAAAGGTAACTGGGGTTTGTTGTATTGCACCATTCGAACCTGAAACATACAAAACAACTGCTCGTGTATGATGGTACAGTGTCTGACCGAGAGCTCGTTATGTTATCTTATCCCGACGGTGTGGATAGTTGTTCGTGTTATCAACCACTGGTTTGCAGGAGTTACAGGGTATAGATGGAACATCCATGAATAGGACCTGTCAGAAACTGCACTTACCAAGATATAAGCCCCTCCCACTCTTATCCTCTCTTAATTACCCACTATTGGGACGGGCATAACACTCTGAGCGAGTGAGTTTAGGTTTACGCCGCTTTTAGCAATTTCCTAGCAATATCTGAAGGGGGACACCAGAAATTGGCTTCACACAATGCACCCATGTGGGAATCGGACCCTGGTCTTCGGCATGATGAGCGAACGCTTTAACCACTAGGCTACCCCACCGCCCCTGCCAAAACTCTGCAAATGAAACTCATTAAAGTAAATGAAACAAGAGCTTAACTATATTGGAGCTATAAAACCAAAATATAGTTTCTGTTATCCGTTTGTATGATGTACCCATTGACAAAGGCGACTGTCATATGGAACTAATAATTAAATGTTTACCGAACTTGATGGCGTTTCAAAACGGTTTGTTTAAGAACATACGTCAAACCCTTCTCTTTACATATATATCGTATGGTGAGTGAGTATGAATGGGAAGAGGAGAAATGAAGGGTCGATATAGGAAACGAAAAGAAAGCAGACTTTTACGGATCAAACAGGTTTCCAAAGCAAGATTTGGATCTGAACATTTGGATGTGTTCATATAATTAAAATCACTTTGAACGTCTACGACATCCGTCTTTAGCCTAATCGAACACTGTTTGTGCAAATAGAATAGGACCATTGCCATTATTGTAGGTGTTTGAGATCAATTTTACCTAACACTGCTCAGCGCAAGTTGAATTTGTGCATTTCAAGCATTCACAGACAAGGAGAGCCGTTATAAATGACCAATGTTGAATATTCCAGCCTTGTCGTCTTTGGAAGCCCAAGGAGGACGTAACATTTTTCAAAGCGCGACAAATGGTTAAAATGTCGAGCTATCGCATTGTCGCACTGGTTAATTTTGCAACCTTTTGCTTGTTTTGTAAGGGCGACAACGCGAAAAATGTGACAATGTGACAACGCGACAATGTGACAAGGCAACAATGTGACAACGCGACAATGTGGCAAGGCAACAATGTGACAACGCGACAATGTGACAACGCAACAATGTGACAACGCGACAAATGTGACAACGCAACAATGTGACAATGTGACAACGCAACAATGTGACAATGTGACAACGCAACAATGTGACAACGCGACAATATGACAATGTGACAACGCAACAACGTGACAACGCAACAACGTGACAATGTGACAACGCGACAATGTGACAACGCAACAATGTGACAACGCAACAATGTGACAACGCGACAACGTGACAACGCGACAATGTCTCTTCTAGGATCCCATAGACAAGTACTCTACTCCTGCATGCCATTTGCGTTAGTACAGTCATGAAGGTCTAGTGAGTCTGTCCACCTTTTACCAACAACACACCAACAATATGACTCCAGAAATTGGCTTCAAATTGGTTACCCATGTTTGGAATCGAACCAGGGCCTTCGGCGTGATAAGCGAATGCTCCAACCACAAAGGCTACCCCGCTGCCTAATTCAATTGAAACATAAACACAATATCAATTGTGAATATACTAAAATATCAACATTCCTACTTTATTATTTTAAATATTTCTATCACATTATCGTACCTTAAACTCTGGGTACATATATTCAAGTTATATAAGCAACAATTCAATGTCTTGATTCAACCTGAATAAATAACCAATCAGCGAATTATCTTTTTTTCGCGTTCACGATTGGGGTTGCATGTTTGCGTGAATATCCAATTTACTTTGTAATCAACGAATTACGGTCTGAGTACACGTTAAATTCCTGAAATATGCCCCGAATCTTCCGGAGTGAATATTTCATGTTTAGCAGTAATTGGTTCGGATGTTAGAGACAAAGATAAATCACAGACATCGCCGTTGTCGATCATTTCAGCTGTTCCGTTCTCCTCCCGAGACGGTTGAAAACACGACGTTTGCCGTCCGCTTAATTATACAGGGGAGACAAACTAGGGTTGGAATTTACTGTTGAACAATTAACGTATTAAAGCTCTTTAATGTTAGATTTTATTAATAATAAATTGCCGATTGTTGTCTGCAGACTGAGTATTAGTTTAATTTGGTAGTTTGGGTCAGTATGAAGCAAATGTCTTGAGCGTTGTATTAATGACGACAAAGTTGAATGAAATAGTACGTAGAGACAGGCTAATATAATTCACAATGAACTTCACCCATCCCCAGCGTTGTGATGCCATTAACGAGGAGAAAATGGACACAGTTTTAAAAATGTTTTACGACATTATATGTTATTGGAAATTGGAAATATTACACACTAGTGGTGGTCCGATTAATCGAAATAATCGAAGATTGGTCGCAGTGACCAAACGACCAAGCAATCGATCATGTTTTCTCATAATCGAAAACAAACAATTCTGGAACATTTGTTTTCATTAACAATATTTTTCACTAGGTTGGTTTTGTCTGTTTACATTTCATAAGCACTAAATGCTTGTTCCAAGTCATGATTGAATTTATCTTAAAGGCTCCAAAGAAATTTATGTTCCTAGCATACTAGTCATCCTTTCAAGATGTGAACTTTTGCAAAAACCCCAAAATAACTACGTTTTTCCTTATTTTTTGTGCTTTTAACAAATTTCATAAATGACGCTAACCAATTATTTTTGATGATTGATCGGTGGTAATGAACCAATCATCAATTATGAGATTTTAACCAATTCCCAACACTATTACACACAAGTGACCACGTTCCGTCTTAAACTTGCCATGGGTCACATTGATTACGAGCATCGGACATAATCCAAGGCCAGTATAACAAAGCTTACAGAGCCACGGTGCAATGTGTTTATCAAACTTATCATATTATCGTGTCAACATAGAGGAGCGTGGTCATTAGACTGTTATATTTCCAACTTTCAATGACTTATAATGTGATATACAATAAACAAGAAGTTGTCATCCACATACTCGACTTATTATATTCACCAACTTCTAAATGCCTCTCAAGAATCTCGACATATAATGTGATATATAATAAACAAGAAGTCGCCAGCCACATACTCGACTTGTTATATTCACCAACTTCTAAATGCCTCTCAAGAATCTCGACATATAATGTGATATATAATAAACAAGAAGTCGCCAGCCACATACTCGACTTGTTATATTCACCAACTTCTAAATGCCCTCTCAAGAATCTCGACATATAATGTGATATACAATAAACAAGAAGTTGCCAGCCACATACTCGACTTGTTATATTCACCAACTTCTAAATGCCTCTCAAGAATCTCGACAAATAATGAAACATAATTTTGTTTTAAAACTTGGTCCATTTTCGCCATGTTAATAATGTTAACTTCGTTATTCTTCCTGTGCGAAGTTATTTTCTTAGTGGCTTCAGATGCTGATACCTATATAAGCTATCCGGCATCGTGAAAACGGGGATGATGTTTGTACATCTTTATTTTTCGAGACGAAGTTTCTCCCTCCTTTGCCGGAATGTCACAATGAATGAATAGAATTTTACTGAAATTAACATTGAAATTGAGATTGACATTTATAAGATCAGAACTTAAGTTCTTACTCAAATTTCAAACTGAGTTTGACAATTTGAAACAGCTGAATTTTGAACTCAGCTGCATTTTTTAAATAAAAAAGCCCAAAATACTTAAGTATTCTATTCACCAAACTCAAGTTGTCTACTATGTTTGAGTTTAATATCGATTTCAGTTCATTCTGGGAAATGCATTTTCTCAAATTTGAGTAAAATTTGTACTTAAGTCAAAAAACTCAGACTTAAGTTTGTTTCGAAATCGGGGCCAGAACTCCCAATGGGTTGCGCAACAAAATATGGAATTTTAAATCCTGACAATATATACTTACGTATGTTCGGGTTTTATTCTTCCTTATGATAATTTAAAAGAATATCACTCTTTTCATGTATAGAAAACAGAGTTGGGTCCCGATCCACTAAACGCTCGTCGTACGACGACATTTGTAAGCCTATAATAGATTATGGAGTAACGACAGGTCGTAACGTTACGAATTCTTTGTGGGTCGGTACCTGAAATGTGAATTTGAGTGAATGAGTGAGTGCATTAGTGCATGAGTGAGTGAGTAGTTTTACGTCGCTCTTAACAATTGTTTAGCAACATCACGGCAGTGGGATGAGAAACAGGCCTCACACAATGTGACCCTAGGCCCGATGTAACAAGAATACCCTTCAAAGGGTACACCCTTCATTCAACTTACTCACACACATGCCGTTGCATTAACCTCCCTATTCCGTTAACCTATCAGTTGTCGTGACAGCGTCGTGATGATAAGTGAGAACCGACGTTAACGACGGCAATTAGTCTTCTACCTGATGCGACCTGACTCTGGGCACGACGACCACGACACATTTAATCTGTTTTCCTATTACAACGTGCACGCTTACGTGCGACAACGACATTGCGTGAGTGGGTTCCCGCCGTGACGTAACTGTGGAGTGATATCACCCACACACGCAACAACCAGGTGATCGCTAAACAAATTACTGTTGTTTAATAATTCAATTAAGTTAGAGTGCTTTACGGTAAGAGAGGTCGGATAGCTTTGTACCACATCGTGGTAATTAATTAACTACACAGGAAACACACACATAAAGCTTTTGAAATTAACATGAGAGACAAAACTGCGGACATGAAGCTTGTGTAATTAAATATTGTGCTAAAGATTGTCATCGAGCGATCATTCCATGCGCTGCATAATCCTCAAACGAGACTTACATTATCGTGTAAAGTGGGAGCTTTTCAATATATATATATATATATATCACATAAATAAATAAAACAGAATGCCTTTTTTCTCCAACATGTTTCGTTCTTTACTCTTCAGGAGATTGTAGCAGTTACAGTATATATATATATATACTCCTCTAATTTGTGCTTGAAGCTCATTTTCTGGTGTCCCCTGCCGTGATATTTCTGGAATATTGCTAAAAAGCGGCGTAAAACCAAACTCACTCACTCCCACTCACTCTAATTTGTGCTACTTTTGAGCTACTTTGGGCACGAGAGGTTTTAACATGAATGAATGCAGAAATCGATGTTGTTTAATTAAACATTGTGTTAAAGGTTGTCACCGAGCGATCATTCCATGCGCTGCTTAAACCCTATTTGTATTTGTTGTGGGAGATTTCAATAGAAATGTCCCTCGATATACTCTTCTAATTTGCGCTATCCGATTTGAACTACCTTTGACGAACGACCTTTATGCCAAAAATGGGGAATTCCATGTTCTTTAATATAACATTTGTGTTAAAGGATGTCATTAAGCTATCATTCCATGCGCTGCTTAATCACCAAACGAGGCTTATATTACCTCGGGTACTTGCTGCTCGGGTATTTGCTTATGTTACCTCGATATTCTCTTCCAGTTTGTCCTGTCCGATTTTGAGCTTGTTTTGGCTCAATAGTTTTTAATAAACACATCAAGTTTTAACTGGCACTTATAACACAAGTGACCTGGGAAGGAAAGTATTTCCACTGTAAAAATATTTATGTCACGTGTTACTTTTGGTCTTCCAGTCTTAGGGCATTGCTCGATGGCTTCCTTTATTGCTAATTGTCCATCTGTGTACTACTTGTGAGTGTTTTTCCATGCTTAAATCGTAACAGGTAGCAACAACCCTGGTGTACAGGGAGGACGTGTTACATGGTCACGTGTTACATTTGGTTTTCCAGTCTGTCGATAACGCTCGATGTAGTCCCTTTAATTGCTGGTTTTCACGATATTGGGACATTTTTTGGGTGAGGGGAGTTATTATTACATCCTTAGGGTATCACTTGAATAGGACACATTCCTTTAATAGCTGATCCTCTGAGTCATGATAAAATGAATATTCCCTAGTGACGTGGCACTCCTTATTAGCAAGGGTATTTCTGTATTAATTGGTTAATGAAATACTTCACCGTTATCTCGAGCCCTGTGTGTCTCTGGAAGATCTGACAACACATGAAAGTCCAGTTCATCAGCCAATGACAAACTGAAGAGACGATGCAACATCTTCAGGATCAGCCTCATTAACGTCACTGACGTCACATCACATCAAAGTCACGTGACAGTCACATGACAAATTAGATAAAGATTAACCCAGTGAAAATTAGGGGAGGAGTCATATAAGACAGGGGTTGAGATAATGTTTGTGTTGTTGTAAAGGAGGGGGCCGTCTGCGATGGAGGGGAAGACGTTGATGGATGGAGCAATTATTTTGGACATTTCACTGTTATCTGGTCAGTCTGCGGGCCATGTTGCGGCATATGTAGGCCCAGTAATTACTACAGTCAAGTTATTTTCAAACACGATACAAATGGGACTGTCCGACCGAGCCCTGCCTCCTCTGTTGTAGTAGTGGTGGGGTGGCTTAGTGGTTAAAGTGTTCACTCGTTACGCCGAAGACCCGGGTTCGAATCTCCACATGGGTACAGTGTGAAGCCCATTTCTGGTGTCCACCGCCGTGATATTGCTGGAATATTGCTAAAAGCGGCGTAAAACTAAACTCACTCCTCTGGTGTAGTCACTGCTGGCAGATACTGGGTAGGGATGACGAAAATTGTGTGGGCAATACACTGACTTTCAGTAATGCTTGGAACATAGCATAATCTTTACCTCCGCAGTCGTGTCCCATGTCGTTCACCCATGCCCGTTTTTACTTCGGGCTTTCTTCCCCATGGAACAGACACGTCGTGAACTTATTGGATTACTGGTCAAGACAGCGCTGAACCAGCCCACTCACTCACTGACATTTTATAGTTCTTTGTTCACCGGCAAAGCAATTATTAATTTCAAGCGTTCGTGATATAGCTGGAATATTGCTGACTGTGGCTTTCGGCGAAAACTCACTCGCACCTTCCCTCCCTCCCTCGCTCGCTCACTCACTCACTCACTGATTCATTCGCTGACTGACTGACTGACTCACCCACTCGCTCGCTCACTCGTTTATTCGATCAATTCACTTGCTCCTTAACTCACTTACTCACTATCTCCACTCACTCACTCACTCACTCACTCAATCAGGATCAACATATGTATAGGCGCTGTAAAGTAACAACAAAATATGTAGTAAAAATAATAGTATCACCATAGATCCGTCAAAAGTCTCTCTGCATTTCAAACACAAACTGTCCTGTTGAAAAATAGTCTTATGAAGCAGCTTGACTGCAGCAATATATTATTACTTTTGCTCTAAAGAAATAAATTGAATTATGCTTCGACGTCAAAAACGTCATTTGAAGATTTCTTTCAACGTATCCAATCGTCTGCCTGTCGGGGAACAAGATGGCGGCCCCTCGCAGGAGAAATCGACGAGCCTACCAGGCGCCATTCATTACCTCAGTAGATTGATGACGGAATGTTCTTCATGAAGTTTCCCATCTATAATTTAGATTGAGAATAATTTCAATTATCCCACAACACTCATCATTGACAAAAAGGCGGACTGTTTCCCTTCCAAATTACGTTAATGTCCCGGATGTAGCCAACTCGCCGCAAGCCACGCTCGGAATGAGATCTCCTTCTGTACGAGCCACGAGGACCAAATAACACTCTCACTGCAAATTAAATATCCTGTTTGAAAATAAACCTCGTGAATATTTTTATACGTCGCCTGAAGCAGACAGCGGCTTACCTATCAAGCTAAACAAGAGACCCCGTAATCACATCGAGGGCAGTTGACAGGAAGGCTCAAGACAGTAAGACGATCCATATTATCTTATTGCTTCTCACATCTACGCTAATCTTGAGAAAGAATAAAGGGTACAAATTAACAAACAAAACGACTTTGTCTTTAGAATGCAATTTCTTTTATACATAGATCGATATGTGCTAAAGTGATTCACAGCTTATATCTTGACCTGGATTTTAAAACTGGTTGTAAATTTTAAACGCTTTCCTCAGGCTGCACGTGCTGTCACCGAAATTGTGATGTGGGTAGTGCAACGGTCATTGTGTCGGAGTTGAGAGATTCATGGACCTAAGAAAAACACGGAAAACGCAAAACCTTCGGTTGAAGTCTCAGCATTCTTCTGAAAATATTTTCTGTTAATTGTTTCACGCCGCAGTCCCAGATATTCCAGTTATATGACGTCACTCCGTAAATAATCGAGTGATTGACATCATGAGCATCGACCATCGCAGTTGGGGTACGATGACATGTACCAACCAGGCCACCCAGTCTGACCACCCGATCCCGTTAGTCGCCTTCGTACGACAAGCATGGGTTGCTGAAGACCAATTCTAACCCGGATCTTCGCTGGTTCTGCGAATGTATACCCTAGCGATCAATTACAGCGAGCGAGTGACATATACTAGCCACATAAAGAAAATGTGCACACAGAAAATTCCTTCAGAATTGGAATACAACACAGAAAAGACGAAATGATGTAGACACTTTATAAGCTGAAGTATCGGGCCTTAACAACATGTCAAAAGAACATGACCGATATCCGTAACGATGACGTCAGAAGTTCAAAATTGAGTCGGGGGTCACACGTCGAAGTCACAAAGTCAATAACGGGTATGACCATCATGCGCGTGAAGCACAGCAGTGCATCGACGACGCATAGAGGCTACCAAATTTTCCAAATGAAGGCCTGGGGAATGGTTTGGGACGTGGTCACTGCCGTCTGGAACCTGTGTCTGATATGAGTCACCCGAATCCATTTGTCCTGTCTTGGCGTCGTTACGTCGAACGTGGGTGGTCGGCGACGTCATTACTGTTTCCCTAACGCAAGACCAATGCAGATATCGTGTTACGATGGCATTGGAAATGTGCTGCCACCTGTTGTTGGCTCATGCCTGCTCGAACCATTCCAATCGCTTCATGACGTTGAGCACATGTTAATCTTGGCATGATGTGCATGTGACTTTTCATGTGAATTTGTGAACGTTTGAATGACCAAAGATCAAGCTTTCGACAGTGACATCATTTCTGAGTTTCACATGTTGTGTGCAGCTGCACAGGCTGCACGTGCAGTAACACATTGCAAGTCCATAGGCCACCATCAATGACGTCACGTCGCCTGGCACCTGCATGAGCGTTTGATTGTCTCCAATACTTGCTATGTTCACACCTTTATTTATGCATAAAGACGCTGTCTGCCTATCTTTATATTTTCTGTGTGCACAGTTTCTTTATGTGGCCAGTTTTAGAAACGGGAGATTGATTTATTATTTTCAAGACAGGAATGATTTTTTTTAACATGATTCTTTTCAGTTTTCTATAGTTAACCTGTTATGTCATACCATATCATACATTAACATATCATATCATATATAGCTGGATTAATTATAAAGCGGCGTAAAACCATACTCACTCACTCTGAAGAAGGAAAAATCTTTTCCGTCAGCGGGTAAGGAATAGCTTCGGTTTTCTGGGGATATCAGATCATGCTACTGGTGGACTACATGTCGGAATCTCAGACGTTTTATGGCTTATATTATGCCAAACATTGTCAACTGTCTAAGACGATGTCAAGTTGAAAACCGACCAAACTTGTGCTGTTCCACCACACAAGTCTGTTGTCTCCATGGCAACAGTTCATGACTCTGGCATTGAACTCTTTCAACATTCTTCCCATTTATTAGATTTGACACCTTCAGATTTCTCAGACCTCTTCAAAACCTGAAACAATAACTTTATGTGTGGTAAAAGCGCGCAAAATGAGATGACGTCATATCTCGCAAACTTTACACATCCAGGTTCCGGGCACTCCAGCTTCGTTGGCCAAAGCAGTGGGGTCTCGGACGGGATTATGTTGAAATAACACGTATTGTTTTAGTGTAAACGGGGAGGTGGGGTAGCCTAGTGGTTATATAGCGTTCGCCCGTCACGCCGAAGGTCCGGGTTCGACTCCCCACATAGGTACAATGTATGAATCCTATTCGTCGCCTTGATATTGCTTAAATATTTCCAAAAGCAATAAAATTGCTCAAAGCAACAATTTTCAGAGTAAACACCCGTGAAAATCCGGGTTAGAATTGATCTTCAGTAACCCATGCTTGTCGTAAGAGGCGACTAATGGGATCGGGTGGTCAGGCTCGCTGACTTGGTTGACACGTGTCATCGTATCCCTATTGCGTAGATCGATGCTCCATGATGTTGATCACAGGATTGTCTAGTTCAAATTCGATTATTTACAGACTGCCGCCATATAGCTGGAATATTACAGAGTGCGGCGGTGCCTGACCATCCGATCCCGTTAGTCGCCTCTTACGACAAGCATAGTCGCCTTTGTGGCAAGCATGGGTTGCTGAAGACCTTTTCTACCCCGGATCTTCACGGGTCCTTCTCATTCTGAAATTAAAAGTGAGTTTATCGCAGGATAATTATTCCCCGTCTATTATCGCCTGTTCTCACAGCTGCAGCTGCAGGGTCCACACAGGTGTGTCCTTCCCTAAGTTAGTTGGTTGTTAAACGGCGCACTCAGCAATATTCCAGCTATATGGCGGCGGTCTGTAAATAATCGAGTAAGGAACAGACAATCCAGTGATCAACATCATGAGCATCGATCAACTGACTTGTGCCAACTAAGTCAGCGAGCCTGACCACCCGATCCCGTTAGTCACCTTTTACAACAAGCATGGGTTGCTGAAGACCAGTTCTAACCTTCTCTAAGTAATGTGAATCCAAAGTAATGCGAAAAGCGAAAACAAAAATACATTTGAACGAGTACATTACTAATATCACCGAGTGAATGACAAAGACAATTAGTTCAGAACAAAAAATCGAAGTTGTACGCATATTTAATAATCAAAAGCACAAAATACATGTATATAATACACACAAAGTATTGCGGTGATTAAGACTGAAAGTTAAAATATTTCAACCAAGGATGAAAAGGGGATCGAACCTTTGTGGGTCGGGCGCGCGCCGCTAATATTCAGCTGGCAGCGATCTAGTAATCGAATTTGTAGACTGTCCTGTGATCGGCATCGCCGAGCATCGATCGTGTTGCCGTGTCAACAAAGTCGGCATTGTTCACCGTCCCCGACTCTTGACGGCATAGTTACCAGTCAATTCCCCAACCGCGGCCCCAACTTTGAATATTTAAACATTATCAGGCGGCGAATGAAGACTAAGCATTATACGCACAACAATGGTCGGGCGAGCCTTCGGCGTGACGGCGGCTTATACCCGTTTACACTGGAAACAGCCCGTGTTGTTTCAACATGGTGCAACGGCTGGAAGTCTGGTGTGAAAGTTCGGGCGTATGACGTCATCTCCTTGCGCGCTTTACCGCACGATTATTATTTCGAAGAAATCTGAGGAATATCAATCGGAAGAGTGTTGAGAAAGTTCAATGCCGAAGTCGAACTGTTGCCATGGTGCAGACGGTGGAGTTTAACGCGAAATTTGGTCGGTTTTCAGCACCGGCGTCAGGCCGATGTTTGACGTAATGCAAGCCGTAAGGCGATAAGTTCCGGCGTATGTTCCCGGTAACGCTGATCTGACTATCCCCGAAGGCTTTCAGTATTCTTTCACCGCTGACGGAAAGATTGCGATGATTATTGGACTTTTACGCCGCTTTATGGTAATCCGGCCTTATGATGGTATGTTAACGATATGTTATGGGCATAACGGAGTTAACTATGAAAACTGAAGTCATCAAAAAATCATTCTGTCTTGAAGTAATCAATCTCCCGTTTCGCTGGCCATAAAGAGGCTGTGCACGGAAAACCTTCATGGATCGGCGAACGGCTGTCTTTGCATGAAGCAAGGTATTGAACATAACGGTATTGGAGACAATCGAAGCAGCGTGGTGAACGACATCGACGTCGTGATGACTATGGAGCGCAATGTTCTGCGCGTGCGACACTGATAGCGGCTTGCACTGGCGTATTGACTTCGAAGTGTCGAAAGCGATCTTTGGTCATTCAGGCGTTCTGAAACCGCGTAGTCGCATGCGCATCATGCCGGGTAACGTAACGTCGTAACGTTCGGCGACGTAATGATGACGACTCAATGCCGTCTGTACGATGATGCCGTTAGAGGCTGACGACGTCGCCGACGTTCACGACGCCGGACGGATAGTTCGGGTATTCATATCGAACACGGGTTCCGAACGGCGACGATATTCCCCGAGCCTCTTTGGAAGAATTTGGTAACCTATGCGTCGTCGATACGCTGCCTGCTTCACGCGCATACCGATGACATTTGAATGCGATCGTCCGCAGTCGTGTTCTTTGACTGTTGTTGAACCCGACCTTCGGCTTTATAAAGTGATACCCTCGACTTCGTGCTTTTCTGTCGTTGGCTATTCAATTCTGGAATTTTCTGTCGTGCGTATAACATATTATTTGTTATGTCTTTCGCTGTATCCGATCGCTTGAAATGCATTCGCAGACCGTGAAAGATCGAGGTTAAATGATATTCAGCAACCCGGCAATCAAACCGCATTAATCGACGGTCGAACTGGTAACTGTTGTTGCTAACGTCGATATACGCGTCAATCGCTCGTTATTTACGGGTGACGTCTGCGTGAAATGACGAAAATATTTTTCGAGAATGGCGACCAGCCGAAGGTTGCGTTTTCCAGTGGTCCATGCTCGGTACGGCTGAACCGCCAACATTTCGGTAACGTACGTTTAAAAACCCGTAAAATCCCGAATCAGGTATATCGCTGGCATATCGTCTGTATTATGAAATTTGCATTCTGGAACAACGACTGTTGGCCCTATTGCCCTAACGCCGAAGACCAGCGTAGTGTGAAGGCTTTTGAATAATAACATTTCGGCTGCCCTCGATGTTACGAATGCTCTTTGTTGCTGATAGCGTGCTCGAGCGACATGAAATATTCGCGGTTTATTTCGAGCAGGGCATTGGTGCGGTGATGACTGGTCGTCGTGGCTTTCATTTTGAAGGAGATCTCATTCCGGTAGTGAGCTGGTGGCTCGATCTAGAGCCAGCAGATGGGGAAACTTCGTGACATTCGTCAATCTACTGGTAACGAATGGCGCCTGTTAGCGTCATTTCTTGCGAACCATCTTGATGAATACGTTGAAAAGGAATTAACTCCGCGTCGTATATTCAATTTGACTCTTTAGGTAATGACAACTATATTGCTGCGGTCAGCAACTTCATAGACATTTTCAACGGAACGGTTGTGTTTGAAGACTTTGTTTGGTCTATATTGATACTGTATTTTACTACATGTTTGTTACGGCATATATGTTGATCTGGAACAGTGATGGTGGTGGTGGTGGAATGGTGTCCAAAGTGATTCAGAACGAAGTAATTGATCGAATAAACAGTGACGACGGATGGTGGTATCGATCGATCGATCGGCAGTGGTCGGTGGTGGTGAATTGAGCGAGCGGCGAAGGAAGATACTGATGACCGGCTCGGTCAGCAATATTCCAGCTATATCACGGGCACTGAAATAATTGCTGCCCGACGAACGGAACTATGAAATGTGATGATATTCGGCGCTGATAACGACTTCGGCGCAAATCAATAAGTTCACGGCATTATTAATGAAGTAAAACGGGCGTGGTGAACGACATGGTTTACGACTGGTAGATATGTTTGGCGGTACTGAGAATCTTATTATACGCAGTTTTCATCGTCCCCTACGTATCTGCCGGCGTGTTACACCGAGAGGTGGTAGTTTTTACGCCGCTTTAACGGCTATTCCAACAATATCACGTGTTTACCAATGGCTTCGCACACTGTACTTCGGCGTAACAGTGAACATACAACAACACCCGCCATACTACTGGCTGGGAGAGCGAATATTCCCCGACGTATCGTGTTTGAAAATAACGACTGTACTGGGCCTATGCTGCAACGTGACGAACAACAGTCGAGGCGTCAAAGCTCCGTCAATATTTCCCCTCAAACGGCCCTCGCTTTAACAACGCAGGCGGTATCGTACGATAACGACTCCTCTAATTTTCATAGATTGTCTATTTGTCGTATTGTTGTCTTAACTTTAACGATAGTCATTGACGTTAATGAACTTTGATCGAAGGTGCATCGTCTCTTCGATAGAACTGAACTTTCATGTTGTTGATATCTTCCGAAGCGCGAACGATGATTTCGTTAACCAATTAATACAGAAACACCCGCTGTAACAAGGGTAGAATATTCATTTTATCATGACTCCGAAGTCGGCAACCAAGGAATGTGTCTATTCGAAATTACCCTAAGGATATTATCGACCGGCACAGTGCTTTACATCGGCGTTATCTGGAAAACAAATTGTTGCGTGAACATTTTTACCGGAGTTGCTTACTGTCCACATTTAAACGTGAACGTGTCCGCAGATGAACAATTAACAGGAAGCCGTACTGAACGGAGATGAAGTAACTGCGGCTCGTATTTTACGGTGGAATTTCGCTTCCCGAGTCGCTTGTTATGGTGCCGGTTAAAGCGATATTGTTTATTAAAACTTTATTGAGGCCAAACGAGCTCAAAATCGGACGGAGGACAGGCTGGAAGTATCGGTGATACCCGAGCGGCAATGCCGGTGTATAAAGCTTCGTTTGTTAAGCGGCGCGTGAATGATCGCTAACTTTGTGTTATGACCAAGAACGTAAAGATTCCCCGATTTTGACATGCTCGTTCGTCAGGTAGTCCAAATCGACAACTGAAGATAGAAGGTATCGGGCATTTCACTATTGAATCTTCCACGTAAATAGTGAAAGCTTGGCATCGGAATATTTTCGATGACCTTTAACGCAATTTGATAACGGCATCATTTTCTTGTTCATTAATGTTAAAACCTCTCGTTGCCAAAGCTGCTCGAAGTAACGCAAGTGGGGTGGTGGTGGTTGGTTTTACCAAAAGCAATATTCAGAAATATCGAAGAACGCGAAAATGACTTCGAAAGCACCAAATTGAAGGTGCTGTCGCGTATGCCAGCTCCGCGATATTGAGTCTCGTTGAAGTTATACCGCTCGATGTCTTTTCAGCGCAATGTTTAATTGCACCCGAAGCTTCGTCACCGGTTTATATACTTCATCGATTGATTTCAAAACTTTAATCAATGAGACCAATTAATTACTGCGATGATACAACTTATCCGTTCTCTTACCGTGTTACTAACTGGTGATTGATAAACAACGATGATTTGTTTGGCGATCACCTGATTTATTGGTGTTATCGCTTCACGGATACGTCGCGGCGGAACTGCTCACTGATAGGTGATGACGTGCGGCAATGGGAAGACAGTTGAAATGTCGATAAATTGATCGTCGTGTGAAGTCGGTCTCTCATCGGAAACCGAACTGGTGCCGTCGTTAACGTTCTCCTTATCGCGACGTCACGACTGACTTTGATGGTTAATCGCGGCGACGTGATGATGATGTAGCAGATGAGAGGTGCTTGAGAGAGAACGTTGCGTCGGGCTAGCGATATTGTCCCCGCTGTAAACGGATGTTACTGAACAATTGTTGAGCGACGGTAAACCGCTCGTGCGCTGTGCGCTCGCTCGTCAAATTCATTTCGGTAGACCCGCGAGGAGACTAAAATGACTTTCACGACCTGTCGTTATCGCCAGGCTTGCAGGTATAATGAATCGTACGTGGATCGGGATGTCGTTTCTGCTGCGTAATTATTCTTTAGGTATCATGGAAGAATAAAGGCAGACGTGCGTGGTATATTGTCGGGATTTAAAATTCATGTTGCAACGCGGAACTCGAGACAACGGTTTTTGATTTTGCTCGGAACTGGTCGTTTCAGAGATGAATTTGAATCGATGTTAAACTCAGGCATGATGAACGGCGGTTGTTGGGCTTTTGGGCTGAAATGCGGCGGTTCGAAAATTCGGCGTTTCAGAGCCGATGAGCTCGATTTTGGTGATGGGGTTCTGATCTTATGGAAATGTCGATGCTCAATTTCAATGTTAATTTCGGTAAAGGTTATTCATTCGTTGGTATTCCGGTACGAAGAGACTCCGGAAATGAAGATATTACCGACATCGTCCCCGTTTCACGATAGCCGAATAGCCTTAGTATCGGCATCTGAAGCCGCTGGCTTCGCGCAGGAAAAGAATAACGAGGTTAGCGTGGTAACGTAATGGACCAGTTTAAAGGCAATTATGTTTCGTTGACTGTCGTGAACGTTATTGGTATAACGAGTCGTGTCAATGACTTTGACGACTTCTTCGTTTATTGACATGTCGTGTGTCGAGATTCTTGAACGTTTGGTTGGTGGTCGGTAATGACTGGCGACTGTAATCATTATGTGATAAATTCTTGAGCATTTAGAGGACCCGGTGATATATTTGGAGAACAATATTTTGGCGACACTTCTTGTTTACGTATATATCGTGTATGTCAGTTAACGGAGATGCGGACCGGTATTCGCAATGAAGTCGGGAGAACGTGGATGACGGCTTCTTCGTTTATTACGTAATCGTCATGGGGTCGTTGAGAGTTGAATATGACGGTCTGTGACCGCGGCTCGCCTGTGTTGACGTGTATGATGAGTTTGACTCACGTATATTTTTGGTATACTGACGCTTGGTCTGTCGATAATAAATCAACGTAAACGAAGTTTAAGACGGTAATTAATGATAGTGTTGAGAATTGATTGAAATCTCGCCAATTCGATGATTGGTTCGTTACCGCCGTTGTCATCAATATTGATTGGCGTCGTTATGAGGAATTTGTTGAAACACCAAAATGAGGAAAAACGTGGTTTTGAAAGTCGCATCGAGGATGACTGGTATAACTGGGAACATGAATTTCTTGAACCCCAGATATTCGATCGTGACTTGGAACGAAACGTTTAATGTGACGAACTATGCCTAGTGAAAATATTGGCCAATGAAACCGATGTTCAATTATTTTGTTTTCGACATGATCGACAACTGGTGCGGTCGCGTTTCAATGTTATTTCGATTCAGTTACTTTTAGTCGGTAATGATATTCGATTTCCAATGACACTGTCGTCGTGAAACATTTTGAAACTTTGTCGTCCATTTCTCTGGATTAATGTCTGGCAGCGGGGATATTGGTGCTGTACTATACGGCGATAGTCGTGTACTGACGCTCGAGACATTTCATGCTTGTTAGGCTTAGTAGGCAATGCTCGGTCTTGCCGGCGGCAATCGACGGTTATTATTATTAAAATCTAACGTAAGGCAATGCGTTGGTGATTCGGCAATTCAACCCTGGTCTTCTATTATATTAGGCGGACGACGTCTCGGGAAAGAACGGGGCGTAATGATCGTGACGGCGATATCTGTGTTCATCTTTGTCTTCTAACGTCGAACAATTACTGCCCAAGCGTGAATATTCGCTTCGAAGATTCGGGCATATTCGGGGAATTTTAACGGGCTTAAACAATTAGATTGTTACAAAACGGACTGTTCGCACTGGCGTAACTGTCGTGAACGCGAAGATGGTCGCGATTGATTATTTATTCGGGTTGAATCGAAGACGTTAATTGTTCGCTTATATAACTTTGAATATGTACCGAGTTTGACTAATGAATAAATATTTGAAATAATGAGAGGCAAATTCGAATGATACAGTATATTCACGGTGATATTGTCGTTATGTTCAATTAATTGAGCGGCGAGGGTAACCTTATTGATTTATTCGCTTTAACTCTTCGAGAACCTGATTCATTCCAAACATGGTGTCGAACTGAAGCCCGACTACCAGTCGCGGTGTGTTGGGCAAAGGTGGACGAACTCGCGGGCAAAATGCGGGTAACGATATGGGGATCTAGAAACATTGTCGTTATCGTTGTCGCGTTATCAACGTTGTCACGACTATTGCGTTGTCTGACCTCTCTGCGTTATCGCGACCGACGTTATCACGATGATAATATTGTGCGCGTTGTCACGTGCGTTGTCACATTATTCGACTATTTACGTTGTTGATACATTGTCTTTGTCCCCGATTGTTGCGTTACGTCACGATGATAGCGTTGTTCACATTGTTGCTGCCACATTATCGCGTTGTCATTGATTGCTGATGCATTTGATAAGCGTTGTCACGGTGATGCATTTCGCGTTGATAAGCGCTGCAGAACGACGAAGACTGCGAAACCGGTGCGTTAATGCGTTTGTTTCATTTGTCGCGCAGCGTCTCGCCCCGGGCTTCCAGGTATTCAACATTGGTCATTTACCAACGGCTCGCACGATGCGCAAATTCTTTGCTTGTTATGCTCGAAACACCTACGGCTCGGCGATGGTCTATTCTGACTTGCGCAGGCAGTGTTCGACCGGGTAAAGATGGATGGTGTTTTGAACGTCAAATGTTCGAATCCAAACGCTTGGAAAACTTTAACTTAACATGGTTTCTATGTCGACCCTTCATTCTCTCTTCCCCATTCATCTCCTTCGCCATACGATCGCAATAATGAGAAGGGTTTGACGTAATGTTCAAACGAACCGGATTTTGAACGCCGTAGTACTAAAACCGAAGCATTTTAATTATTGGTTCCGTATGACAAGCACTTTAGTCAATGAATTACTGAAGCAACGAAGCATGTTTTGGTTTTATAACCGATATGGACCAAGCTCTTGTTTAATGTGCAGAGTTTTATGCGGTAAACAAATCATGCCGAGACCGGTCGATTTACGTAACATTGATATTGAGCAATTTCTATTTACTGGTGCTGGAGAGCAAAACGACATTAATGTTTCACCGCTAAACAAAGTCAATGGTGGAAGGAGGATGGAAGAGCTTATCGATGCGGTTCTGACGATTATTCATCGGATGTTCCATCTATGCTGCAACTCTGCCAATTCGGTTGATATAACGAGCAACCGATAAACAACACGTAACGGCTCGGTCGGATACCATCATGCGGTATTGTTGTGTTTCGGTTCGATGATTACGTACAAACCCCCGGTTACCTTTACTTTATGGGGCGATGAAGTCGTCTGATGATGTGCGGGTCGCTCGCTCGCTCGCTCGCTTTCGCTCGCGCTTTCGCTCGCTCGCTCGCTCGCTCGCTCGCTCGCTCGCTCGCTCGCTCGCTCGCTTTCGCTCGCTCGCTTTCGCTTTCGCGCTCGCTCGCTCGCTTTCGCGCTCGCTCGCTCGCTCGCTTTCACTCGCTCGCTCGCATATTGGCATGTCGAAGATCGAGCGCAATGATATTTCGGCGTGACGAACGGACGCTTTAACAGGCTTTACCTGCCATCATCATTCTTTACATTCGAATGTTGAATTGTTCGTCTGTGTCGGTTGTTATCATCTTTTATTGAATGAAGATCGCTGCTATTGCTTGTATATGACGCGTCTAAGAAAATATGTTTAAACGTCCCGCATGACTTATCGGGCTTATCGTCTGAAACTATAATGCTTATAAATGGTTACATGTCTTTATCTATATGAAGTCTATTATTGGAAACTGGTGCTATTGCTTTCTGGCAGCCGTATTCATGCGGCCAGGCGCTGATAACGTGTTTGCACCCATTCCGTTTGGCAACGAACTGATAACGATTATCGGCTTGTGAGACATTTCTCGAGCCGTACAGTGATCGCTATACCATATCTTGCGCATGCGTCACCTGTCTTGAGCATGCTGAACGAATTAACCTGGTCATGCAACGCTGTTCAAACTACGCTTATGCCGACTGACCCGATAGTGGTGATGCTTTGTTTGCGCTGCGCTCAGCAACCTATTCCGGCTTATATGGCGACGTCTATCGTGAATATCCGGTGATCGGCGTGAACCGATGATGTCGGCAAGTCGGCAACTTGTTCCCTGGCGCGACAGCATGAGTTACTGAGGTTCTGACTTGGCAATTTGATGAGACGGCTGTTCTCCCCAAATCGGCTGGGAGGAATGGCGATAAGTCAGGTGTTGTCTGCGGTGGTTACCGGGATAGATCGTCCGAGATTCCCCGATGACTTCGGACATTCCATTGGTTTACTAAGGTGGCCGGTGTCATCATTTGAGTTTTAAGCTTTCTTGGGTCGTTGACGTGACTTGGCACGGCACTTCGCCACGCTTCATCTCGTATTCCCGCTTAGATAGCGATTTCCATCCGCATCGGCTTTCCTAAGCTTGCGACGAAGACGCGGTATTTTCACGACGAGAACGGGCTTTCGTACACACGGCAAATGTAGGGGATGACGGCGGTACCTCGAAACGAAATGGCGTCGTCGTTTTGTAACCTACGGTATTTCAGTGTGTATCTGTGATCGATAAAATTGATCTAAGTCTTCCAGAAAGGCTGAGCGATACTGGCTGATGTTATCGCGGTCGTATTTTGCGGAATTCACGAAACGAAGCAACATGCTGCGAATGTTTGCACCTTACGCCCTTCTCTCTCTCCCCCGCCCCACCTGCCCGCACGCACTACAGTATATGCCAGTAACGCATGGCACTTAATGCTTCGATAAACGTTTGAACTAAACGTAATCTTTGAGAATTGTTGGTCTGATCCGAACGAGCGGCACTGTATCTGGAATGAGGAACGGCGTTAAGGCTGGAAGCAATCGCGCTATTGCCATCATTGAAGTACTGACTGGCTTGGTTGATTTTACGCTGCTGTATTCCAGCTTTCACGTTATGCCATGCCCGAACCGAATTCTTCGGCTGGTGCGATGTGGCTTTCGCCCTCGTGGCAAGACCGGCTGACAATGCATGCTACATGCTTAGAGCTATTGGTGTTCTCCAATATATACGGAGGCGGTAACGGTGGATATTGACAGATTGAACGCTTACGCTGTTTTGAGGACTGTACTTTATTTATAAGAGATACCTTGATTTTAACCGGAAATCAACATCGTTGATTATCGGCGAAAGAATACCGGCATGCCGCGCTCTTCCCATCATCTGTTTTTGACATGCCTTCGAACGGTTACGCTAATATTTTAGCGCATTACTTACCCAGGTAATGTTACCCAGATTGTGTTTGACAACGTTGACAGATGCGTATATCGCGCTGTTGACTTACCTGTTTATGCCGATTATGTTTGTCTCGGTGATTTGTTCGATTCAGTATGCTGGCTGATCTGAGCTTCGGGGAAGCTCACTTGTTCGGCATGTTATACCAATGAACGAAATGAGAACGGGCATACGTCGGTGGTGGTGGCAGCAAATGCGCCGCGGCAGCCGGGTGTTCAATGCGGCTAAAGTCCCCGCCGTGATCAACGAATCGTGAAAGCGACGCTCGCACTCAACATCGGGTGATATCGTTATCAGTATTGGTTGAACCGGTGACGATGCAATGAGCGGTACTTATTCGGTTGGTATGACGTCGCGCAGTAATTGCTCGTTATTATCAACCGGCAGTGCTTCCGGTGAAGTTTATCATCGGCGCGATTGAAGCAGATTTTCTTTAACTGCGGAGTTTTTATCGATAGATGAAGCATGTTATCGTCGGCCGTATCCCAAACATATGAAGTCAACCGTGACGCTGTCTGGTCGTGGCGTCGGCCGGATTTTCAAACGGATGCGGGACGCTATCGTCGACTTTGTTGACCGTAACCAGTATCTTGATCTTAACCGTTCAACCATGGCTCGAATCTTATCGTCAACTGTTCAATATGTATCTTGATCTCTATCTTAACCGTTTTCGGCCCTTCTGGTCGCTATCGTCGGCATTTTCGGCCGTGACAATAATCAGCGATCTCTATCGCCAGTTTCAACGGTCGTATCGTCAACCGTTGCCTTAACGGCGTCTGGTCGCTTATCGTCGACCGTTCGAACAAACCGGCGTCTGGTCTTATCGTCAACCGTTCGCGCCAACGTGACCGTTTTCAACCATGGTCTTCCGTGTTCGTAACCGATGCTGGATGCTATCGTCGACTGTTTTCGGCCGTGACAGATATTATCGGCACCGTTCAACCATAACCGGCACTGGTCGTATCAAATCCTTAGATCATGGCTCTGGTCTTATCGTCGTTTTCAAACCATGACGCGTCTTGTCGACCATGTCTGGTCGTATCGTCGGCCGTCGACAAACGACCGTCTGGTCTTCATCGTCGGCTGTTTTCGGCAACCATTCGTCTGGTCGTATCGACAAACGACCAATAAATAGATGTGTTGCCGACCGTAACCGACGTCATGGTCAAATATCGTCGGCAAGTGTTCAACAGATTGTCGTCGACTTTCGACCATGACAAACGTCTGGATCGTCGACGGCAACGTCTGGTCGCTATCGTCGACCGTTGGCTTCGTAACCTGGTCTTATCAGATGATTCGACCGTAACCGGCGTCTGGTCGTCGACTGATCTCTATGGATCGACCGTTTTCGATACGTAACGGCGTCGTCGACCGGATTTTCGACCATGGTCGTATCGACCGTCGGTCGACCATGACTGGCGATAAGTTCGTAATAGTCGACCGTTTTCGATGCGTAACGTCTGGTGTATCGTCGGCAGTTCGACCATGACCGTGGTCATCGATCGACCAGATTTTCGATAATGGCTGGCGTCTGGATAATATCGTCGACCGTTTTCGACATCGACAAGTCTGGGTTAGCTATCGACGGATTTTCGACCATGACTTAACGTCTCGCTAATGACCGTTTCGATAATGACCGACGTCTGATATCAGATCTGTAACAACGTCTGAATATCGATCGATGATGTTCGTAACTGGCGTCTGGAACATTATCGTCGACCGTGGATTCGACCATAACCGGCGTCTGGTTATCGATCGGTTTCAATGACTGGTCATCCAATAGTCGACACTTCGACGTCTGGTCTTCGCTCGACGTTCGACAGTTAAATCATCGTCGACGATCGATTCGGCTTTAACGTCTGTTAAATATCAATCCCCAAATCTGAATATTATCGTCGACGATGTTCATTCATGACTACCGTCTTGATCTCTTATCGATCGGCGGATTTCATTAACGATCTCAGTTATTATCGTCGACGATCGATTCGGTATGACGTCTGGTCGTATGGATCGACGTTTTCGATACGCCGATCTGGTCAACCGATACGTAACCGGCGTCTGGTTAAACCGTTCTCGATAAACAACGTCTGGTCGTATCGTCGACTGATTTTCGACCATGGCGTCTGGTCGTATCGTCGACCGTTTTGACTTCATAACCGACGTCTGGTTTTAATCGACGACCGTCTGGATGGACGACGTCTCGGGTCATCATCGACGGATTTCGTAACCGACGTCTGGTCTATCGATCGACGGATTTTCGACCGTAACCGTCGATCTATCGTCGGCCGTTCGATATATTGGTCGTATCAATCGACGGTCTGTTTAAATGACCAGCTGTCTGGTCGCTATCGTCGACTGATTTCGACGTACGTCTGGATATCGTCGACGTTTTCAACGTGAACCGTCTTGATTCTATGGATCGCTGATTTCGACCATGATATCTGGGTCGTATCGTCTAAACGATCGTTCAACCATGATATCGTCGACCGTATTCGACGTCTGGATATATCGTCGACGATCGTTCAACTTAACGTCTGGTCGCTAATCGTCGACAGTTTTCAATGGTCGTATCGTTGACGTTCGACTTAACCGACGTCTCAATATCGATCGTTTCGATACGTATTCCGGCGATCTCTATGGATCGACCGTTCATATTAACGTCTGGTCGTATCGATCGACGGTTTTCAACAACCGGCGTCTGAATAAATTGTCGTCGACGATCGTTCAATGGCGTCTGGTCATATCGTCAACGTTCGACCGTAATGATCTGGTCGCTATCGTCGACCGGATTTTCGACCATGATAAATCTGGTCGTCGACGATCGATATGGTCATCGATAGATTTTCGATGATCTGGATCGAAAGTCAACGATCGTTCGATATGATCTCGGATGATCGACGGTTTTCGATATGACTAACGATGATCAATCGTCGATGGATTCAATCATGATGACGTCTGGGTGAAATCGTTCGACCGTTCATTCATGAATAAATTATCAGATCGATGATTCGATACATGACTAACGTCTTGATCTCTAATGGATCGACCGTCAACCATGATATGATTCGTATAATCGACGTTCGACCATGTTGCGTCTGGATTATTTATCGATCGACGGTTCATCGACCATCAACCGGCGTCTGGTCGCTAATGATCGACCGTTTTCGACTTCGTAAACGGCGATCTGGTCGTATCAGATCGACGTGATTCGACTCATGACGTCTGAATTCAATAATCGACGATCGTTCGATAACGATCTGAATAAATGGATTCGACTTCGTAACGTCTGGTCGTATGATCGACTTGGTCCAACCGTAACCGGCGTCTGGTCGTATCGACCGTTCGTTTCATGACAACGATCTGAATACTTATCGTCAACGTGTTCAGCTCCTTAACGCGTCTGGGTAAATATAGATCAACCGTTTTCGGCTTTCCTTAACTTAACATCTGGTGCGTATCATCAACCGTGTTCAGCCATAACCACAAATCTTGATATCTATCGTCAACCGTCGATGCATCGGCAAATGTTCAGCTCATACCAGCATCTGAGTTGCTATCGTCGACCGTTTTCAGCTTCATAACCGGCGTGAGTGCGTATAGATCTTCATTTTCAGCCATAACAACATCTGGTAACCGTTTTCAGCTCTGTTTCAAATGAGTAGTCAACCGTTCAACCATAACAGCATCTGGTCGCCCATCGTCAGCTTGTTTTCAGCCATAACCGCGAATAAGCTTGTCTGAATTAAACTATCGTCGGCCGTTTTCGGCTCATAACAGCATCTGGTCGCTTATCGTCGGCAAATGTTCAACACATGGCTTGGCATCTGGTGTATAATCGGCCGCACCGACCGCTTAACCGGCGGCTGAATATCATTCTTCGGCAACATCGGCAAATGATAACCATAACCGGCTGCGTCTGTATCGTCAATAACTGTCTTTATCGTCGGCTTGTTTTTTAACCGCCAACCGCGCGTCGCGGGTCATGCGTTTTCGGCTCCTTAACAAACTATCTTCTTTTGGCAAGCAACTGTCTTGATGCTTCTATCGTCGGCACATTTTTATGCATGGCAATGCAGTGCGTAAACCGCGGCTTGCTCTGGTCGCTGGCAAATATTCAACATGGAGACGCTATCGTCGACTTGTTTCGTCGCCAGCTCGGCGTCTGGGTATCATGTTCAACCATAACCGGCGCCGTAAGGTATCGGTAACCGTGTTCGACCGCTAACCGGCGTCTGGCATCGTCGGCGTTTGTCGTAACCGGCAATGCTGGTCATCGGCCGTGTTCAGCTCGCAACCGGCGTCTGTTATCGTCGGCAGATTTTCGGCTTCGCTTCAACGTCTGGAGTGCTTATCGTCAGCCAGACTTCGGCAAACGTAACAGGTCTTATCGTCGGCAAATAGACCGGCATAACCATACCAGTGTATCGTCGGCCGTTCGACATAACTTGTATCATCGGCAAATTCCGGCGGCGTCTGGTCGCCCATCGGCGATACCGGGTCGCTCGGCAAATGTTCGACCATGACTTTCGGCGTTATCGTCGGCATTCGGCGTCTGGTGCGTCGTGTTCGGCGTCTGGTCATATCATCGGCTCTTTTTGTGTAACATATCGTCGGCTGACTTTTTAACCATAACCGGCATCGGTGTATCGTCGTTAAACCATAACCGGCGCTTTATCGTCGGCAGATTTTGTCGCGGGTCGCCCATCGATCAACCGTGGTCGACCATAACCAGCATCTGGTATCGTCAACCGTTTTCGGGTCGCTATCGTTATCTGGCTTCTGGTCGCTTATCGTCAGCCGTGTTCAACCGGCATCACCGGGTCGCCCATCGTCAACCGTTTCAACCGCCAACTTTAACGTCTGGATAAACCATCGTCAACCGTCGTTCGGCTCGCCGGCGTCGCGAATAAACGCTCGTCGGCCGTGTTCAATACGTAACCCGGCGTACCAGACGCTGTCGTCGACCGTTTTCGTAACCACAATGCTATCGTCTGGTCGTCGGCAAGTTTTCGGCTCGCCAACTGGCGTCTGGTCGTATCGTCGGCCGTCGTTCCGTAACGGCGTCTGGGTGTATCGGCGGCCGTGTTCGGCCGAAACTTGGCGTCAGATTAAAGCGTTTTCGCCATGTCGGCGTCTGAATAGCTATCATCGGCCGTGTTGTCTGGTCTTCATCGTCGGCCGTATTCGGCTCGCCAACCGGCGTCTGGAGTGCTTATCGATCGGCCGTGTTCGACCATGACTTCTGTATCGGCTTCTTGATCTCTCGTCGGCTGTTTCGCTATCGTCGACCGTGTTCGGCATGTCGGCGGGTCGCTATCGTCTTCGACTATCTCTATCGTCGACGTTTTAACCGTAACCGGGTCTTATCGTCGGTGGAGTTCGACCTGCGCCGACATCTGGTCAATGACCGGCTGTCTGGTCAATCGACCGTTTTCAACCATGGTAACGTCTGGTCATCAACCGTGTTCGACAACAACCGACGTCTGGTCTTATCGTCCGTGTTCGGTAAACGACTATTTTGTCTTGATCGACTGAATTTTAACCGTAACCGGCGTCTGGTCATCGGCCGTGTTCATTCATAACTGTTCGTAATATTCATAACCGATATGGTCGTATCGTCAGCCGTGTTCGACATAACGTCTGAATATCGTCGGCCGTGTTCGACTGGCGTCTGAATAAGCGGTGTTCAACCATGACCGGCGTCGCGAATTCAATAAAGATCGACTCTTTCAACCGTGACAGCGTCTTGATTCTCTATCGTCGGCTTTAACCATGAACGGCAAATCATGACCGGCGTCTGAACTATCGTCGACCGACTGACTAACACCGATAACGATTCTCTATCGTCGGCTGTTTTAACCATGACCGGCGTCTGGGTCGCGGCAAATTCGACATGACCGGCGTCTGAATATCGTCGACCGTTCGACCGTAACCGGCGTCTGGATCTTATCGACCTTTTCGGCATGGCTAACGTCTGGTCTTCATCGTCGGCCGTCGTTCTGACTCATAACCGGCGTCTGGGTCGCTATCGTCGACCGATCGACCATAACCGGCGTCTGGTCGATAGATGTTCGACGCCATGATATCTTGATTATCGTCGACTGTTTTAACCATATTACGTCTGAACTATCGTCGACCGTGTTCGACTTCATCGACTAACAGGTCATATCGTCAACCGTTTTCAACCATGACCGGCGTCTGGTCGTAACCATCAACCTGACCGTCTGGTCGTATCTCGACCGTTCGACCGTATTCAGCAAATAGTTTTTTAATGTAACTAACGTCTGGATTCATCGTCAACCGTTCGACTTCGTGACTGGCTGCCGTCTGAATGTATCGTCGACGGATTTTCAATACGTAACCGGCGTCTGGTCTTATCGAACAGATATTGACCATGACCGACGTCGCGGATACTTATCGTCTTTGACCATAACCAGTATCTTCTATCGTCGATAACCATATTTTGGCGTCATACGCTGGTTGACCGTCAGGTGGCTGCGTCATATTGACATCACCGGAAGTCGCTGGTCGACATACTTCGCGTGGACGATTAAACGAACGGTTACGGGCAAAGGCTTTGCGAATTTCGTCAAACAATGCGTCCCCAATTCGTTGACTTCTAATCGGGTTTATTAAACTGTTGTTCGATTGATGGGTTAACGTTGACGGCACCGTATCAGGCTGATTACATAATATGCTATGGATTTTGAACTTGTCATCGTTAAATCCTCATTCATCAACACTCGGTATGAAATGGGTTTTACTACGAATATTCTCTTTAATATTCGATAACTGTAAATGACGTAACTATATTTTTCGTTTTCTGGAAAGAGTTGTCTCGTATTGCTGGCGTACTACGTGTTCCTTTCAATTGATCTTCGGATCATACTGATCAGGCTCAACTGTTGAGTTGACCGGATAACGATTCTTGTATCGGTTCAATATTTAGGACAAGGCTTCGTACCGATTTTATGACGACGGGGCTGGACGACTATGGTAAATAACGAACGATCTGTCTGTATGTTGCTATACGTCAATGATGTTGATTCTTTGTCGCCTCATTCAATTTGTGTTTATTCGTTTGATTACAAACTTTCCGATTGACAGTGATACGTAATGGCGCCGTGAAATGTTACGTACGTTGGTGTTACTGTTTTGATGTTGCTGATCGAATGATAACGCTGTCGCGTTGTTTGTCGAATGATGTACTGTCACGTGTTGTCGAATGGTCTTTTACTATTTTGTCGGACGTCGATTGATCTTCGATTGCGTCGGTTGTTAATGTCGGGTGAACATGTTATTACTGTTGTATGATCGGTGGTTATGTTGTTATGTCGGTGAATATTACTGTTGCGGTTACTATGTCGAATTGAACAACTGTTGCGTCGGTTGTTTTGTCGGATGATATTGCTGATTACGTGATTCTGATCGGGTGTGCTGCTGTCGCATCGGTCGGTGGTGCTGATACGTTAACTGTTATGGTTATGTCGGTGGGTACTGATTGTTTTGGTCGAATTGGTCTTTGCTGTTACTGATTTGATTCGCTGTCGGTGGTAACGCTGTTGCGTGATTGATCAATGCTGGTACGTGATTGATATCGTCGGATGAATAACGCTGTTATTATGTTATCGAGGTGTCGGGTTAATAACTGTTATACTGATTATGTCGATTGGTCTTTGCATCGTTTGCTATGATCGGTGAATAACGCTGTTATACTGTTGTTATGTCGGTGATTACTGTTGCGGCTTCAACGCTGTTATGCCCTGATTATGATTGGTTCTTCGATGAATTGATTAACTGCTTGTTGCATGGTTGTCGATTGATCTTTGCTGATCGCGTAGTTATAAATCGGTTATGTCGAATGAACGCTATTACATGGTTATCGATCGATGATTAATGATTGCGTGGTTGTTGTCCGGATGAATATGTTCGGTGAATACTGCGTGATTTATATGTCGGTGGATAACGCTTTGTTGCGTATTTGTTATGTCGAATTGAACAACACTGTTATGACGTTATGTCGGTGGTCTTGCTGTTATCGGTGAATAACGCTGTCGCATCGGATCGAGATTAACGCTGTTGCGTGGTTGATATGTCGAGTGAACAACGCTGACAATACGTGAAAAAACGGG